>NC_053392.1:227849166-228165053 GCF_905171765.1 Bufo bufo
AGCAGGGCAACCCAGAGAGAAGGCAGGGACAGTGCCCAGGTGTCCCTGCCTTCTGGATCGCTGCATACACAGCGCTCACCGGGACCGGAGAGTGCAGGAGCTGTGTGAGGTCTTTCAGAGACCTCGATCAGCCCTGCTCTGAGGCTGTACAGCGCAGAATTATGCTGTACAGCCTCTCTGGGGGGTGCATTTCTTCTGTAACTGGGGCTACTATGTCAGCCCCAGTTACAGGAGAAATCAACAGTGAAAAAAAAAAGAAAAAGTGAAGCAAATGTCCCCCAGAGGTCTTGTATGACCTTATGGGGGACGAAAAGTGTAAAAAAAATAAAAATAGAATAAAGGGTTGAAAAAATAAAAATAAAAAAAGTTTCACATGTAAAAAAAAAAAAGTCCCCAAGTAAGGAATAAAAAAAAAATGTTAAAAATAGAAAAAAATTAAATAAAATAGACATATTTGGTATTGCCGCATCCGTAAAAACCAGCTCTATAAAATTATCACATGAGCTAACCCCTCAGATGAACACTGTAAAAAAAAAAAAAAAATGTCAAAACAAGCAAAAGGTGCAACACCAAGTGATCAAAAACGTGCATGTCCCACAAAATGGTACCAATAAAACCGTCACCTCATCCCGCAGAAAATGAGCCCCTACATAAGAAAATCTCTCAAAAAATAAAAAAACTATAGCTCTCAGAACATGGACACATTAAAACATAATTTTTTTGTTTCAAAAATGCTATTATTGTGTAAAACTTTAATAAATTAGAAAAAGTATACATATTAGGTATCGCCACGTCCGTAACAATCTGCTCTATAAAAATGTCACTTGACTGAACCCCTCAGGTGAACGCTGTAAAAATAAATAAATAGAAACTGTGCTAAAACAACCAATTTTTTGGTCACCTTGCCCCATAAAGTGTTATAATGAATGATCAAAAAATCATATGTACCCAAAAATAGTACTAATAAAACTGGCACCTTATCCCCTAGTTTCCAAAATGGGGTCACTTCTTGGGAGTTTCTACTGTAAGGGTGCATCAGGGGGCTTCAAATGGGACATGGACATGGAGTTCCTTTTCTTCTGCGCCCTGCCGTGTGCCCATACAGCAGTTTATGACCACATGTGGGGTGTTTCTGTAAACCGCAGAATCTGGGTAATAAATATTGAGTTATGTTTGGCTGTTAACCATCGATGTGTTAAAGAAAAAATTTGATTAAAATGGAAAATCTGCCAAAAAAGTGAAATTTAAAGATTTGATCTCCATTTTCCTTTAATTCTTGTGGAACGTATAAAGGGTTAACAAAGTTTGTAAAATCGGTTTTGAATACCTTGAGGGGTGTAGTTTCTACAATGGGGTCATTTATGGGGGTATCCACTATGTAGGCCCCACAAAGTGACTTCAGACCTGAACTGGTCCTTAAAAAGTGGGTTTTGGCAATTTTCTTAAAAATTTTAAGAATTGCTTCTAAACTTCTAAGCCTTCTAACGTCCTAAAAAAATAAAATGACATTTCCAAAATGATGCCAACATAAAGTAGACATATGGGGAATGTTAAGTAATAAATATTTTATGAGGTATCACTTTCTGTTTTAAAAGCAGAGAAATTGAAATTTAGAAAATTGCGAATTTTTCAAATTTTTGGGTAAATTTGGGATTTTTTCATAAATAAAGGTGAAATATTTTGACTCAAATTTATGACTATCATGAAGTACAATATGTCACGAGAAAACAATCTCTGAATGACTTGGATAAATAAAGGCGTTCCAAAGTTATTACCACATAAAGTGAGATATGTCAGTTTTGCAAAATTAGGCCTGGTCAGGAAGGGGGCAAATGGCCCAGATGGGAAGTGGTTAAAAATAACTTGTAAACCCAACATTATAGAAAACTGTTCCTCATTAGGTAAGAATATATTTTAATGACTGTATGCTTACAGAGGTTGCCCGGGTTTTTTATTTTTTTTTAGATTTGGCCCCAGCCAGCAATATGTTTGAAGAAGTCCATACTCACCTGCTGCTCACTACTTTTAAGTTATGGCTCCTGGGTTCTCTTCACTGTTTTTCTGGTCACTATCTGTCAATTTCTGCACAAACTAGGTCATGTGCGGAGATGCAGCCAATGACTTTCTAGTCATTGGCTTCAGCAGCACATGTGACCCAATCTGTAAAGAAGTTGACAGACAGAGTCTGGTAGACCAGTGAAAAAAGCCAGCGAGCTGTTATTGAGCAGCTTGGAGAAGGTGAGTAGGGTGCCACCGACTGAGGGAGACAGGGAAAACTTATATAAAGAGAAAAACCTGGGCAACCTATTAATGGTTCTTACCGCTGCACCATGTTAACAGGGTATGTCTATTCTATTAGCCAAAACAGCACAAAAATATTGTACCACATTGGCTAAAAGAAGCAATCAAAGAATACAGCAGACACGTACAGTCAGGTCCATAAATATTGGAACATCAACACAATTCTAACATTTTTGGCTCTATACACCACCACAATGGATTTGAAATAAAACGAACAAGATGTGCTTTAACTGCAGACTGTCAGCTTTAATTTGAGGGTATTTACATCCAAATCATGTGAACGGTGTAGGAATTACAACAGTTTGCATATGTGCCTCCCACTTGTTAAGGGACTAAAAGTAATGGGACATAATAATAATCATAAATCAAACTTTCACTTTTTAATACTTGGCTGCAAATCCTTTGCAGTCAATGACAGCCTGAAGTCTGGAACGCATAGACATCACCAGACGCTGGATTTCATCCCTGGTGATGCTCTGCCAGGCCTCTACTGCAACTTTCTTCAGTTCCTGCTTGTTCTTGGGGCATTTTCCCTTCAGTTTTGTCTTCAGCAAGTGAAATGCATGCTTAATCGGATTCAGGTCACGTGATTGACTTGGCCATTGCATAACATTCCACTTCTTTCCCTTAAAAAACTATTTTTGGTTGCTTTTGCAGTATGCTTTGAGTCATTGTCCATCTTCACTGTGAAGCGCCGTCCAATGAGTTCTGAAGCATTTGGCTGAATATGAGCAGATAATATTGCCCGAAACACTTCAGAATTCATCCTGCTGATTTTGTCAGCAGTCACATCATCAATAAATACAAGAGAACCAGTTCCACTGCAGCCATACATGCCCACGCCATGACACTACCACCAACATGCTTCACTGATGAGGTGGTATGCTTAGGATCATGAGCAGTTTCTTTCCTTTGCCATACTCTTCTCTTCCCATCATTCTGGTACAAGTTGATCTTGGTCTCATCTGTCAATAGGATGTTGTTCCAGAATTGTGAAGGCTTTTTTAGATGTCGTTGGGAAACTCTAATCTGGCCTTCCTGTTTTTGAGGCTCACCAATGGTTTACATCCTGTGGTGAACCCTCTGTATTCACTCTGGTGAAGTCTTCTCTTGATTGTTGACTTTGACACACATACACCTACCTCCTGGAGAGTGTTCTTGATCTGGCCAACTGTTGTGAAGGGTGTTTTCTTCACCAGGGAAAGAATTCTTCGGTCATCCACCACAGTTGTTTTCCGTAGTCTTCTGGGTCTTTTGGTGTTGCTGAGCTCACCGGTGCGTTCCTTCTTTTTAAGAATGTTCCAAACAGTTGTTTTGGCCGCGCCTAATGTTTTTGCTATCTCTCTGATGGGTTTGTTTTGTTTTTTCAGCCTAATCATGGCTTGCTTCACCGATAGTGACAGCTCTTTGGATCTCATCTTGAGAGTTGACAGCAACAGATTCCAAATGCAAATAGCACACTTGAAATAAACTCTGGAGCTTTTATCTGCTCATTGTAATTGGGATAGTGAGGGAATAGCACACACCTGGCCATGGAACAGCTGAGAAGCCAATTGTCCCATTACATTTGGTCCCGTAACAAGTGGGAGGCACATATGCAAACTGTTGTAATTCCTACACCGTTTACCTGATTTGGATGTAAATACCCTCAAATTAAAGCTGACAGTCTGCAGTTACAGCACATCTTGTTTGTTTCATTTCAAATCAATTGTGGTGGTGTATAGAGCCAAAAATGTTAGAATTGTGTTGATGTCTCAATATTTATGGACCTGACTGTATTTCCCCAGTAAAGGAGTTTTTAGCATACAGGCAAGTGCAGTTCTTGACCATGACTACACCCAAATGTTCTTCAACCAATACTGCTATAACAATGTTATATATCGGTAAATTGGGCTTGTATGAGGTCTTCCCTTACCTTAGATGGAATTCGGTTAAGGAGGCTAATTTGGCATGAGACAAATTGAATACAATAAGATGGCTTGCTAACACAAGTCTTCACAAACTTCAAAGCACATCAACAAATTTTATCTGGCATCATATGGGAGGGTATGGAAAAATGCCTGAAAAAGCCCATAAACAAAGGGCCTGCTAATTTTGACAGTGTTGCATGTATGTAGCACTCTGGAATTTATTAGTATTTCTGAAACGTTAACCAATAATCTCAGCCATCTTTGCTGTTTGCTGATTTTAAAGAAGTTGTCCAGGCTTTACTGAATGATAGACTATTCTTATGGTAGACCATAACTAGATGATCGATGAAGGTCCAAAAACACACATCTCCGCTGATCACCTGTTAGGTTGCAGCTCCATTGCTGGAATTCGGCAGGCTGATCATCTAGTGATGGTCCATTCTCAAGACAGACCATCACTTAGTAAAGCTTGGACAATCCATTTAAAACCCTTTTTTTTCCCAGAGAGGAAGTGGAGAATGAACTTCAGTTTCTTGGTTTTCTGATCCTGGCAAATAGACTCAAGTCTGAAACAAAACCAGTTCTTCATGAACTTAAATCTGCAAACATAAGAACAATTATGGTCACAGGTAAGAGTGAGATAGGATAATTGGGTTCTGAAAATATTGTCATATATGAGATATTGCATTTAGTGTTGATCGAGCTCCGTAGTGCTCGAGGGCTCGGGCCGAACACATCGGGATGCTCGGGTGCTCAACTGAGCACCCGAGTATAATGGAAGTCAATGGGAGAACCCGAGCACTAAACCAGGTACCCCCTGCTCTGAAGAGGGGAGGGTGCCTGGTTCATAGGAAAATGTCAGAAATTGATGGAAACACCACCATAATCATTCAGGAACAGCATGGGGAGGATGTATCGATGCATCTTGGACTCCCAGATAGCTGCTGGGAACAATGTTGTCCGATTAGTATGCCACTAGGAAACATTCTTTCCTGTATATTTATTGTATATAAAGTGCATGTTCAGCCACAAATGTTGTTGATTTTTGGAACTGGGGCCATGATTAAAAGGGACGGCCGGTGGCATCCGTATTATGCCACTAGAGGGAAAATTAGTGGACCGTCGCAAGACGAACCACAGTGAAAGCATTTGCCAAGAATGTTTTCATTAATCAACAACGAAAGTCAGAGGTACGAAGACGATCAGACAGGCGATCCGGCGGCGTTATTCCCATGACCCGCAGGGCAGCTTCAGGGAAACCAAAGTCTTTGGGTTCCGGGGGGAGTATGGTTGCAAAGCTAAAACTTTGACGGAAACTAATTGACGGAAAGGCACCACCAGGAGTGGAGCCTGCGGCTTAATTTGACTCAAGACTGCAAACCTCACCCGGCCCGGACACGGAAAGGATTGGCAGATTGATAGCTCTTTCTCGATTCTGTGGTTGGTGGTGCATGGCCGTTCTGAGTTGGTGGAGCGATTTGTCTGGTTAATTCCGATAACCAACGAGACTCCTCCGTGCTAATTAGTTACGTGACCCCCGGCGGTGAGGATTGTGTTGACCAGACTCTTATAGGAGAGTGCCTGCTGCTTAGCTGACCATCAAAAAAATTATTGTTGAGGTCCTGCAGGTGAGCTGACATCGCAAACATTATGAGCGAGGGCCTGCAGGTGAGCTGACCATCACAAACATTATTTTTGATTATTATTATGAGCGAGGGCCTGCTGCTGCTTTGTTGACTCTAGATAACTTCAGCCTGATCGCACGTCCCTGTGACATTGATGATCCATTTGGATGTCTGCCCTATCAACTTTCGATGTTCTTTTATGCGCCTAACATGGTGACCACGGGTAACAGGGAATCAGTGTTCGATTCCGGAGAGGGAGCCTGAGAAATGGCTACCACATCCAAGGAAGGCAAGCGGGGGCGTGCAAATTACCCACTCCCGACTGTCAGAAGAGGACACTGTCTAGTGAAAAAGAAAATTTGATGTCACAGAAAAATTTTAGAAGCGCACACGTAACAGAGCAGATGTGGGCCTGGAAAGGTCACTGTATGCAGCGGTCACTGTCTATGGAAAAAGTGCACTGGCTGTCACTGATATTTTAGGGATGCGCACAATTTAAACAGGAGATGTGGCGCAAATAATTTAACTGTCCGCAGCGGCCTATTACACGGTATTTTGCACAGGATGAGCTAAAAATATATATTGCTGCTGTCACAAACAATAGTCCTTAAAAGGACTTTTGGGTTTCTGAAATGTTTTTGTACAGAAATAATATTCAATTACACTACCTAAACTGTCTGTCCCTTCCTATGCTCAGCTCTATCTGACTTCGAATGAGCAGAACACTCATCATCGGGTGCTATATAGCACCCGATGACGTATTCCAGCCAGCCAATCACTGTAATGCCAATAGCCAACATGGCTACTGGTATTACAGTGAGGGCAGTACTTACCTGCACATTTATTGGCTGCATTCTTTAATTTTTTATTATTGATGTCTTGAAAAGTGTCAGAAGTAATGACAGCTTACTAATAATGGTGACATAGAAGAGTGCCAAGCCATCGCTCTCGCTTTATACTGTAGTATATATGTGTATATATATATATACACACACACAAAGTGTGTTCAGAAAGTCTTCAGTCAGGCCTTTTTGCTTTCTTTCACATTTTGTTATGCTGTGGTCTTTTGGTAATATAAAAACAAATTACATTTTTCCACATCATTCTGCCCTCAATACCTCATAATGACAAAGTGAAAACAGAATGTTTGAAATTTTTGCTAATTTACTGAAAAGGAAAAAAATAAAAGGTGAAATGCTCCTCCCCCCCCCACATATACAATGCTGCAGATCTGGCCTTAGGTTTTAGACTTGGTGGGGAGGAAAAAACAAAAATGCAAAACAAAAATGGGCCTGGTGCAGGGGTCACATAGCATTATATTGATTTATGATGCTATGTAACCCTTACAGTTCTGAAATGTATTAGATAATAGTGACAACATTATGTCAGTGTAATCCAATACATTCCAAAACTGTAAGGGTTACACAGTATCATAAATCAATATAATGCTATGAGACCGTTGAAGTGCTAGGAGTTCAGGCCGGGAGCTGCACTGCGGACTCGCAGCGTGACACACACTCGTCTGAAAGGGGCCTTAAGTCATTCAGCACTGGCCTTACTGATAAGCTTATAAGTAAGGATCTGACAAGCGCATGCCTGATGTACTCAGCTCAATACTGAGAATTCTAGTTTTCACAGCAAATAGTAATAAATGAAGTAAAGACAACAATATGGAGATGGAGGTTTAAGAATTGCGTTAACCTTGCTAGGCTAGTATTACTTTATATTATTATAGACATGACTATTGCAGGATCTAAATAAAAAGGGAGGTTCATTCAATTAAAAATTATTTGTGATGCATTTATCCGTTGCAAATAAATTTACTTGGTGTATAAAACTGTGATTTACATTAATATGCTCATTGTAATTTTTTTTTTTTTAAAGGTGACAACCTTCAAACGGCTTGTACGGTGGGACTGAGCTCTGGTATGGTATCTGAGGCTTCCAGGTTACTCATGCTGGAAGCCTGTGAACCCTATGGAGAAAGGCCAGCGTCATTTACAAGCCAGTCAGTGGAAAGCCACAGAGACAAGTCACAGACACAAAATGTAAGTGTTGCATGAGGGTGTGTTGGGGAAACTCACAACAACTTCTACATCTGCTTTAAGAAGAAGGAAATTCTGCCTTTAAAAAAATATGAAGGTGGATAATTTTCCTAAACTGCGCTGTTTATTTAAATGGATTGTCAGCAGTGAAAACAATATTCACCATTTTTTTTGTACAAATAACATGCTTTTTCATAAAAAGCATCTACCTTATCAGCTATTATTTTAATATGGAATATTTTAGGGTTATGTGGAACAATAGCAATTTGCTTTGCATTATAGTAGCTCAGCTAAACTGCTAATAATGTCTGAAGACAACCTTCCAAATGTTTAAAGCATCAATAAATATAATTTTGTATGAGTTTCTGTGGTGTAATATACATTGCATCAGGACAGATATGCACCAAATGTATTAGAAAGGCACAGTGCTCTTAATAAATGCAGAAATTTTTAAGGCAGTTTGTGTTTTAGAAATTTAAATCTTCACCAGCTATGGTCTGGCATGGATTTGAACCATAATGTATGCCAGATTCTGGTGTAAACTGATATCAAATCTGTCAGGCTGCAGGAGACTATGTCTCCTCTCACTGTTCTGGTCACTTTTAAAAAGTGGCGAGAAAAGTGCAAATATGGCATCCACCATAATTTGCTAAATTTTAATATACAGGGTGGGCCCTTTTATATGGATACACCTTAATAAAATGGGAATGGTTGGTGATATTAACTTCCTGTTTGTGGCACATTAGTATATGTGAGGGGGGAAACTTTTCAAGATGGGTGGTGACCATGGCGGCCATTTTGAAGTCGGCCATTTTGAATCCAACTTTTGTTTTTTCAATAGGAAGAGGGTCATGTGACACATCAAACTTATTGGGAATTTCACAAGAAAAACAATGGTGTGCTTGGTTTTAACGTAACTTTATTCTTTCATGAGTTATTTACAAGTTTCTGACCACTTACAAAATGTGCTCAATGTGCTGCCAATTGTGTTGGATTGTCAATGCAACCCTTTTCTCCCACTCTTCACACACTGATAGCAACACTGCAGGAGAAATGCTAGCACAGGCTTCCAGTATCCGTAGTTTCAGGTGCTGCACATCTCGTATCATCTGAAGGAAATCGTCTATGCTGTGAAGATACGAGATGTGCAGCACCTGTAACTACGGATACTGGAAGCCTGTGCTAGCATTTCTCCTGCGGTGTTGCTATCAGTGTGTGAAGAGTGGGAGAAAAGGGTTGCATTGACAATCCAACACAATGGGCAGCACATTGAACACATTTTGTAAGTGGTCAGAAACTTGTAAATAACTCATGAAAGAATAAAGTTACGTTAAAACCAAGCACACCATTGTTTTTCTTGTGAAATTCCCAATAAGTTTGTGTCAAATGACCCTCTTCCTATTGAAAAAACAAAAGTTGGATTCAAAATGGCCGCCATGGTCACCACCCATCTTGAAAAGTTTCCCCCCTCACTTATACTGGTGTGCCAGAAACAGAAGGTTAATATCACCAACCATTCCCATTTTATTAAGGTGTATCCATATAAATGGCCCACCCTGTATTAAAAGTGCCATACAAAGTTTGATATATCTGCCTCAAGGTATTTTCAAATTGTCCATTTTTTTATTTATTTTTTTGCAAACCATGTCAATACACGTTAAAGGGGTTCTCCGGGAATTAAGAAAATAAAAATACTTAAATATTACTTTATTATAAATATATTCTCAAATACCTTTCATTATTTATAATAGCTCGTTTTGTCTGGGGAGCAATCATCAGGGGAAACAAAATGGCTGCTGTGCCATTAGTTCACACAAAACCTGTCCTGATCACACATGAGGACAAGTTACTTCACAACACTGAGGTAAAGAGCTGCTTCATCATCCTCTCCTTCTTGTCAGGGGTTATGATCCTGAATACAGATGATAAGAACTTTAGCTGAATCTCTGGGGAATTTAGTTTATGAGGAGACATGAAGTACAGAGAGGACGGACAGGACAGGCTGTGGTAATGGAGACTGTAAACAAGTGCTGCTCATTAGCAACACCTCACCCTCCTCTCTTGTCTCCTCATGATCTCCATTCCCACAGAGATTCACCCTCATTCAGGATCATGATTTTTGACAAACAGAGCAGAGAGCATGAAGCAGCACTATGGCTCATAGTGGTAAAGTAACTTGTCCTTCTGTGTGATATGTTTTGTGTGCACTGATAGGACGGCGGCCATTTTATTTCTCCTGATGATTGCTTCATAGACAAATCAAGCCATTCTAAGTAATGAAAGGTATTTGTGGATATGTTTATTATAAAATAATATTTAAGTATTTTTATTTTTTTTTTAATTCCTGGAGAACCCCTTTAAGTATTAATTTCTGTAGTGAACTACCTCTTCCTCACGTGTCTCCGTTATGTAAGTTGCAGAAACAGATGTCTAGGTAAATCCTTGGCAACCATTATCGCCATACAAGTGAAAATGTTAGAGGTCTGTTAACGTCTCCAGAAGGACTTATATGCTACACTACTGAAAAATGTAAATGAATGCCTGTCTTTCAGGAATCCATGAAACGTATTGAAACCACAGCCTCTGATATTACTTGGGGATTAAATGCAACTGCAGGAAAATATCATTATGCGATGACTGGGAAATCCTATGAAGTTATCAAGAAACATTTCCCTGACATGATACCTGATGTAAGTAATAATTTCAGTTTTTATTTCAAATGGTAGTATCAATAACTTGAAGTAAAAAAGGAATTCAATAGAACAGTGAAATGTACACATATCACTTCAAACCATGTCACTGAGAAGTCAATTTTTATCTGGACAAGAGGAAAAAAAATGATTGATACATTGCTACTTCCTTTCCCATTCCTATATACAGTATCTAATCTTGAAGCCATGACTGCATAGGAAAAAGGCGACTGATTGACAGACTGTCACTTTAAAAGCTTAAAAGGGTTTTCTCAGATTTTTATGCTGATGATCTATCTATGCGGAACCGTTTATTAAGTGTCAGATAGATCACTAACAAACTGGCAATAAATAACTTTATTTTATGCCTGGGGGTGATCATTCTCACCCAATAGGCACAGCGTCATGTCCGTCCAGGATTGGAACCAATCCCCTGGACAAATCAGTGAGTGAGCAGGAACAAAGGTTTTGTCTCTGCCAATGTGCTCTAATTTGTCCATGCTTCTCACCCTTTTCTTCCCCATGCAGTTACACTCCTTCCAATATATCTATTGTGGTAGGTTACTGTACCTAACTTCCACATATTGCCCCGATGAGTGTTCTACATGGGAGAGCACTCACTGTTGTACTATCATCCAACACCACTGACTGCTCAACACTGTCAACATGTTTGACAGATGATCACACCCCCGCTTTCCTAATCCCGCAGTGGGACGTTTGTGTTTGTCTCAGCCTGGTTTGCTAATGGGCAGTGTCAGCTCCCACATTGTCATCATGTGGGTGGGTCTTGTCCAGCCCCACTATGTGACGCAACGGTGATTTCTGCCATGCCTCCCACAGGATTCTCCATGTGATCTTCCCTGCATGTCGCAATGTCCCGTATCACATGTGTCAGTTATAATACATGGCACACCTTTCATCATCAAATGGGGCACCCTCCCCAACACGTCATCGTAAGAGGCGGTCCTCCATGAACTCCTAACCATTACGGGCGGAGAGGACAGCGCCGCCTGGTGGGGCTGTTCTTGGTGAGAATCCCTGAGGATTCAGAGATTGTATTTTATGGTATTCATCCCTGCACACCCCTAGTGACGGGGGTGATGCCCTTATTGCGAGCTTTGCAAGTCACAAGTTGTTCTAGCCAGGCTATACATGTAGGCCACGGACGATTAGACTGCCCATCACTTGGTTTATACAACTGATGGCGGTGTGCACCACTTCATATTGGTTGCTGGAGCACACTGTATTTTTTATCTATATCTATTTACCTTCCTTGAGAGGTATCTATCTATTGCACTATGCACAACATGGGGATGGGACCAACCTATTATTGGTCAAGGTACCTGTCATTTATTTCTAGGTAGGTGGGAGTGACACACTCCCTCCCAGACCATTTAAATTCACAGAAATGGCAGAAAATCAGGGATGCCATACACTACTATTGCGCTCCAAATTGCCACATGCAGATAGCATCAATTACTTTGTTTCTCTATGTCACTTGAGGAGACTGGGTGACACAGCTCTGCCATAACACATAGGGATGACTTTGCTTCACTTTCTGTCAACTCTGTACGGCAGGAGCGGTATCACCTGTGTCAGGGTTGAGTGGAGGGTCACCAAACCAGAGAGGGACTGTCCAGAGGGCTTGCCCTTTTCCGGGCGGGTGCTCCACTTGGCTGGACTTACAGTTCAGACTAGGCCAAGTAGGGATATTTACAGACACATACTGCATCCTGCTGCCTACTCAAGGGAACCAAATTGTGATGACCTCTGCATACTGGAGTATCCCTTACCACTGTGTGTCAATAGGATTGGTAAGACCGATCCGATTACTACAGAGCACGGTTGAGTCGACAGCACAACTTTATTTGCTGCATTTTGTCATTGTTTTGAGCAATACTTTCCCTTTTTTAAAATAAGGACATTAAAAGTTTAGTTTTAATATGATTACCCCGGGGTTGCTGGCCCCTTGGCAGACACAGTAGGCCTGAAGAAGATGGTGTTCTTCACAAATATTACAGACACAGCATGTAACAAACAACTAATTCTTTGTGGCAGGCAGACTGTGGGCAGACTGTCAAAGTTCTAAAGCTAATCAGATATTCTTCCTGAAATGATAATATGCAAACTGTGACTATATACTTCAATTTTAATTTTTTTTTTTTACTAAAATAGAGTTTGTGTTGCAGATTCTTCTTAATGGAACAATTTTTGGCAGAATGACCCCGAAGCAAAAAATTGGTATTATAAAAGATTTCCAAAACAGCGAGTGAGTTAAATAACAAAAATCTGATGTTCATGTTTATTCCACAATTAACTATACTGATTTGGTTTCTTTTTTAATCTTATTCTGAAAATTACAAAGATGATTTGATTGTTATGCTGGCGCCTCTTGCCCGCTGTCATCTGGCTCTGGCAGGTGGGCATGGGTGCTGCCCCAGTCACCCTGTGTTTGTCACAGTTCCAACGATCTGGCAGAGGGTCGGGTTGCCAATATTCTATGTCTACTGTAGATATTCTTCTTTGAACCTCCCCTCCTTCTGCAGTATTTTAAGGGTTTTGTGTGCAGCTGCTTCTAATGTATTAATCAGCTCTGCCAAATATGCTGTGCTGTTTATCCAACTCTCTGCCTGAGCAATAGGCTTACTAGCTTGCTACATGTAGATCCTGCAAAGGTGCCATGTCTGCTTGTGTTCCTGTGTATCAGCTTCTGCTTGATTCCCAAATTCTTACAATCTGCATGCATTCTGCCTGCCCTGGCCTTGGCCTGTTACTGACTATGAGTTTTGCCTGATCCCTTGGTGCCCCGCACTGCTGTCAACTGCAGGAGGATTGTGGCGGTGTGGCTCACTCTTCAACCAAGTCCAGATCCCTGTATAAGGGTTACAGGGTGAATTCCAGGGAACTGGCAGGATACACCCTTTAGGTTTAGCCCAAAGTCAAACCAGTTGGCAAACACAGTGGTTCCCACCCACTGATTGTAACATTGACAATGATCTGATTTAATACTAGCTAAACTACAATTACTAGCAATTGGTGTTTGACAAGGAAAAACTGGCCTAAAATAGTGATGTTGGCCCAAAACAAATATGTTAGCTTGTTCCCAAAATCACAAAACTGTCCAAAATCCTGCCTTCTAAGGCCTTTCTCATTCTAATGTTTTCTTCCTAAATTTCAAATCTTGAACCAACTGGGTTCTGTAAGAAAAGAACACTAGTATGTATGTTTTACCAGTTTGTTTTTTTTGTGTTGTTTTCTTTTAGCTATTACATTGCTATGTGTGGAGATGGAGCAAATGATTGTGGGGTAAGGCATTTTAGTATGTAGTTGGTAATATAAGCAGAGAAATAGTATGGATCAATAGCTTTAGAATATGGATCCAAACATAGTCTGTTGCTCCATGTGTAGACTATTGGCAAACTTGATTACAGCTAGTCTCCTCTCATTAGTTCAAATACAGACTGATTGCAGAGGGAAATACTGCTAAAATATCATATACAAGTCATATAATGGTGGTAAATAGTGTTAATTCTCACACCCACATAGCATCTTATTCAAAAAAATTACCTGAAACGACAGCTACACATTAATCACAGAACAGCAGGCACCTGGGGCTAATGTCTGCAATTGACAATAACGCCTATTGCAGGCATTTAATCCTTCACACTGAAAGTTCTTGTCTCTCTGGCTTTTGCAACTGTAGTTTCTATGGAGCCCTGGTGTCAGGGCTCCATGAGAATGTAGCAAATCTTCAACAAATTGCATTAGAAATTCAATACATCAGGTATAACAATAAAAAAGGTTTTAGCATATGGCAAAAAAATTAAAACCTTTTTCCAAAGTTAATATTAATGCTTTGGTATATTGCAACAATTTTAAGCATTTTTTTTTATTTTCTCTCTGTACAACTGTCTTTACACAAATTTTGTTCCTCCTATTGCTAGGCCCTCAAAGCTGCTCATGCAGGAATATCTTTATCAAACTTGGAAGCATCAGTGGCTTCACCCTTTACATCCAACATCCCAAACATCGAATGTGTGCCCAAACTACTAAAGTAAGTTACTGTTACTCTACACACTAGATATAAAAAGTATCACTATGGACTGCCTAACTAAGGAAAGACATACATTAATGAGGTAGTAAAAGAAGGAGAGGTTAGAATTTAGTTTAAGGGATGGTGATAAATTCTTTACAGTTAAAACATGCTATACTGAAAACAATAGAAAAAGTAGTATTTTTAAACTCCCTTTAAATGGAAATTATAAGGTACTAAGAAATGGGTTATGCAAAAAGAAGGAATTATCAATGATTTATATATTTTTAAAAGATGGTAAAGGTGGAGGAAAGAACCCGGACACCTTTTTCTATTCTTTTTAATCAATATATCTAGAGATGAGCAAAGTTTTCAGAAATTAGATTTGGCTGCTTCTCCGAACTTCGACAATAAATTTGAGTTGTTACAAAATACTTTGTCATGAAATGCATTCCATTGTATGTAGTGGGCGCAAAGACGGGGGAATGTGATTGTGCCGTCCCCTGTCATTGAGTCCCTCAGATGCCAGGTTCAGCGCTGATTGCGGCATCTGAGAGTCACATTGAAGCCCTTTAGGAGTTAATAAGGGGTTACAGAAAAGAACATAGTCACCTCATCCACTTGGTCACGGAGTGGCCGTTATAGCCATCTCATTTATAGCAATGTCATCTAATATGAATATAATTTTAATATGTTTTTTGTAGTCTAATTGTTGATAATTTAAAGATGTCTGGCACCAAGGATTCCTGACATTCGTGCATGGCATAATTTGATAAACTTTTGGAATTGTACAAACAGACGTGGCTAAAGGGCTAATCATTATTTTATACTTTTTTTCTTTCACATCCAAGGGTAGGGTGGTTGGAATTGTAGGGCTTTAAACGTAAATAAGATTTCATACTGGATTGGGTATGTCTTGAAAATGTGGGTAAATAAAGAGTAAAAAAGTTGAAAACTCTACACACTACATATAATAACTAGCACTAATGGTCTGGCACCTATAATCAACATAATAATAATCTTTATATAGTGCTAACATTGTGCAGTATCTTACGACCAGACAAAATGATCTGCTTTGATCCATCTTTTTTTCCAACCCAATGGTTATCCTCCCCCCTCATTAATAACCATCCGCCCTAAACCACTCTCTCTCAGATCACTAAACATAACATATAAAATTAAACAGTCCTCCCACATTGTCTCTGTTATATTAACAGAAAACTTACAACTAACCCATGGATTTTTTATCATTTTAAATATCGCCAATATGCTTCTATTTACATATCTATCCTGTATTTCCTGAGTTGGAGGATTTAGATCCATCATTTAAAAAAATAAAAAAATAAAAACTCTAGCAAAGTACATTAATTTCCCTATGGCCATATATATTTACTTTCTCCTTCCTCCTGTCTATAAATCTTAAAACTGCCATTTCTATATCTCTATTCAGATGTACCTTATATAATATTGCTATTTCTGGAGTGTTTATCCTCCTTCCTTAATAGGCCAATTTTTCAGGTGTAGCAATGGGCCTATCTGCAAATAACTGCTTAATTTCTGAGTCAGCCTATATGTATTTCATATTATTTTTCACGGAACACCTGTCACGCTGGACAAGATACAGGATACAACAGAAATCCACAAACAAGTGTCTAGGCCAGGAAGCTGGGGATAAAGGTCACCTCCTTACAAATCCCTACCAGCTCTCCCTAGACTTCTGTGCCCATGTTCAGACCCTAGAGGTGGGAATAAACGTGCCCCCGTGCCTAAGGCTGAAGATTCCATAAAATCCTTAAGATGGTGACAGGGGGAAAGAGACAGACAGCTTGCTTCCTCACACCTGGAGGAGGAAGGCGTCTCTCTAACAGCCTAGACAGAACACACACAAGAAAACTAAACCAACTTATCTTGTCACAGAGCAGATACTGAAAATCCTTCTTTCCTTCCTTCCTTCCTTCCTTCCACTGAGCAAGATAGAAGCTATAACCCGCACAGGACACTGGCAAGGGACGTAATTTAAACTCATACAAACGACCCCACCCAGTGCACCTGAAGGGAGGCGGATACAGCTCAACTCCAAAACAAAAACAAAAAACGACACACGTGCTGCTAACCTGGCAGACCTCCGCACATAACCTGAGCAGGGCATGACAGTACCCCCCTTCTACGGGTGACCTCCGGACACCCCGGCCCAACTTTATCCGTGTGGGAGCTGTGAAAAGCCCTCCCAGTCGGCTGGCACTAACATCCACAGCCGGAACCCACATCCTCTCCTCAGGGCCGTATCCCCTCCAGTGTACCAGGTACTGAAGGGAACCCCGAAGAACACATGAGTCGAGAACCCTAGAGATCTCGAACTCTAAATTTCCATCAACCAGAACAGGGGAAGGAGGCAATGGCAATGGTTCCACCGGTTTCACATATTTCTTAAGTAAAGACCTGTGGAACACATCGTGGATCCTTCAGATCTGTGGAAGATCCAGACGAAACGCTACTGGATTGATCACTGCAGATATTTTGTAAGGTCCAATAAATCTTGGACCCAGTTTCCAAGATGGTACTTTCAGTTTAATATTTTTAGTAGATAACCACTCCAGATCACCCACACACAGGTCCGGACCAGTCATACGTCTCTTGTCAGCCATTTGCTTATACCTCTCACCCATCCTCTCCAAATTCACTTGAATCTTCTGCCAGATAGAGGACAAGGCAGAAGAAAATCTCTCCTCCTCTGGCATCCGAGAGGAACTAGTCTCAGAAAAGGTACCAAACTGAGGATGAAAACCGTATGCGCCAAAGAATGGCGACTTACCTGTGGACTCCTGCCTACGGTTATTCAAAGCAAACTCTGCTAGTGATAAGAATGAGGACCAGTCCTCCTGGTTTTCAGTCACAAAGCACCTCAAGTAGGTCTCCAGGTTTTGATTAGTACGCTCTGTCTGTCCATTCGACTGCGGATGAAAAGCCGAAGAGAATGAAAGTTGGATACCAAGACGAGAGCAGAACGCCCTCCAAAATCTGGAAACAAACTGCGTGCCCCTATCAGAAACCACATCCGACGGAATGCCATGTAATTTCACGATGTTATCCGCAAAAACCTGAGCAAGAATCTTAGCATTGGGCAGACTAGCTAACGATACAAAGTGAGCCATTTTACTGAAACGGTCAACAACCACCAAAATCACAGTTTTCCCAGAGGAACTCGGCAGATCAGTAATAAAGTCCATAGACAAGTGCATCCAAGGACGAGATGGAATAGACAAAGGAAGAAGTGAACCAGAAGGTCGAGTGTGAGCAACCTTTGCCCGTGCACAGTTCTCACAAGCTGCTACGTAATCCTCAACACTCTTACATAACCCGGGCCACCAGAACCTCTGGGAAATCAGATCAAAGGTGGACTTGCCACCAGGATGTCCCGCAAGGACAGTATCGTGATGTTCCTTGAATACCTTGTATCGCAATCCAGCAGGAACAAACAACCTACCTGGGGGACAAGAATCCGGAACCTCCTCCTGGGCTCCCAATACCTCCATCTCCAACTCTGGGTACAGAGTGGAAACAACCAACCCATCAGCCAAAATTGGAGCAGGATCCTCACCTCCCTCAGGAAAACTACGAGACAATGCATCCGCCTTGATGTTTTTAACCCCTGGGCGAAAAGTAACCACAAAGTTGAACCTAGTAAAGAACAGTGACCATCTAGCCTGTCTAGGATTCAGACGCTTGGCAGTTTGCAGGTAAGCCAAGTTCTTATGATCAGTATATACCGTAACGGGATGGGACGCCCCCTTCAACCAGTGACGCCATTTCTCAAAGGCCAATTTGATGGCCAGCAATTCCCTATCTCCTACATCATAATTCCTCTTGGCGACCGAGAGCTTCTTGGAAAAAGCACACGGACGCCACTTGCCAGGAGATGAACCCTGGGACAACACTGCTCCAACCCCCACCTCTGATGCATCCACCTTCACCACGAATGGCTGCGACACATCGGGCTGCATCAGAATGGGAGCAGACGCAAAACATTCCTTAATAGCCGAAAAGGCCTGCAATGTCTCATCCGAGCAGACAGAGAAGTCGACGCCTTTCTTAGTCATATCGGTCAGGGGTCTTACAATGGTAGAGTAGTTCAAGATACATTTTCTATAATAATTGGTAAGCCCCAAAAACCGCATCAAAGCTTTCTGATTCTCCGGTCGGTCACATTCCAGAACCGCCCGGACCTTTTCGGGGTCCATACGAAAACCAGAGTCAGAAAGCAGGTAACCCAGAAACGGAATCTCCTGAACAGTAAACACACATTTCTCCAATTTAGCATACAATTTATTTTCCCGAAGGATCGACAAAACCTGTCTCACGTGATCCTGATGAGTCTTCAGATCAGGAGAGTAAATTAGAATGTCATCCAAGTAAATTACAACGAACCTTCCCACAAAATGATGGAAAATGTAATTGACGAACCGCTGAAACACTGCTGGCGTGTTAGTTAACCCAAAAGGCATAACCAGATTCTCGAAATGACACTCGTGTGTGTTGAAAGCCGTTTTCCACTCATCCCCCTCCTTGATTCTGATCAGATTGTAAGCCCCTCTTAAATCTAACTTGGAGAACACCTTGGCTCCAACAATTTGATCAAAAAGGTCAGAGATCAAGGGAAGGGGATACGGATCACGGACCGTAATGCGGTTCAATTCCCGGAAATCCAAACAGGGTCTAAGCGATCCATCCTTTTTCTTAACAAAGAATAACCCAATTGCGACCGGAGATTTAGATGGCCTAATATGACTCTTTGCCAAACTCTCGGCAATATACTTCCGCATGACCTCTCTTTCGGGTTGAGAAAGATTGTATAGCCAAGACTTTGGCAACTTAGCCCCTGGGATGAGATTAACCGGGCAATCATATTCACGATGAGGAGGCAATTCCTGAGCCCCACCTTCCGAAAATACATCTGCAAAATCTGAGAGATACTGGGGTAAAACCATAGTAGACACCCCAGAGATAGAGGCACTAAGACAATTGTCCGAACAAAAGTCACTCCAACCAATGATCTGCCTTGCCTGCCAATCTATAGTAGGGTTATGGTTTATCAACCACGGTAACCCTAAGACAATAGGAGCGGGCAAGCCCTTCATGACAAAACAAGAGATGATCTCAACATGTGAATCACCCACCCTTAACTGAATACCATGAGCAATATGAGTGAGACTCCTTTGAGAAAGAGGGGAAGAATCGATTGCAAACACCGGAATCTCTCTTTCTAAGGTGCAAGTACTTAGGCCCAGATTTTGAAGAAAAAGATAATCAATAAGGTTTACCCCAGCACCACAATCAAGGAATATTTCAAAATTAAATTTTCTTGAGTCTAGCGCCACCATAGCTGGAAGGAGAAAATTAGTATTGCAGGGAGATTGCATACTTGCTTGTTCTGGCAGCCCATTCACACTACCAAGAGTCAAGGATGTTTTTTTTTTCTCTTTATGTAAACCTCTTTGTGGTTCTTTATCATCAACACGCGATTTAACAAAAGGACAAGCATAAACAAAATGACCACTTTCTCCACAGTAATAACATAGCTTATGCAACCGCAACCTCCTAAAGTTCCTATTACCAGAACGGAACAACACCTGACCCAGCTGCATGGGTTCCTCCCCTACCCCAGAATTACATGTCATAATACTCTGGGGAACTGGTGGGACGAAACCACTCACAGAAGGGATCCCTCGTGTGGAGGGGACCTTACACCTCTCTCTAATGCGTCTATCTAACCGTACTGCCAAAGACATAGCATTCTCCAATGTATCCGGATACTCATGAAAAGCGAGGGCATCTTTTAATCTCTCAGACAACCCCTGACAAAACTGACTACGAAGTGCGGGCTCATTCCACCCAGACTCCGTAGCCCATCTCCTAAACTCAACACAATACACCTCTGCAGAATGTTCTCCTTGTAATAAAGTACGCAACTTAGATTCTGTCATCGAGACCCGATCTGGGTCATCATAGATTAATCCCAAGGCTTTAAAAAATTCATCCACCGACCGGAGGGCCAGAGAACCGGTCGGCAGAAAAAAAAAGGCCCAGGACTGCATGTCCCCTTTAAGCAGGGAAATGATTATACCTACTCTCTGACTCTCATCACCAGATGAAGATGGCCGCAGCTGAAAATACAACTTGCATGACTCTCTAAAGCGGATAAAATCATCCACACCCCCAGAAAACGATCAGGGAGAGCAACCTTAGGTTCAAGGCTGGACTGACTCCCACCAGCGGAGCCATGAAGCAGAAAATTCTGACAAAGTGAAACTGCATTGTGGAGGTCAGCTACCCCCCAAGTTAAATCCTGCATGCGATCAACCAACGAATCAATTGACTCCATCTCAAAGCTGCTGAGAAATGGTAGTCTAGGTTTTGGCGGGTTATAATGTCACGCTGGACAGGATACAAGATACAACAGAAATCCACAAACAAGTGTCTAGGCCAGAAGCTGGGGATAAAGGTCACCTCCTTACAAATCCCTATCAGCTCTCCCTAGACTTCTGTGCCCACGTTCAGACCCTAGAGGTGGGAATAAACATGCCCCCGTGCCTAATGCTGAAGATTCCCTAAAATCTATAAGATGGTGGCAGGGGGAAAGAGACAGCTTGCTTCCTCAGACCTGGAGAAGGCAGGCGTCTATCTAACAGCCTAGACAGAACACACACAAGAAAACAAAACCAACTTATCTAGTCACAGAGCAGATACAGCAAATCCTTCCTTCCCTCCTTCCTTCCACTGAGCAGGATAGAAGCTATAACGCGCACAGGACACTGGGAAGGGGCGTAATTTAAACTCATACAAACGACCCCACCCAGTGCACCTGAAGGGAGGCGGATACAGCTCAACTCCAAAACAAAAACAAAAAACTACACACGTGCTTCTAACCTGGCAGACCTCCGCACGTAACCTGAGCAGGGCATGACAACACCTTAAACCTTTCATTTGTACCATAAGATAATGGATATAATATATATTTTTATATATTTAAGGAAAAACTGTGAACATTATGCAAAAGATGTTTCCTTTCTTTTAAATTTTTTATAAAACATTTCTAAAACCATTACCTTACGCTTGTACCCTGAAAATGGATGCTATTTATGTAATTTATCTACTGGCTGGGCCTGCCGCAAGACTTCAAAAGACTGGAACGCATTTTGGCAGTATGGTGGTTTTATGGCACCATACTGCGAAAAAATCTTGTACAGCACCAAAATCTTGTACAGCACTTGTTAAGGTATTCATCTTGAGAAAATTTGGTCAAGTTTTTTTTACACAGAAAAAAAACCTGCTGTACAAAATATAGCTTATTTGAATACCTAAAAAAACTGAAAATGAGGCAGCACTCCAGATATGGTGAAAGGGTGATGACCCATTTATTCCCAAAGAAACATTTCAGCCCAACACAATGAGGCCTTTGTCAAGCTTACATAAAGAAATATGTGCTTTAACAATAAATCACAATATTTCACTCAATAACAAGTTAACTTTTTTGCAGTAATTAACCCTATTGTAGTCATTCTCTGGGGCACTGCAGTTGGACTACTGATCAGATATCTCCTATATTAAGGGGTAAAGGAATAAAATAAAAACTTGGCACAACACCTTCAATGTATATTTCCAACTATTTTCTTGGGTGATATGCCTCAAGTGCTCTATGAAAATCATGTTTTTAGTTTACAAAAAGTTGATATCTTCCTTATTGCTCCTTCCAATATTGATGAATATTGAAATATGTAAGGAATGAGGGTATCAGTTAGATAGAGATTAGGTAGCTAGAAGATCCACTTAGCTCAAAAATAACAGACAGCTGTTATTATTTCCTGTCCCTAATTTAATAGCGAGGTCACCTCTGGAGCAAAACTTCTTCTAATTAACTTTTTTATTCTCACAGAGAAGGAAGAAATACATTCGTTACTGCTATAAGTGTGTTCAAATACCTCATTGCCTATACCCTGATTCAGCTGATTTGCATGATACTTCTGTTCTGGGTAAGAAAACATTAGTCTATGAATATAAGTAATTGTATTTTACATGTTGGATTTTTAGCAGCATTATGGAAAATGTACAAAAACAGATGTATGACGGCAAAGTGGAGTATATTATATGTTTAATAATATAGTTACGTAGTTGCATCTTTAATACGGTTGAAAAAAGCTATGTCCATCGAATTCCACCAAGGGATGGGTGCTGATAATTTTAGAAAAGGGAGGTGAGAACCAGATTTCTTCACATAGGCTATGTTATTTTATTTTAAGAATTTGTCTAAGCCTTTTTTTTTTTAAAAACTGTCCACCGTCCCTACTGTGACCATCTTTTTTGTCAGAGAAAACTGATTTGTCTCCATTGACTTACATTGTGAGTCAGGACGGATCCGTGTCTTTCTCCGAATCCCAGGACGCACTCAAAAACACTGCTTGCAGCACTTTTGTGTGCGTCATAGGAACACAATGAAACAGAACGGAATGCACTCTGGTGCACTCCGTTCACTTCTGCCCAGTTTTGTCCCCATTGACAATGAATGGGGACAAAACTGAAGTATACTCCTCCGCTATTGAGATCCTATGACGGATCTCAATAGCGGAAAGGGAAAGCGCAGATTTGAAATTAGCCTTATGTAGAGTTTTGATCACACAGGCAATGTCAGTATGCCTGCACAATAAGCATGGCTGTAGTATACAGCCAGGGTCATTTGCAACTGACAATATCAAAGGTAACTTCAATTTTAGCAGTCTAACCCCTTAAAAACTGCAGTCAACATTAGCATCTAAGATGAAGGATCCCTCAGTCAGTCCATGGACACCCCGCAATTGTAATGCAATGCCATGTGGAGGGCCTAGCATAGGTCCCAGGCATGCCATCATTATCCTCAGGTAGAAGAATAGAAAAAAGTACAGCAGTCACCCTCCAGTAAAAAGTTTGGACATTTATAACATCTGGTATGCCAGTTTTATGGCGTAAAAATGTCCCAAATGTGCAGCATGTGCAACATTTTGTGCAACTTTGCGACTTTCGATTACATTTTGCATCATTTTGTTGAGCCTCGTCACTTTTAAAAGTGGAGTAAAAATCAAGTCAGGATTAGAGATTAGAACATTGTCCTGTCTCAGTTATGATGTGCGACTTTTTAAAAAGATGCAAAAAATGGCATCTCCATGCCAGGCAACCTCCTGGTGTACTGTTACTGATAGTGGCTAAACCACATCGAATTTTCCCCAAATTGAATAAAACCAAGCACCACTTAATAAATTTGGAGCAGCAACACAAAGCAAAGACAGACTTAAAACTGGCACAATAAATAATGCAAATCATTCATTTCACCCTTTATCTTTATTGCTCAAGGAGGATACATCAGATGAGGAGTAAACTAACTGGGTGATGGCCGTTTCGTGCAAAGCTCCACTTTATCTGGCCCTGAAACTCTGCACATGTCCTGCCCCAATTCCAAAATCATGCTATAAAAAACAAGCAACAGATATGTGAAAACATAAACATCAAATTAAAAATGGCTACAGGCTATCTTATTTGCTTCAACGTAGAAACACACTGATATCGTTCTGATCACTGAAACCTAGCGGCCCTAGAGACTGGGTTTTAATGATGAGTTACTCTTCCTTGAAGAGAAGCTCACTATGTCTGTTGCCTCCAGCAACCAAATACCTAGAAAGCCCATAAACCTCCGAAATTTAAACATATGATCAATTAGGCAAAGAGATCCTACAACTGTATGTAAAGATCTTACATGTTCACCAAATTTCACTTACATAGATCAAATAGTTTATTCTATATAGTAGAAACCACAATTGCAAATGACTGCATACACCACACATTGGGCCAGATTTATCATTCCTCTGACAGCTCACTCCACTTTAACTTATGGCTAAAGTCAGTTTTAGCCAAGTCAGATTTATGATCGGCCCTTTAAGACTGTAATAAATGTGGTTTGACGGTAGCAGTTTATCCGTCAGTAAGCAGCTTTACAAAAGTCGCACATCTTTACAAAAAAGTCGCACGTTTTTATGAAAAAGTCGCATGTTCTATTAAAAAGTCTCATAAGATAAGCATGGTCCTCACTGGAGTGAAATTGCGACTTTTTTGCGACTTTTTAAATAGTCCCAATAGTAAATCTGTCTAGAGATTCATTTACATAAGAAAACACGCCCACTTTCAGAAAACTGGCGAGCATAGTGCAGAGCAGGAAAAAGTCGCAAATTTGTGCGCAGTTTTAGCGTTTGGGACTTTTTTTGGAACTTTTTCACTCCATTATTCTGACCTGAGCTAATGATAAATCTGGCCCAATGTATTTTGCAAGTGATTCCATCTGTAACTACTCAGTCACAGCCCCCTATCTTGAGGTACCTGCCACATTTTAGGTAATCACAAAAGCAGTGTCGGCTGTATTTGTAATTAACCCGTGATAGTTGCCTTTGTGAATCTACCATTTACTATGAAATCCCACATGTTCTTTGTCCATCTGAATGATACCAAAGACTGTCTTGTTGCCACTTGAGACAATTGTGGATAGAAACATAGAAAGACCACCTAGTTCTTCTAACCTGCCCTTATATTATTTATTTTTATCTTAGGATAGATGTGTTTATATCCCAGGCATGTTTACCCGTAAATTCACTTACTGTTGATTTCCCAACCACATCTGCTAGACGTTTGTTCTAAGCTTCAACCACTCTTTCAGTAAAATAATATTTCCTGACATTGCTCCTGATCTTACTCCCCGATTTGTGGTCTCACTAGTGCTCTATATAGTGGCATCACAATATCTCTCTTCCTACTGGTAATACCTCTAGCTATACAGCCAAGCATACTTGCTTTCCCCGCTGCCTTTCCTCATTATGCACTTACATAAGCTGTCTGACACCTAAATCCTTCTCTTCTGAAGTTCTTACTAAGGGCTCATGCACACAACCGTTGTTGTTTTGCGGTCCGTTCTGTTATACCAGAAAACATATCCGCATGGTTTCTGTATGCGATCCGTTTTGTGCTGATCCGAAATGGAAACAGTAACTTATTAATCACCAAACACGAGCAACATGGGCTGGGCATAGCATTTCTACAGTATGGATCTGCAAAATACGGATGACATACGGATGTGTTCAGTGTGCGTTCTGTATTCTTTTTGCGGACCCATTGACTTGAATGGGGCCTCGAACCATGATTTGCGGACAATAATAGGACATGCACTACTTTTTTGAGGAACGGAAATACGGAAATACAAAAACGGAAAGCACACAGAGTACCTTTCGATGTTTTTGTGGACCCATTGAAGTGAATAGTTCCGCATACAGTCTGCCAAAAAAAAACGGAACGGAAGCGGAAAGAAAATACGTTTGTGTGCATGAGCCCTAACACAGAGCTGCCAATACGATATTCAGACTGAAGGTTCCTTCTCCCCAAGTGCATTATTTTACATTTGGAAACATTGATCTGCAGTTTCATTGTTTAGACCAGGGGTAGGCAACCGCCGGCACTCCAGCTGTTGCGAAACTACAACTCCCAGCATGCATACTTGTTCTGCTCTTCTAAGAACTCTCATAGAAATGAATAAAGCATGCTGGGAATTGTAGTTTCACAACAGCTGGAGTGCCGAAGGTTGCTGATCCCTGGTTTAGACCATTTATCTAGTGAAGCTAAATCTTTTATGAACTCTATTACACACTTTTGTTTCATCACAAACAAACCTTCTCTACCAAACCTTTTCCTATGTTGCCTGCAAAGATATTAAAATAAATGGGACCCAGGACAAATCCTTGAAGTAAACCACTTATGACTCGACTTGCTGTTCCATGGAAGCTGAAATCTCCATCCCTGGAGATGGAGATTCTAGCTGAGCCCTTAGTGACTCTGTGCCTCCACGGAAGTGCCTACTTAATTACATTGGCTTCCCATGAAATCTGTCAGAGGAAGAAATATTCATGTATAAGGAATATCCATGTATCTATGTAACCAGGACAATGAGCCTGAGCCTGTATAAGGCCCCTTTCACACGGACGAGTTTTCCACGCGGGAGCAATGCACCTGCACTGAATCCTGACCCATTCATTTCAATGCATCACTTGTGCGTTGCGTGAAAATCGCAGCATGTTCTATGTTCTGCATTTTTCACGCAACGCAGGCCCCATAGAAGTGAATGGGGCTGTGTGAAAATCACATTACATCCGCAAGAAAGTGCGGATGCAATCCGTTTTTCACGGATGGTTGCTAAGGAGATGATGATAATAAATAGGGATGAGCTCCGGGACCCCATTAAAGTCCATTTACTTTATTATTTTCCATTATAACATGGTTATAATGCAAAATAATAGCATTCTTTAATACAGAATGCTAAGTAAAATGACCATTGAGGGTTAAAAAATAATAAAAAAATTACTCACCTCATCCACTTGATCGTGCAGCCGTTATCGTCTTCTTTATTCTTCTTGAAGGACCTGCAAAAGGACCTGCCCTGACGTGATCACGCTCAACACTTGGTGAGCGCTGTGACGTCAGTGCAGGTCCTGCTGAATGAAGATAAAAGGTTCTTCTATCTATATTCAGCAGAACCTGTGCTGACTAGGGATGAGCGAACCCGAACTGTATAGTTCGGGTTCGTACCGAATTTTGGGGTGTCCGTGACACGGACCCGAACGAGAACATTTTCGTAAAAGTCCGGGTTCGGGTTCGGTGTTCGGCGCTTTCCTGGCGCTTTTTGAAAGGCTGCAAAGCAGCCAATCAACAAGCGTCATACTACTTGGCCCAAGAGGCCATCACAGCCATGCCTACTATTGGCATGGCTGTGATTGGCCAGTGCACCATGTGACCCAGTCTCTATTTAAGCTGGAGTCACGTAGCACCGCACGTCACTCTGCTATGATCAGTATAGGGAGAGGTTGCAGCTGCGACGTTAGGGCGAGATTAGGCAGATTAACTCCTCCAAAAGACTTCATTCTGTGATCGATCTGCAGCTGTGGATCATTGAAGTGCTATTATTGACTTGCTCACTTTTTTGAGGCTGCCCAGAGCGTTTTTAGATCACTTTTTTTCTGGGGTGATCGGCGGCCATTTTGTGACTTGTGGTGCGCCAGCACGAGCTATCACCAAGTGTATTTAACCATCGATAGTGTGGTTATTTTGTGCTATATCCTACATCAGCTGCAGGCTGAGCCTGTGTCACCCAAGTGTATTTAACCATCGATAGTGTGGTTATTTTGTGCTATATCCTACATCAGCTGCAGGCTGAGCCTGTGTCACCCAAGTGCATTTAACCATCAACAGTCTGATTATTTTTTGGCCATATACTACATCTGGTGCAGGCTGAGCCTGTGTCACCCAAGTGCATTTAACAATCAACAGTGTGGTTATTTTTTGGCCATATATTACATCAGGGGCAAGTTGAGCCTGTCACCCAGCGCCTAAAAAATAGACCTGACATTTCTATTCAACCAAATCTGTACTGTTTTAGCTGGTCAAGTTATTTGTATTGACCGTAAAAGCAAACTTTTTTTTCTGGGTTGAAAAAGCATTCCCAAATTTGCCATTCTCAAAATAACTAGTTTCTGGTATTTGAGGCCTACTTGAAATCTATCCCAAAAAGAAAATCTTACATTGAAGGTATTGATAGTGTCATTCAGAAAAACCTAAGACACACGCAAGCGTGCTGATAGAAGTGTGATTCTGTGATTAAACCTATACCTGTCACACAGCGCAAAAAAAAACAGGTCTCACATCTCTATTCAACCAAATCTGCAGTGTTTTAGCTGGTCAAGTTATTTGTAGTGACCGTAAAAGCAGACTTTTTGTTCTGGGTTGAAAAAGCATTCCCAAATTTGCCATTCTCAAAATTGTGGTGAACGGGAACAATGAGGAAAACATCTAATAAGGGCCGCGGACGTGGACATGGTCGTGGTGGTGTTAGTGGACCCTCTGGTGCTGGGAGAGGACGTGGACGTTCTGCCACAGCCACACGTCCTAGTGAACCAACTACCTCAGGTCCCAGTAGCCAGCAGAATTTACAGCGATATTTGGTGGGGCCCAATGCCGTTCTAAGGATGGTAAGGCCTGAGCAGGTACAGGCATTAGTCAATTGGGTGGCCGACAGTGGATCCAGCACGTTCACATTATCTCCTACCCAGTCTTCTGCAGAAAGCGCACAGATGGCGCATGAAAACCAAGCCCATCGGTCTGTCACATCACCCCCATGCATATCAGGGAAACTGTCTGAGCCTCAAGTTATGCAGCAGTCTCTTATGCTGTTTGAAGACTCTGCTGCCAGGGTTTCCCAAGGGCATCCACCTAGCCCTTCCCCAGGGGTGGAAGAGATAGAATGCACTAACGCACAACCACTTATTTTTCCTGATGATGAGGACATGGGAATACCACCTCAGCACGTCTCTGATGATGACGAAACACAGGTGCCAACTGCTGCGTCTTTCTGCAGTGTGCAGACTGAACAGGAGGTCAGGGATCAAGACTGGGTGGAAGACGATGCAGGGGACGATGAGGTCCTAGACCCCACATGGAATGAAGGTCGTGCCACTGACTTTCACAGTTCGGAGGAAGAGGCAGTGGTGAGACCGAGCCAACAGCGTAGCAAAAGAGGGAGCAGTGGGCAAAATCAGAACACCTGCCGCCAAGAGACTCCGCCTGCTACTGACTGCCGCCATCTGGGACCGAGCACCCCAAAGGCAGCTTCAAGGAGTTCCCTGGCATGGCACTTCTTCAAACAATGTGCTGACGACAAGACCCGAGTGGTTTGCACGCTGTGCCATCAGAGCCTGAAGCGAGGCATTAACGTTCTGAACCTTAGCACAACCTGCATGACCAGGCACCTGCATGCAAAGCATGAACTGCAGTGGAGTAAACACCTTAAAAACAAGGAACTCACTCAGGCTCCCCCTGCTACCTCTTCTGCTGCCGCCGCCTCGGCCTCTTCTGCTGCTGCCGCCGCCTCGGCCTCTTCTGCTGCTGCTGCCGCCGCCGCCTCGGCCTCTTCCTCCGCCTCTGGAGGAACATTGGAACCTGCCGCCCAGAAAACATGGGATGTACCACCAACACCACCACCTGCGTCACCAAGCATCTCAACCATGTCACACGGCAGCGTTCAGCTCTCCATCTCACAAACATTTGAGAGAAAGTGTAAATTCCCACCTAGCCACCCTCGATCCCTGGCCCTGAATGCCAGCATTTCTAAACTACTGGCCTAGGAAATGCTGTCATTTAGGCTGGTGGACACACACAGCTTCAAACAGCTCATGTCACTTGCTGTCCCACAGTATGTTGTTCCCAGCCGCCACTACTTCTCCAAGAGAGCCGTGCCTTCCCTGCACAAACAAGTGTCCGATAAAATCAAGTGTGCACTGCGCAACGCCATCTGTGGCAAGGTCCACCTAACCACAGATACGTGGACCAGTAAGCACGGCCAGGGACGCTATATCTCCCTAACTGCACACTGGGTAAATGTAGTGGCGGCTGGGCCCCAGGCGGAGAGCTGTTTGGCGCACGTCCTTCCGCCGCCAAGGATCGAAGGGCAACATTCTTTGCCTCCTGTCTCCTCCTCCTCCTACTCAGCTTCCTCCTCCTCTTCTTCCACCTGCTCATCCAGTCAGCCACACACCTTCACCACCAACTTCAGCACAGCACGGGGTAAACGTCAGCAGGCCATTCTGAAACTCATATGTTTGGGGGACAGGCCCCACACCGCACAGGAGTTGTGGCGGGGTATAGAACAACAGACCGACGAGTGGTTGCTGCCGGTGAGCCTCAAGCCCGGCCTGGTGGTGTGCGATAATGGGCGAAATCTCGTTGCAGCTCTGGGACTAGACGGTTTGACGCACATCCCTTGCCTGGCGCATGTGCTGAATTTGGTGGTGCAGAAGTTCATTCGCAACTACCCCGACATGTCAGAGCTGCTGCATAAAGTGCGGGCCGTCTGTTCGCGCTTCCGGCGTTCACACCCTGCCGCTGCTCGCCTGTCTGCGCTACAGCGTAACTTCGGCCTTCCCGCTCACCGCCTCATATGCGACGTGCCCACCAGGTGGAACTCCACCTTGCATATGCTGGACAGACTGTGCGAGCAGCAGCAGGCCATAGTGGAGTTTCAGCTGCAGCACCCACGGGTCAGTCGCACTGTGGATCAGACCCACTTCACCACCAATGACTGGGCCTCCATGCGAGACCTGTGTGCCCTGTTGCGCTGTTTCGAGTACTCCACCAACATGGCCAGTGGCGATGACGCCGTTATCAGCGTTACAATACCACTTCTATGTCTCCTTGAGAAAACACAGGGCGATGATGGAAGAGGAGGTGGCCCAGGAGGAAGAGGAGGAAGAGGGGTCATTTTTAGCACTTTCAGGCCAGTCTCTTCGAAGTGACTCAGAGGGAGGTTTTTTGCAACACCAGAGGCCAGGTACAAATGTGGCCAGACAGGGCCCACTACTGGAGGACGAGGAGGACGAGGATGAGGAGGAGGTGGAGGAGGATGAGGATGAAGCATGTTCACAGCGGGGTGGCACCCAAAGCAGCTCGGGCCCATCACTGGTGCGTGGCTGGGGGAAACACAGGACGATGACGATACGCCTCCCACAGAGGACAGCTTGTCCTTACCTCTGGGCAGCCTGGCACACATGAGCGACTACATGCTGCAGTGCCTGCGCAACGACAGCAGAGTTGCCCATATTTTAACGTGTGCGGACTACTGGGTTGCCACCCTGCAGGATCCCCGGTACAAAGACAATGTGCCCACCTTACTTCCTACACTGGAGCGTGATAGGAAGATGCGCGAGTACAAGCGCACGTTCGTAGACGCGCTACTGAGAGCATTCCCAAATGTCACAGGGGAACCAGTGGAAGCCCAAGGCGAAGGCAGAGGAGGAGCAAGAGGTCGCCAACGCAGCTGTGTCACGCCCAGCTCCTCTGAGGGCAGGGTTAGCAGGGCAGAGATGTGGAAAAGTTTTGTCAACACGCCACAGCTAAGTGCACCACCACCTGATACGGAACGTGTTAGCAGGAGGCAACATTTCACTAACATGGTGGAACAGTACCTGTGCACACCCCTCCACGTACTGACTGATGGTTCGGCCCCATTCAACTTCTGGGTCTCCAAATTGTCCACGTGGCCAGAGCTAGCCTTTTATGCCTTGGAGGTGCTGGCCTGCCCGGCGGCCAGCGTTTTGTCTGAACGTGTATTCAGCACGGCAGGGGGCGTCATTACAGACAAACGCAGCCGCCTGTCTACAGCCAATGTGGACAAGCTGACGTTCATAAAAATGAACCAGGCATGGATCTCACAGGACCTGTCCATCCCTTGTGCAGATTAGATATTAACTACCTCCCCTTAACAATATATTATTCTACTCCAGGGCACTTCCTTATTCAATACTATTTTTAATTTCATTTTACCATTATATTTCGGGGCAACCCAAAGTTGAATGAACCTCTCCTCTGTCTGGGTGCCGGGGCCTAAATGTGTGACAGTGGCCTGTTCCAGTGGTGGGTGACGTGAAGCCTGATTCTCTGCTATGACATGAAGACTTTTTCTGTGCTGACATGAAGCCAGATTCTCTGTTACGCGACCTCTCTCCTCTGCCTGGGCCTAAATATGTGACAGTGGCCTGTTCCAGTGGTGGGTGACGTGAAGCCTGATTCTCTGCTATGACACGAAGACAGATTCTGTGCTGACATCAGGCCAGATTCTCTGTTACGGGACCTCTCTCCTCTGCCTGGGTGCCTGGGCCTAAATGTGTGACAGTGGCCTGTTCCAGTGGTGGGTGACGTGAAGTCTGATTCTCTGCTATGACATGAAGACAGATTCTGTGCTGACATCAGGCCAGATTCTCTGTTACGGGACCTCTCTCCTCTGCCTGGGTGCCTGGGCCTAAATGTGTGACAGTGGCCTGTTCCAGTGGTGGGTGACGTGAAGCCTGATTCTCTGCTATGACATGAAGACAGATTCTGCGCTGACATAAGGCCAGATTCTCTGTTATGGGACCTCTCTCCTCTGCCTGGGTGCCTGGGCCTAAATGTGTGACAGTTGCCTGTTCCAGTGGTGGGTGACGTGTAGCCTGATTCTCTGCTATGACATGAAGACTGATTCTGCGCTGACATGAAGCCAGATTCTCTGCTATGGCATGAAGAGACTGATTCTCTGCTGACATCAGGCCAGATTCTCTGTTACGGGACCTCTCTCCTCTGCCTGGGTGCCTGGGCCTAAATGTGTGACAGTTGCCTGTTCCAGTGGTGGGTGACGTGTAGCCTGATTCTCTGCTATGACATGAAGACTGATTCTGCGCTGACATGAAGCCAGATTCTCTGCTATGGCATGAAGAGACTGATTCTCTGCTGACATGAAGCCAGATTCTTTGCTATGGCATGAAGAGACTGATTCTCTGCTGACGTGAAGCCAGATTCTCTGCTATGGGACCTCTGTCCAATTGATATTGGTTCATTTTTATTTTTTTAATTTAAATTTTAATTCATTTCCCTATCCACATTTGTTTGCAGGGGATTTACCTACATGTTGCTGCCTTTTGCAGCCCTCTAGCTCTTTCCTGGGCTGTTTTACAGCCTTTTTAGTGCCCAAAAGTTCGGGTCCCCATTGACTTCAATGGGGTTCGGGTTCGGGACGAAGTTCGGATCGGGTTCGGATCCCGAACCCGAACATTTCCGGGAAGTTCGGCCGAACTTCTCGAACCCGAACATCCAGGTGTTCGCTCAACTCTAGTGCTGACGTCACCTCACTCACCGCATGGTGAGCGCAATGATGTCAGCACAAGTCCTTTTACAGGTCCTTCAAGAAAAATAAAGAAGACGATAACGGCTGCACGATCAAGTGGATGAGGTGAGTAATTTTTTTTATATTTTTTAACCCTCAATAGTCATTTTACTTAGCATTCTGTATTAAAGAATGCTATTATTTTCCATTATGACCATGTTATAATGGAAAATACTAAAATCTACAGAACACCGAACCCAAACCTGAACTTCAGTGAAGAAGTCCGAGTTTGAGTCTGGGTACCACATTCATTTTTTTATCACGCGCCTGTAAAATGCATGAAAACGCTTTGCACTCGCGCAGAAAGAACTGAGCAACGCAACGCAATCGCAGACAAAACTGACTGAAATTGCGCGTGCACTCATGCGGGTTTCCCACAATGCATCCGGACCTCTTTCACGACGCCTAAGGCCTCTTTCAGACGGGCGAGATTTCCGCGCAGGTGCGATGCGTGAGGTGAACGCATTGAACCCGCACTGAATCCGGACCCATTCATTTCTATGGGGCTGTGCACATGAGCGGTGAAAATCGCAGCATGCTCCTCTTTGTGCGTTTTCCACGCAACGCAGGCCCCATAGAAGTGAATGTGGCTGCGTGAAAATTGCAAGCATCCGCAATCAAGTGTTGATGCGGTGCGATTTTCACGCACAGTTGTTAGGAGACGATTGGGATGGGGACCCGATCATTATTATTTTTTCTTATAACATGGTTATAGGGGAAAATAATAGCATTCTTAATACAGAATGCATAGTAAAATAGGGCTAAAGGGGTTAAAAAAATAATAAAAAATAATTTAACTCACCTTAATCCACTTGTTCGCGCAGCCCGGCTTCTCTTCTTTCTTCTTCTTTGCTGTGCAGGAGGAAAATGACCTGTGGTGACGTCACTGCTCATCACATGGTCCGTCACATGATCCATCACCATGGTGATGGTTCATGTGATGGACCATGTGATGAGCGCAGTGACATCACCACAGGTCCTTTTCCTCACAGATGAAGACAGAAGAGATGTCGGCTGCGCACACAAGTGGATTAAGGCGAATTAAATTTTTTTTTATTTTTTTTTAACCCATCCAGCCCTATTGTACTATGCATTCTATATTAAGAATGCTATTATTTTCCCTTATAACCATGTTATAAGGGAAAATAATACAGTCTACACAACACCTAACCCAAAGCCGAACTTCTGTGAAGAAGTTCGGGTTTGGGTACCAAACATGCCGATTTTTCTCATATGCATGCAAAACGCATTACAATGTTTTGCACTGGCGCGGAAAAATCACGCATTTTCCTGCTACGCCACCCGCATCTTATCCGGCCCAAAAACATGACGCCCATGTAAAAGAGGCCTTCGGCTTTCAGGGTTATTACTTGACTGTTACAGTTCAGGTCAGCAGGTGGCAGCACCGAACTGCAATATACCTATTTCTGTAAAGGATAATAAAGAAAAGTCATTTACCCTATACAAATTGCAACCTGATGATTGCATGTTGTGGTCCACTTGGGCAGGTAATAAAAAGTTTTAAAAAATAAAATATCTAAACTATATAAAAATTTTAATCACCCTCCTTTCCAAAATCAAAATACTTAAACAGTAAAAAAAAAAAAATCAATATTATGTGCACGTCTGCATGTGAAAAAGCCTGTACTATTAAAAAATAATAATAATAATAATTTCATATGGCGAATAGTGTAATGGGAAAAAAATAAGAATGGTCAATTTGCTGTTTTTTCATCACTTTACCACCCAAGAAAATTGAAGACAAAGTGATCAAAAAGTCATACACACCCCAAAATGATATTATCAAAAACCACAGATTCTCTTTAGACATAGCTATAAAAAAAAGTTATAGGGGTCAGAATATGGCGATGAAAAGAAAAATGTATTTTTTCCAACGTTTTTCTTTTTTTTTCACTATTAAAACACACACAAAAAACTATACATATGTGGTATCTCTGTAATCATACAGAGATACCAGTCAGTTTTACCGCATGGTGAACACCGTAAAAATAAAACATGTAAAACTGTGGCGAAATTGCATTTATTTTTTTTATTCCACCCCATTTTGATTTTTTTTCCCCCACTTTCCATTAGAATATATGACATATTAAATGGTGCCATTAGAAAATACAACTTGTCCCACAAAAAAACAAGCCCTCATACGGCTCTGTGAATGTAAAAACAGGGAGCTGCTCATACAGAGTCGCTCTCACTTAGTCCACAACCCTATATGATGCTCATGTGCCCTAGTAAGACATATGGACAGGGACTGTCTTCGTGAGCTTAACCCCACCACCACCACTTCAACTCTACATACAGAATTTTTTTAATAATTATTGGGGTCATTTATCAGACTGGTGTAAAGTAGAACTGGCTTAGATGCCCATAGCAGATGCAGATTCCGCCTTTCATTTTTGACAGCTCCTTTGGAAAATGAAAGGTGGAATCTGATTGGTTACTATGGGCAACTAAGCCAGTTCTACATTACACCAGTTTGATAAATGGCCCCATATGAGCCCATATTTAAATCTTAACTCTATAATATGCCAACTGCAGATCTATAGAAATCAGTCATTGGGCTGAACTGGAAAAAGAAGTTAAACCTTCTCTCTCTTTTATTTGTTGCATCCATCTTTCTCAATAGACACGTTTGATTACAATTACTTGCCCACTCCAGAGATTATCTAATGTAGTAGTAGTCTGCTACTGAAGTCCAATGCCTGGGTTTCAAAAATGGCATCATCTCCATTTAGTCTCCATATTCTCAAGAATTGATCATAAGGGAGGAATTATTTTACATATCTGAATGGTACCTACTATATTTAAGCAATGAATCTGTTGTAGATTTTCAGATCTCACTTGTGCATAGCAGACCATCAACAACATCAACGCAGTCATCTAAATAGTCCAACTTACCACCTCAAAAATGGTTGGCATATTCATTTGGTTGTTATTCAGATATTGCATAAAACCTTAAACTCCTGAAAAGAACCTAAACACACTGTAAATATACAGTATTTAAATTGCCCAGTTTACTCCTCTCATCTGATGTATCCTTCTTGAGCAATAAAAATATGGGGGAAATTTAGCAAGACCGACGCAGGCCTCGTAATATAGGTGCAACCTCCCACAGTCCGTGTGCCTAAACAGAAATCTACGGCAGCTCTGAGCCAGAACGCTGGTATAAATGAAGATACATTTGCTGTGTTGACTAGTCAAGCCTGTTTCCTGCCCTTGCCATGCTCCTTTCAGAAAACTAGTGAGGGCGGTGTAAAAAAGGCCACTTGCAACTATTTTTTAGTGGTTTAAAATTGATCACCGATCCTCAGTGACGTATCCCAATTGTAATTACAACTGCTTATCCTATTCATGTGAATTAGACAAACAGTTGTAACTATACTGTGCCTACTCTACAAGCGAGATGTTACACAGGTAAGCAGCGCTTGCACAAGTGCCTCTACTTCTTCAAACAGCTAATTTGCAAAGGTGCTAAGAGTCGGACCCCCGTCGATCTGATATTGATGACTAAGGCCTCATGCACAGGGCCGTTGTAAGATCGTTCCGTGCACCACCCGTGCGGCAGCCGCAATGGATCCAGACCCATTCAACTTGAATGGGTCTGTGATCCATCCGCATCCGGAGTTGTTTTTGTGGCTCTGCTCAGAGTGTTAGTGTCGGCGTTGGAGGCTGCAGGGAACAGCTAATCGGTAAAAGTTTGGGGTGTCAGACCTGCATTGATCAGATATCGATGACCTATCCTGAAGGTAGGTCATCAATATCAGGATCCTGGAAAACACCTTTAATTTTGTGACTGTACTATATTATATGTCTCCTTTAGTAGGATGTGTTAAGGAAGCCATTAAGGCCTCTCGGACACAAACGTATGTATTTTGTGGTCCGCAAAAAACGGATCCACAAAAAATTCAGATGACGTCTGTGTGCATTCCGTATTTTGCGGAACGGAGCAGCTGGCCCCTGATAGAACAGTAATATCCTTCTCCGTAATACCGACAATAATAGGACATGTTCTATTTTTTTGCGGAACGGAAATACGGACATACGGAAACAGAATGCACACGGAGTAACTTACTTTTCTGCCAAAAAAACGGGACACGGAAATAATATACGTTCGTGTGCAAAAGGCCTAATACAGTTAAGGCCTCTTGCATACGACAGTATGACTTTTTATGTATTTTGCGGTCCGGTTTTCACGGATCCATTTTTCCTTTTTTGCTTCAGTAGTGTCTCCGCTTCCGTCCTGTTTTGCCGTTCTGTTTTTCGTTTGTGATCCGTTTTTTGCAGATCGCAAATGGAAACGGAAGCATACAATAATGTTTAAACAGTAAGTACATAAAAAAATTGGGCTGGGCATAAAATTTTCAATAGATGGTTCCGCAAAAACGGACCGGATACGGAAAACATACGTATGCATTCCATTTTTTTTTTGTTTACCCATTGAATGGAGCCACGGATCATTATTTGCGGGCAATAATAGAACAAGATCTATCTTTCAGCGGAACGGAAATACGGAAACGGAATGCATACGGAGTACTTTTTTTTTTTGCATAACCATTGAAATGAATGGTTCCGCATACGGACCGCAAGTGGAATCCGCAAAACGGAACGAAAACCAGTAATGAAGCCTACTCAGAGATAAGATATAATGGAGAGATCTGAACCTGTTCTGTGTTTTTGACCCATACCTGCTTTTGGCTCACAATAACTGAAGGAAATAACTGAAGTTTGATCTTGGCCTTACATGTACTTTCTCTCCAGAAACAAACAGTTCTTGGAAATAACCATTACCTGATGCAGGACATTGCCATCTCTGTCACAGTCATCCTAACAAGTGAGTATGATAACCTTGTGACTGACAAACAGTGATACATCTTAGCCCTCATTCACACATACGTGGATTTTCACGGACCATAGTCCGTGAAATCCCGTCCTGCTGAGTGCACGGCGTCATTGGTTGCTATGATGCCGTGCACTTCGTGCGGCCGCTGCTGTACAGTAATACAGTATTACTGTACATCAGCAGCATCACGAAGTGCACGGCATCATAGCAACCAATGACGCCGTGCGCTCCTGCACTCAGCAGGAATCCAGGCCGGTATCTCACGGTCCGTGTTCCACGGACGTGTGCATGAGGCTTTAGAAATCAGCAGCATGTGAAATGTTGTTGCATTTTCCTTATGTGGATTTCACCCTTATCAATGGAAGGGAGATCTGTGGAAAATTTGCATCAAATCCCCTCCAAAGACCACATAAAAACCGCCCAAAAATGCACCAAAATCTTGATTAAGGCTACATGCACACGATGTTTTGATCCGCATCCGAGCCGCAGTTGCATTCACTGTCCGCATCCGTTGCTCCGTTCCGTGGTCTGCAAAAAAAATATAACCTGTCCTATTCTTGTCCGTTTTGCGGACAAGAATAGGCAGTTATATTAATGGCTGTCCGTGCCGTTCCGCAAATTGCGGAACGCACACGGAAGCCATCCGTGTTTTGCGGATCCGCAATTTGTGGACCGCAAAACACACAACTGTTGTGTGCATGTAGCCTTATAGTGCCGATTTATGTGGTTTTGCTGCAGACTTTCTGCATATACATATGCATTGTGTGCAGGTACCCATAGGAGAACATTTATTAAGACCGGTGTATTACATGACAGTCTTAATCTATCTTCCACTGATTTCAGATGTACCACAGTTATTAAGAGGGTCACCTCTCTTTATGATTGTGGGACGTCTGTGCAGCAAAATGAAAATCTAAATCAGCAAGGTAGCTGGTGCAGATTTCTGCTATAATCTGTGACAATTTCCTGGTTTACATTATAAAATCAAACCAGCTATAGCCGCCTTCCAAGCCCACTTTTTGGAAAAGTCGTGGCCAGGGATCTAAATTCCCAAAAAGTCACCAAAGTTTGTGCAGCTATGGTATGCAGCCAAACTTTGTCACTTTCTGACACCAGTTTTCTGGCTAACAGGTGATAAATGTCCCATAGTGTATTTGTGTGTTTTTCTGGTGGTACAAAATGACACAACATTTTATTGTAAAGTTTTTCACTCTTAGGGCTCATGCACAACGACAGTATGTATTTTGTGGTCCGCAAAAAATGGATCTGCAAAAAGTATGAATGACGTCCGTGTGCATTCTGTATTTTGCGGAATGGAAAAGCTGGCCCCTAAGAGAACAGTACTATCCTTGTCTGTTATGCGGACAATAATAGGACATGTTCTATTTTTTGCGGAACAGACATATGGACATACAGAAACGGAATGCACACGTAGTAACTTTTGTTTATTTTGCGGACCCATTAAAATTGATGGTTCCGCATATGGTCCGCAAAATAAAAAACGGGACGGACACATAAAGAAATTACATTCGTGTGCATGAGCCCTAAGGCTACATGCACACGACCATATGTGATTTGCACGGACCTCTGGCAGGCTGTTCCGTCGGGTGAACAGTCTGTCGGATCCATCCTGCCGCTAGTGACCGTGTGCCCCCGGACTGCCGCTCTGTCACCATTGACTATAATAGGGGCGGGGGCGGAGATCCGGCGGAGGCACGGCAGTGCACGGTGAGAGGCTGCCGGAATAAAACTACGACATGTCCAACATTTATTCCGGCAGCCTCTCGCCGTGCGCTGCCGTGCCTCCGCTGGAACTCTGCCCGCCCCCATTATAGTCAATGGGGACGGTACGGCAGTCCGGGGGCACACGGTCACTAACGGCAGGACGGAGCCGACAAGCTGTAAACCCGACGGAACAGCCTGCTGGAGGTCCATGCTGCTAGTGTGAAAGTAGCCTAACTTGTGAAATATTAAGGGGTTCATTTACTAATCTGAAATAAGCCTAAATTAGGGGTATTTCTGGCACAGATAACAGCGCAGGGGTTAGTTGTGCTGCTATCTGCAACTTAGCCCCGCTCACGCCAGGTCCAAAATTGTGGGTATGGCATGGGCGGGGAAGGGCCGACAGGCCCGTCTCATTCATGATTTTCTATGTCTGTTTTATGCATAGAAAATGGTCTAAATGTAAGTGCAATAGAGCAGGACCGTGGTACAGTTACACTGACGCCAAATTATGCAATGGGTCAGGATATGGGTATAATAGTCTATAGTTTTGTTCGTGACGCCAATTGCAGCGTGCGCAGGGTACTGTCACAGGCCCCTTTAAGGTGTTATAACGCACGTCCCAGTTTAGGAATGCCAGAGTGGTGTAATGTCTCTGTATGGTAGTAGTAATTGTGTCAACAGTGTCTCCTACGGCTGGACTCCTGGATCCTGGCTCACTTGCAATAAATTGAGTGTAGAGCTAGTAGGAGTAATAGAGGAATTTTGCAGCAGAAATTGAGATTCAAACCTTTGGTAAAGTTCAAATTTGTCTTTACTGAAGGTAACTTTCATCCAAGCAAGATACAGCTTTAGTCTTAGGTCCCAGCAGGTATTGGCAATGGTTGGCAGGAATTTATCTTCTGCTTTATCAACCTGAAGCTTGCAGAAAAGGATGTCTGCTTATTAGCTCTAACACTGTGGCCAGGAATTTGGCTTCTGCATTTTCTATCTTCTGCTGTATGGGGACTGACTAGCTGAGGAGGAATATGGCTTCTCCTGGGTCTCTGGACTTTACTCACAGTTATCATCTCAGGATATGCTTTCTTCCTGTAACTAAAGGTTGTCTGCTGTTTCATCCAGCCGAGGCTGCAGGGCTCAGGCTGGGGTATATGATCAATGTCTCAGCCGAGACAAGATGCTGGCTTTTCTCTCTATCTCAGGGAGATCCTAACATGCACACCCTACCCCTAGCAGGGGGTGGGCTTCACTCACTCTAACTTCCTTCTCTCCCCATGCTGCAGGATATGGGAACAGCCCACTCTGCTCACAGAAGGGGGAGATAGGCTGGAATGAACTATTACAGCTTAGAAATACTAAACTGAACCTAAGTCCTTACCAGAACACTGCTGCCCCCTTCTGGTGAACTTGGAAATTGCAACAATACACATTTAACATGGTTTATAATGCACAGTTGTGAAAACATATTGTAAAATTACATCAGATGACAAGGTTAATGCTCTTAGGAGATTGTAGCGGGCTAAAAGAGTTTCGTAACACAACTCTAGGGTGTTACATAAGACAGCAAGGAAGGAAGCAGACTGCAAAATACATACGTTCGAGTGCATGAGCCCTTAGAACTGGAGCTAGATGCGCCGAAGTTATTGAGAGGCCTTGCTCCTCTTCGTTACTTTGGCGGATCCACCACCAGCTATGGGTCTAAAACGCCTATCTTAATAAATGTGTGCCAAATGTCTGCTCATTTTGAGTTTAGTAGTCATATAGGAGGGCCAAACTACTGATTGACAGCTAAGGCTTTTTTCAACTAGTGGCACAGCCTTCGGGCAGACTGATCCAGCATAGATTGCTGGGAATCGGCCAGACAAAAAATTATGCGCGCATTTATCTGGTGGATTCACTGCATATTTGCAGGGTTTAGTGGGACCTGACAGACATCTGTTAACACAAATGTGAAACAAGTCTTAAGCCTCATTCATAAGTTACTGTACCAGGGATGTGTGCTGTACCTGACAGCACACATACCCATTCATTTTAAAGTGTGCATTCACACATTAGTGTTTTAGCATGGTCTGTGTGTCCGTGTTTTTTGCACTGATGCATGCTCTATTTTTGTCTGTGTTCATGGATCCATCACATCCATTATAGCCTATGAGTCCATGAAAACCACAAATGCAATGCAGATGCCATCCGTGTTTTACGGATCATTAGAAAGGGATTCTTTGAAAATTATTTTTCAGCTGTTCAGAGTCAGTGAAACACGGACACACAGACCCATCATGTACATTTTAACGAAGGCATCACTGACCACCTTTTTATGGATTTAAACACGGACACGGACGTGTGAATGAGGCTTTACTCTGCATACAATGATAGATGTCGATCACTGGTTAGGCCTGACCACATGATGACTAAGCTCAGAATGAGCAGAGATTAGTGTTGGTCGAGCACCAAAGTGCTCGTGTGCTCAAGTAGAACACTTCCCGATGCTCGGGTGCTCTACAGAGCACCCGAGCACAATGGAAGTCAATGGGAGAACCCACGCATTAAACCAGGCACCCCCTGCTCTGAAGAGGGGACGGTGTCGGCACTCAAGTTCAGCTTAGGAGTCCCTGCTCTTACTCCATATATAGCTATGTCCGTATATGGAGTCAGTGCTTGGGGACACCCAGTGTATTTAAATCTAATTTAGCCTCTATTTCTGAAAAGTTTCTGAGAGGATTCAAACGCACAACCTTCTACATTACAGCCAAGAAGCTTAACCACTACACTATAGAGCTTCATGGCCAGTTTAAAAAATAAATAAATAAATAAAAAAAAGAGACTTCTGCTGTATAGGAATACTTACTACTAGTAAGTATTCCTATACAGCTGAAGTCTCATATTTATTTATTTTTTTAGTAACTGGCCATGCAGCTCTATAGTGTCGTGGTTAAAATTCTGGGTTATAATGTAGAAGGTTGTGAGTTTAAATCCCGTCAGGAACTTTTCAGAAACAGAGGCTAAATTTAATTTAAACATATATATAGGTTTTTAGCCATAACATATTTACATATATTATTATATATTTAGAATATAGAATATATTATAATATATGCAAATATATTATGGCTAAAACATCAGTAGTAGCTTGCATTCATATATATATAACAAGGAAAAGTGTGGCAGCACCAATGCACAATAATATGATGGGTGCTATGTCCAGGGTTGTCACTGCTTACCCAAGAAATGTAGATAGAAATGGACAGCACATCCAGTAGAAAAAATCAAATCAAAATTTATTCAGCCACAGTGGCACAAAGAGGCGACGTTTCGGCTCAAAACCCAGAGCCTTTCTCAAGCATGCTTGAGAAAGGCTCTGGGTTTTGAGCCGAAACGTCGCCTCTTTGTGCCACTGTGGCTGAATAAATTTTGATTTGATTTTTTCTACTGGATGTGCTGTCCATTTCTATCTATATATATATATATATAATAGGCTTGAGAAAGGCTCTGATATAGAGCTGAAACGTCACCATTGCCACTGAGGTGAATAAAGTATTTTTTTAATTATATTTTTTGTTGCCTTTTTCCTACCTATTGTAGGATTGACTTTTCCCAGTGGGCCGTGCACCCATTACCGTCTTGAGGCTGTGTTGCCATTTTTTTCATTTTATATATATATATATATATAAAACTCGAGCACACGTGATATTCGGCCGAACACTGCGATGTGCCAAGCATAGCGATGTTCGAGCCGGACTGGTGTTCGGCCGAGCATGCTTGCCCAAAACTAGCAGAGATGTAAATCAATATCTTACAAGTTAGGACTCGTGCACACAAACATATTTATTTTCTGTTTCCATTCTGTTTTATTACAGATCCATATGTGGAACGATTCATTTCAATAGGTCCGCAAAAAAAAAAAAATGTAATGACTGTCCATTCAGTTTTGCAGACAAGGACAGACATTGTTACCTTGGATCCGCAAAAAAATGGATGCAATACGGATGTCCGTGGATGGCTTCATTTTTTTGCAGATCCGTGATTTGCGTACCTCAAAATACATGCAGTCGTGTGCATTAGCCCTTATTTTGAGTCTTTTCCTATAAAATAATACAGTATATCAGTCTGTTCAGCTACTTCTGCTCTATAACATGCTGCCTGGTGTAGAAAATGATGAATGAGATGTGCTTGCCAGCCCACCCTCTTCCCCTCCCATGCCACAAACCTTTTTCTCGACATGTCGGAAAAGTGGCATGAGCTGGGAAAAGTCACAGATTTTGCCGCAAAATGTCAGGAGACAAAATTTGTGACTGATATATGCCACAGAAGGGGTGTATATAAGTTAATAAATGAGCCCCTTGGCACATAAAAGAGTGAAAAAATGCAGTGAAAGCAAAGCTGCAAAAAAATGCAGGATGGTAAACCAGACAGCCATTTTATGTTAATATGAAACTATAACGTAATGGATTAAATGTATTATAAGTAGAGATGAGTGAATCGAAGCTGACGAAGTGGAATTCGTTCCGAATTTCAAGAAAAATTAGATTTGCACCGAAGCCGAATTTCCTTGTGCTTCGTAGTAACGAAACACATTTTTTCCTAAAATGGCTGCTGCATCTGTGAGGACATGGAGCAATGAACTCTGGGAAGGCGGAATCACCCATAATGCCATGCATGCAACCAATCAGCAGCCAGCCCTGTGTCACAGCCCTATAAATAGTGGCAGCCATCTTAGATTCTGCCATTTACCAGTGTACTTGGTTCAGGGAGAGACGTCTGCAGGCGCTAGGGGCAGTGTTAGAAAAAACAACATTGTGCTAAAAAAACATTGTGCAGGAAAAATTATTCAAGGTGTAGGGAAAGGATAGGGAGGGATCATTCCACAGCTTTTATGTTTCAGTAGGGGAGGTTACAGTATGGATAATAGGAACATTCCTATGAGGCCTCTGCACACGACCGTATGGCTTTTTCAGTATTTTGCGGTCCTTTTTAACTGATCCGTTGTTCAATTTTTTGTTTCAGTAGTGTTTCCGTTTCCGTTCCATTTTTCCGTTCCATTTATTTGTTTATTCCCGTTTGTGATCTGTTTTTTGCAGATCGCAAACGGAAGCATACAATAATGTTTAAACAGTAAGTACATAAAAAAATTGGACTGGGCATAACATTTTCAATAGATGGTTCCGTAAAAATGGAACGGATACGGAAGACATATATATGGATGCATTCCGTATGCATTCAATTTTTTCGCGGAACCATTGACTTGAATGGAACCACGAAACGTGATTTGCGGGCATTAATAGGACATGTTCTATCTTTGAACGGAAATACGAAAACGGAATGCATATGGAGTACCTTCCATTGTTTTTGAGGACCCATTGAAATGAATGGTTTTGCATTCGGACCGCAAACAGAATCCTCAAAAACGTAACGAAAACGAAAAAAAATAACTTTGCAGCACTGACTCGGGATCCAAATTGCCATAATAAATCTCTGTAATTCCAGCAAAACGTTCTTATTAGGGTGCAAGTGCTGTTTGATACAGGCATTAACAGGGTTTATTAAAAGGAAATATTTCCACGTCTTAGTTGCCTTTGTGTGGTGCACTTATATGTTCTAAAACATTTTTCCCTTGTATTAGTGGGGAAAAAAGGGCTTATTAGCTGTTGTGTGGTGAAGTGCTAAAATTACAGCCCTTTTTGTCATGTATTAGTGGCAAAAATTAAAATATATTTGCCGCTCAGCGGTGCAGTTATCTGTTGTAAAGTCTTTTGTGGCGTGTATTAGTGGAAAAAGAAAAAATATATTTGCCGCTCAACGGTGCAATTATATGTTCGAAATCCCTTTTTGGCATGTACTAGTGGCACAAAAAAGTATTTGCTGTTGTGTGGTGAAGTGAGAAAATTACAGCCCTTTTTGGCGTGTATTAGTGGTAAAAAAAAAAAGGGCTTATTAGCCATTATGTGCTGAAGTGAGAAAATTACTGAGCTTTTTTGGGTGTTTTAATTTCCTTTTTATTTATTTATTGGATCAGTATGTCAGACAGAGAAGTGCCAGGCCCTGCACAAGGGACTGCCAGAGACCTAAATGTTTCTAGCGCAGACAGAGGTCGCAGTAGAGTAAGGGGGCACAGCAGCAGGGGTCACAGTGAGAGGCCTCAGCTCCCGGTGTCATCTAGCGATCATGTCTTGACCAGCAACCCAGCGGTTCTTGAATGGTTTACTTGGTCATTCACTTTGTCCCAAGTGACATCAGACACCCCCAGCCAAGAATCGATGGGTAGCTCTGACACGATGCTTAGATGGCATGGCCCGGGAGCAGGCCTTGTGCCCCCACCTGTCCTAAACCTTCCTCTGTAATTTTCAGGTCCCTCAGCGCAAGAAGTATAATATGCCGTAGGCTCGGCTCCAATTTTCATTGAGGGCGAACTACTAGAGGACAGTCAGCAGCTACTGCCCAGACAAGATCTGGAGGAGACATCTGCCGCTTCCTCCGGTAGGCGGGCAGGTAGTGCTGAGGAGAGTGGCGTGGGAGCTGGTGTGGAGAGCGGTCAGGCTCCTGACCCAGAGACGGTTGAGGAGGACATCAGTGACGTGCAGACAGTACTCGATGATGATGATGTTGCTGATCGCACTTGGGAGCCGGGTGAATTAGGGACTTCAGCATCATCGGGAGAAGAGGGTGGCAGCTTGCCCATGAGGCGGCAGCGGAGCCAGAAAGTCGCTAGATTGGCCTGGAGTCAGCAGGGTGGCAGAAGTGGGAGGTCACTAGCCAAACGTGCCCGGGGTAGACCACCCGCTTCGCGGGAGCCTACCTGCCTGGGAAGTAGCTGTGCACGGGTTCACGGAGGCAGCAGGGGTAGAAGTCAGTCAGTGCGGAGTATTGGGGGTAAAATCACCTACTCGGCGGTGTGGCATTTTTTTGGTAAGCCGCCAGAAGAGGTGAACACGGCCATATGTAGAATCTGTGCACAGAAGGTGAAGCGCGGCCTTGGCACTATGGACCTGCATCAACATATTCAGCATTGCCTGGGAGAACCGTGGCTCCGATGTGGTGGTCCAGCCTGCCGTAGCAAATGCTGCATCACCCAGTGGCACGCACCTGATTTCAGCAAGTCAAGGCTCCACCACCTTAGCCGAACGAAGCTATCTGTCCTTACCATTATCTGCTGGTCTAGATACTCCTGCTCCTCGCCCTGCTACTCCTCGTCAGTCATTCCGTCAGCAATCGATCACCGAAGCGATTCCCAAGAGACAACAGTATGCGTGCACTCATCCAACGGAGCAGAAGCTGAACGTGCTCCTGGCCAAGTTGCTCGTGCTGCAATCCCTCCCTTTCCAAGTGGTGGACTCTGCACCTTTCAGAGAACTGATGGATTGTGCCGAGCCGAGTTGGAGAGTCCCAAGCCATCATTTTTTTGCCAAAAAGACAGTACCAGCCCTGCACACACATGTAGAACAGAAGGTGGGCCAGTCCTTAAGCCTGTCGGTGTCTGCCAAAGTGCACGGCTGCGCCGACTTGTGGAGCTGTAACTGCGGTCAGGGACAATAGATGTCCTTTACTGCCCACTGGATGAATGTGGTTCCTGCACAGCCACACCAGCAACTTGGCCAGGTGACGCTGCTTCCGCCTCCACGTTGTCAGGCTGTTGGTCCTGCGACAATGTCTGCCTCTGCCTCCTCATCCTTCACCATGTACTCAGCCTCCACTGCAGGCACAGTTCAAAGTGGCCCTCCAGCATATCACATGTGCAGGGCATGGCGGTGTAATGCTGTTCTGCACCTCGTTTGCCTGGGAAACTGAGTCACACAGGGGAGGAACTGCTCCGTGTCCTTCATCAAGAAATCGAATCCTGGCTTTCTCTGCGACAGCTCAAAATCGGAACCATGGTGACCGACAGCGGGAAGAACATGGTATTGGCGCTGCGTCAAAGAGGGCTGAACCATGGGCCATGCATGGCACACGTATTTAATCTGGTTGTCAAGCGGTTCTTGAAGTCTTCCATCCACCTGCAAGGCATCCTAAATATGGTCAGGAAAATTTGCATACACTTCAGCCACTCATATACCGCAAAGCACAACCTCCTTGAGCTACAGCTACAGAACGGCATCCCCCAACATAGGCTGATATGCGACGTTTCCACCCATTGGAATTCCACCCTCCATCTGTAGGACCGACTGTACGAAAAGAGAAAGGCTATAACCTTTTTTTTGATGATTCAATCGGACAGGAGTACTTCCCTGTGTAAATTCGATGTCAGCCAGTGGCAGCTCATGCGTGACACCTGCCATTTGCTCAGGCCCTTTCAGGAGGCCACATTATTTGTTAGTCGCTAGGACGACGGGATGAACAAAGTCATTCCACTGCTTCATGTCCTGGAACAGATGCTGGTAAATCTGGCTGGTCAGTGGACTGAGACAAGGCACCTAGATCTCACATCCATGATCCCTGTTGAGGCTGAACTGGAGGAGGAGGACATTGGAGCACAAACAATATGTAGCGAAATGGGTGGTTTTTCTACACAGGTGACAGGGGAGGAGTAGCAGGACCAGTCAGAGGAGCAACAGGGCGATGAGGCAAAGGACCCAGGCACACCATGGCAACATGCAGTAGAGATGGAGGCAGGGAGTCCCTCCGAATCACTTGCACAAATGGCCCGCTGCATGCTCACTTGCTTGGGTATTGACAGCCGAATTGTCACCATTCGGCAGAGGGATGACTTCTGTCTCTCCACCTTGTTGGACCCTCGAGACCGGTCCAAACTGGGGGACTTTTTTACACCCGCTGATAGGGAGGACAAACTGAACTACTACAGAGACATCCTATGTAGTCAGTTGGCCGCTGCATATCTGCGCCACCGTCCATCCTCTCGCAGGTCTGACCGGGGGGGGCCCTCTGTGCCCCCGTTCCACTACAATAGTTACTGGTTAGCTGGTACCAGCTCCATCAGCAGCAGCCTGAGTCTAGAGTCACTGATGAGCAGATTTCATTACCGGCATAGTGAAGAAACTACTCACCAGCAGCAGCATCTAGACCTGGAGCAGAACCTGAACCAGCAGGTGGTGGCATATTTGGAGTGCACCCTGCCACCCCACATTGATCCTCATACTACTGGGCAGCCAAACTGGATTTGTGTACGCAACTGGCCGAGTTTGCCCTGGAAAAGCTGTCCTGCCCGGCCAGTAGTGTGGCATCAGAGTGGGTGTTTAGTGCGGCGGGGGCCATAGTTACCCCAAGAAGAACTCGCCTGTCCAAAATGTGGAGAGACTGACCTTTGTCAAGATGAATCAGGTGTGGTTTAGCCAGGATTTACACACACCAATTCCTGATGCATCAGACTAGATCATCCATGGTGCCACACCAACACTTTGACAAAAGAGACCGGTCTTCTGGCTACCTGCCTCAGCTACTATTCTGATGCTGCCACCCGCCTGATTCCAAACATCTGATGCCAAGTGCTCCTTCTACCCACCATCTTCAAATGTTACTGGTATTGCCACCCACCTACCCACTATGTCACCTTGCCACTCTGTGGCCTCCTGATGTGTCTGCCACTTCCACACTTTGTCATTTTGCCGCTCTGTGGCCTCCTCCTGATGCTGCAGCCACCTCCAGACTGTCATTGGGCCACTCTGTGGTCTCCTCATGCTGCTTCCACCTCACCACTATGTCATAGGGCCACTCTGTGGACTTCTCATGCTGTTCCCACTCTCCCCACTTCATGACTGGGCCACTATTTTGCCTTTTGGCCTGGCTGACATCAACATTTGTTTCACTCTTCTTCTGATCTGTCAGAAGGAAGGAAAAATGAGATGCACAACGGATCCTGTCTGTGTAGCAGCTGTGAGGCCTGTATGGTCCCATCAGAAATGGCTTGTGATTTGCTAGCCAAAAGCAGGAGTGGGTACAAAACACAGAAGACATGCAAATGTTCCATTCACCTGTTTTGGATCCACTCCTGTTTTTTTGGGCATTAGCAATACTGATGGATTACTGACCAAATGCTGACCGAGTGAAGGCGGATGCTTCACAGACAGGATCTATTTTTTGTGGGTTATTGTTCTGATGGATCAGAGGAAGGGCAAAATAATCAGGGATGTCGACACAAACCTACTGCTGACACCCTCTCCAGTCTGTCATGGGGCTCTACTTGTATAAGCGTTTAATAGAACAGGTTCTGTAGACATCTATGTGGAATCAGCTGACGACGGTGTAAAAGGAGCGCGCTTCTTCTTGGCGCTAACATCGACCTGTAAGGCTGAGTTCATACTTGAGTTATGTGGTCAGTTTTGACCCTGTAACTGCCCTAATAAGTGAAGTGTGCAGTGATTCTAAGAGCAACGCCTGTCATCTGCATGTCATACGGACTCACAGTATTATTTCACTACCACAGCAGACTCCCTATGTATGTTACTGCAAGGCACAGTGTTCTACCCCACTATAAAGGCTCTCTGCAGCCATGAAATAGCCGTTTTTTTACGCGATTCGCCGCAAATAAATTTGGGTCGAACCAAATTTTTTCCAAAAAATTTGGCGAACCGCCAAATCGCATTTTACTTTCAGACCTTTATGATATCCATATAGTAGCCTCTTCTTAAAGAGAGAAAAAATGGTACGGCACATTTTAGTCCTGTAAAATGAATCCATAAGAGAGCTGGATAGGACTAAACATGGCGTCAGTTATGTGGGCCGTCGTGTTAACTTCCCAGGTATCTAATAGGTGAATAGTAGTGTCTTGAGGAGAAGAACATACACAGTATATACAGTATTAGTACCTGCAGCAGTATTTTATTATGTCTGTCTTGAAACAGAAATGTGTTTGTTGTATTAGTTTTTTTACAGTAAACAATATTACAACATCACCTAGACACAGATCACCTAGAGACAGGCAGCCCTTTTACAAATCACCTACAGACAAAGGTGTAAATATACACAGTAAGGCTACTTTCACACGAGCGTTCGGGTGTCCGCTCGTGCGCTCCGTTTGAAGGGGCTCACGAGCGGCCCCGAACGCATCCGTCTGGCCCTAATGCATTCTCAGTGGAGGCGGATCCACTGAGAATGTATCCGCCTGCCAGCGCTCAGCCTCCGCTCCGCTCAGTGAGCGGACACCTGAATGCTGCTTGCAGCGTTCGGGTGTCCGCCTGGCCGTGCGGAGGCGAGCGGATCCGTCCAGACTTATAATGGAAGTCAATGGGGACGGATCCGCTTGAAGATGACACCATATGGCTCAATCTTCAAGCGGATCCATTCCCCATTGACTTTCAATGTAAAGTCTGAACGGATCCGCTCAGGCTACTTTCTGACTTAGAAAATTTTCTAAGTAATAATACAGACGGATCCGTTCTGAACGGATGCAAACGTCTGCATTATCGGAGCGGATCCGTCTGATGAAACATCAGACGGATCCGCTCCGAACGCTCGTGTGAAAGTAGCCTAATATAGTTAACTGTAACAACCAGGATGAAAATCATGATTTCACCACTAGTCCTTCCTAATTACTTATCACATGAATGTGTTCTGTATGCTGACCCAACACATGTATATCATGTAACACTGCTGCTTACTTAATGTCAGGGATTATATGATGTTAAGGCTACTTTCACACTTGCGTTGTTCTTTTCCGGCATAGAGTTCCGTCACAGGGGCTCTATACCGGAAAAGAACTGATCAGGTATGTCCCCATGCATTCTGAATGGAGAGTAATCCGTTCAGGATGCATCAGGATGTCTTCAGTTCAGTCGTTTTGACTGATCAGGCAAAAGAGAAAACCGTAGCATGCTACGGTTTTATCTCCGGCTAAAAAAACTGAAGACTTGCCTGAACGCCGGATCAGGCATTTTTTCCCATAGGAATGTATTAGTGCCGGATCCGGCATTCTGAATACCGGAATGCCGGATCCGTCCTTCCGGTATGCGCATGCGCAGACTGAAAAAAAGGTGAAAAAATAAATGCCGGATCCGTTTTTGCCGGATGACACCGGAAAGACGGATCCGGCATTTCAATGCATTTTTTCGACTGATCAGGCATTTTTAAGACTGATCAGGATCCTGATCAGTCTTACTAATGCCATCAGTTAGCATACATTTTGCCTGATCCGGCAGGCAGTTCCGGCGACGGAACTGCTTGCCGGATCTCTCTGCCGCAAGTGTGAAAGTAGCCTAAGTTAGGACCTTGGATAAATTACACAGGACCGATCCATGGGCTATTTACATTACACTGCAAATATGGGTCAACCACCTAATATACAGTAAGAAAGGAATGTTTACTGGATTTTATTAGAAAATTGTATGATTTCCTATTATATAAACAAAAAAAACAAAAATGGAATACCCCTTTAAGGTTTTGTAAAATCAACCATAAATGTAAAAACAAGTAGAGAACACCCATATTTAAAAGAAATACTGTTTTGTTTGTTTTTTTCACAGTGAGTATAACTGGGCCTGCTTCCAAGCTAGCCCCTTACAGACCTGCAATGAGTCTCCTTTCTCCACCTCTACTGCTCTCACTGGTTCTGCATATTTCATTTGCCTTCATTATACAAGCCAGTGCCTTCTTCCTTGTCCAGCAGCAACCCTGGTACAATGAAAGCAATGTTTTCAGGTAAGAATATTTCCCTTCTTTTTAAAACAACAATGTGTTTTCTGTAGAGATAAGCGAATTTCTTAAAAGTTTGATTCGGCTGATTTGCCAAATTTCACAAAAAAATTAGCTTTGGGATGAATTACATCACAAAGCCCATTTTTTTGTAAGTAGCGGGTGTAATGACAGGGAGCTGTGATAGCGCCACCCCGTTATTGTACCCATCAGATGCCGTGTTCATACATGATAGGGCGTCTGAGTGTAAAATTAACAATAAAAAAAATTAAATCAAACTTACCACCTCCATCTTGCTTGAAGATCTCGGACGAAATCCTGTGCGGCGTGAGATTAATCGCGGCAGCTGGCTTGGTGATGTATCACATCATCACGCCGGCCAGCATAATGATGTAATCTCGCGCCGCATGGGATTTTGGCCGAGATCTTCCAGCAAGATGAAGGCTGGCGGCCCGTCGCGAGCAAATGGAGGTAAGTTTGATTTTCTTTAGTTTTTTATACTATTTCAGGTTAAATCGATTCGCTGACACGAAGCACGAGGAAATTTATCCTGAAATCCGGATCGAATTCCACTTTGTGGGATTCGATTCGCTCATCTCTTGTTTTTAGCCCTAGACTTAATAAAAGTTGGTTTCTGGTGATATATACCTGTACGTCTGATATTAAAGATAGAAGAAAAGTGCCTAAACATTCTACATGGCTTCTGGTGGATAGGTCATCAGTACTGTACTCCTGGAAAACCCCTTTAAGCTTTACATAACTAGGTGCTTATGCTGCATAGAAAAAAAATAACATGTCAGTGTATGTGACCATCTTGCCTACAAACACAAATCTACTAACCTTATGATAGATTCAGATGATTAGCAAATATTTTATTAGACTTCATATTATTTATTATGTTTTTGTTTGTTGTCTTTTTCAGTGCTTGCCTTCATAATAATGAAACTTCTGTCAACCAAACAATGATGATGCCACGCAGTCACTCTCAGAACTTCATGACCACGACTCTGTGGCCTGTGAGTGGGATAAACCTCATAATTTTGGAATGTGTATTTTCAAAAGGAAGGGCTTTTAAAAAACCGATTTATACAAACTGTAAGTACTGATGCTACTGTATGTACCAATATGCGAAAAACAATAATTATTCACCATTTTAAATTCAAGTTTAAAAGGCCAATAAACCCTGAAAAACAAGAAAAAAAAACATGTTTATCTTTAGCCCTTTCTGCATGGATATCTGCAAGATGTTAGAAAAAAACTGGTTTACAAGATTTCCTGCAGTCAGAGAAGTGCCTTCTTCCTCCCAGCTCCTCGATCTTCGGCTAGGGACTGACTCTATGCACAGCTTGACCTCACTGCCAAAACACTAATTTTGGGAAAGGTATAGGGCTTAACTCCAATATACTTTTATGGACACCCAGAGCACTATAGAAGAGCTTCAAACTGCAAAACTTCAGCAGTTTTTAAAAAAACATTACCTTGTATGTGTGCGGGTATTCTAAACAGTACCAGGGCACTGACACAACAGAAAGCACTACAGAATCAAGTTTGCTTATAAAAGAATGAGGGATTTCTCACTGTCTGTCTAGGCAAATATGACATTCATCAGTGTTGGAGAGTTGGATTACAAGTCTTGTGGATCTGTGCACACTGTCCATATATTGTTACTCTTGCATCGTCCAAGTAACTCAGCTTTCCCAGGACCCTGAATGACCCTTCCTAGCTATGGCACTATTTAGGAGAGAGATTTCTCTTGGTGAACTTACAGTTTCCATAACGGCTCCACATGGTGGTGGTTCCAAAGAAAGGCAAAGGTCTACGGGGGTCATTTATGAAAACAGATATGTCCGTTTTGTGGTGTAAAAAAGTCGCAAGTCATAGCATAGCAACTGCAATATTTCACAATGGTTTATATTTAAGAGCTAAAAGTGAGATTTTGGCTATACGATTTTTGCAAAAGTCATAAAAAAGTCGCAACCCACACCAGACGACCCCTTGATCTACTTTTACACCTACTGTAAAGGTATAAACCACATTACACTCACACCACATATATAACTATGGTGCACCAGTTTATAAATTTGGTTCAGGCATACAAAGCAAAGGCAGACTTGAAACTGACACAAAAACAACCTTAGGCCTCTTGCACACAAACGTGTGCGCTCCGTGGCCATATTGCGGACCGCATTTGCGGATCTGCAATACACAGGCACCATTCCGTGGGCATTCCGCATCACGGATGTGGACCGATTCACTTCAATGGGTCCCAAATCTGGAGATGCGGAATGGTGCGGGACGGAAGCACGGAACGGAACCCTACGGCAGCACTACGGAGTGCTTCTGTGGGGTTTTCTCCCGTACTTCCATTCCGCAAAAAGATAGAACATGTAGGTGCTCGTGCATTGCGGACAGCAATTTGCGGTACGCAGCACGGCCACGGAGGCCTTAAATGATAAATGACCCCCTAGGTGTTTATTGTTTGTCTCCAAAGTAAGTGCTAAAATTATACAACTTGAACTAGATATTTAAAGAGTAATCACATTCCATAAACTTCTGATCTGTCATCTGTAATAAGAATTTGGAAGCACTCAGCTAAGCAGTATCTCTCCTTTGCCGAAGAAGATGGCTTCATAGACTTTCGATTGAGGCCATCTTCATCAGTGAGAGGACAATGCTTAGCTAAGCGCTAACTATAGCAATTAGTGGGGGGTTAAGCCCTTAGACCCAATAAAATCTTTGATATGTCACTATGAGTGGGCTATTATCTATTTGGGTATAAAGCATGCAAAAATATGTTTTGGCTGGTAAGAAAAGCGTAGTACATAACAGTTGTTTTCTGGATTTTGTTTCTGCAGATATATTTTGCATACTGGTTTTAGCCCAACTGGTTGCATTTTTATTCATTTTGCTTGCTGACATTGAACCTCTTTACCATGCCATGGAGGTATGTATGAAAGATAACTGAACTAGTTGACTTGTTTTTATAATGTTCTATTCATGTAAAGTTTTATATAGTTACGTATTATGGTTTGAAATAGACATACCATATATCCATCTAGTGTAGCCAGGGGAGTAGAAAGGAAGAGGATGCAAGGCAGTAGGGTTGGTATTCTACATGTTATGGTATGTTAACATTCACTCATTTGGTTGTACTGTATCTCCTGCTAAACACTGGCGTACCACCCATAGAGGCACCAAGCAGTTGCTCTGGGGCCTGTTAGTGTGAGGGACCTGGCCATTATACATGTTATGGTGCATTAACATTCACTAGTTTTATTTTATTTTTTTCTGCTAGACGCTAGCGTACCGCCCATAGAGGGCCTGTCCACTTTCCAACCTAAATGCACAGCTGCATTTCTCCTTTGCTCCTGCCCAATCTCTCAGTTAAATACAGTTCTGGTTAATAGTGTTGATCGTGAATATTCTAATCGCAAATTTTTTATTGGGAATATCGGCACTTTGAGAATTCGCGAAGATGTAGAATATAGTGCTATATCTTCGTAATCGCAAATATTCTAGATTTTTTTTCATCAGTAACCTCTCTTCTTGCTTGTGGGCCAATGAGAAGGCTGCAATGTCTTTGTCTGAGCTTAGCAACATCCCTAGCAACCAATAGGAAAGCTGCCTACCCCTTACTATATAAGAACCTCCCCAGCAGCCATTTTCTGCTGTTTTTTTTGCAGTTCTGAGAGAGACAGCAGTGTCATTGCTGTGCTCTGTGCTTTCATCTGGATCCTATTCCTTATCCAATTACATTAGATAGTTAGATAGCTTATATATATATAATACAGATAGTTAGTGGGAGATAGTGTAGGTTAGATAGTGATATAGTGTAGCTGATAGGTTCCAGTGCAGGGTGTTAGGTAGTGTGATAGGAATTACTGTTTCTCTGCTGTCCATACATACATGCTACAGACATTGTGCTGTGATGTCACAACAATACTTAGTGCACCAATCAGTGATATCTACTCAGACCTGATAAAATGTAAAGTTGAATGTATTGCGCAAAAAATATGCGCATCATTAGTTTCAATTTGCATAATCGCGAAAATAATGACTGGAGATCAAAAAATTTAGAATTCGCAAATTTATTGTGAATATTATGCGAAAAATTTGTGAAATATAGCAAAAATGAATATTGCCTATACCGCTCATCCCTACTGGTTAATAAGCAGGCAGATGCTGGGCTCCCTACTCTGCTTATTGACCAGCTGAATTTTCGACACCATCACCTGTCCTCCGCTCTTTACTCTGCTGCTTCACCTGCTTGAAGTGTTTAGCATCATTACAATTTCAGGAGCAGCAGAGCACTGTGAGAGAGAGGGCTCAGCAAGTTCAGCAGCATTTCACTGTTCTGACCTCCTCCTGACCACTGACTTGGAGAGGTAGGGTCTAGGGATGAGCGAACCCGAACTGTATAGTTCGGGTTCGTACCGAATTTTGGGGTGTCCGTGACACGGACCCGAACCCGAACATTTTCGTAAAAGTTCGAGTTCGGTGTTCGGCGCATTCTTGGCGCTTTTTGAAAGGCTGCAAAGCAGCCAATCAACAAGCATCATACTACTTGGCCCAAGAGGCCATCACAGCCATGCCTACTATTGGCATGGCTGTGATTGGCCAGTGCACCATGTGACCCAGCCTCTATTTAAGCTGGAGTCACGTAGCGCCGCACGTCACTCTGCTATGATCAGTATAGGGAGAGGTTGCAGCTGCGACGTTAGGGCGAGATTAGGCAGATTAACTCCTCCAAAAGACTTCATTCTGTGATCGATCTGCAGCTGTGGATCATTGAAGTGCTATTATTGACTTGCTCACTTTTTTGAGGCTGCCCAGAGCGTTTTTAGATCACTTTTTTTCTGGGGTGATCGGCGGCCATTTTGTGACTTGTGGTGCGCCAGCACGAGCTATCACCAAGTGTATTTAACCATCGATAGTGTGGTTATTTTGTGCTATATCCTACATCAGCTGCAGGCTGAGCCTGTGTCACCGAAGTGCATTTAACCATCAACAGTCTGGTTATTTTTTGGCCATATACTACATCAGCTGCAGGCTGAGCCTGTGTCACCGAAGTGCATTTAACCATCAACAGTCTGGTTATTTTTTGGCCATATATTACATCAGGGGCAAGTTGAGCCTGTCACCCAGCGCCTAAAAAATAGACCTGACAACGGGAACAATGAGGAAAACATCTAATAAGGGACGCGGACACGGACGTGGACATGGTCGTGGTGGTGTTAGTGGACCCTCTGGTGCTGGGAGAGGACGTGGCCGTTCTGCCACAGCCACACGTCCTAGTGAACCAACTACCTCAGGTCCCAGTAGCCAGCAGAATTTATAGCGATATTTGGTGGGGCCCAATGCTGTTCTAAGGATGGTTAAGGCCTGAGCAGGTACAGGCATTAGTCAATTGGGTGGCCGACAGTGGATCCAGCACGTTCACATTATCTCCCACCCAGTCTTCTGCAGAAAGCGCACAGATGGCGCATGAAAACCAAGCCCATCGGTCTGTCACATCACCCCCATGCATATCAGGGAAACTGTCTGAGCCTCAAGTTATGCAGCAGTCTCTTATGCTGTTTGAAGACTCTGCTGCCAGGGTTTCCCAAGGGCATCCACCTAGCCCTTCCCCAGGGGTGGAAGAGATAGAATGCACTAACGCACAACCCTTATTTTTCCTGATGATGAGGACATGGGAATACCACCTCAGCACGTCTCTGATGATGACGAAACACAGGTGCCAACTGCCGCGTCTTTCTGCAGTGTGCAGACTGAACAGGAGGTCAGGGATCAAGACTGGGTGGAAGACGATGCAGGGGACGATGAGGTCCTAGACCCCACATGGAATGAAGGTCGTGCCACTGACTTTCACAGTTCGGAGGAAGAGGCAGTGGTGAGACCGAGCCAACAGCGTAGCAAAAGAGGGAGCAGTGGGAAAAATCAGAACACCCGCCGCCAAGAGACACCCTGCCTGCTACTGACCGCCGCCATCTGGGACCGAGCACCCCAAAGGCAGCTTCAAGGAGTTCCCTGGCATGGCACTTCTTCAAACAATGTGCTGACGACAAGACCCGAGTGGTTTGCACGCTGTGCCATCAGAGCCTGAAGCGAGGCATTAACGTTCTGAACCTTAGCACAACCTGCATGACCAGGCACCTGCATGCAAAGCATGAACTGCAGTGGAGTAAACACCTTAAAAACAAGGAAGTCACTCAGGCTCCCCCTGCTACATCTTCTGCTGCTGCCGCCTCGGCCTCTTCTGCTGCTGCTGCCGCCGCCTCGGCCTCTTCCTCCGCCTCTGGAGGAACGTTGGCACCTGCCGCCCAGCAAACATGGGATGTACCACCAACACCACCACCTGCGTCACCAAGCATCTCAACCATGTCACACGGCAGCGTTCAGCTCTCCATCTCACAAACATTTGAGAGAAAGCGTAAATTCTCACCTAGCCACCCTCGATCCCTGGCCCTGAATGCCAGAATTTCTAAACTACTGGCCTATGAAATGCTGTCATTTAGGCTGGTGGACACACACAGCTTCAAACAGCTCATGTCACTTGCTGTCCCACAGTATGTTGTTCCCAGCCGCCACTACTTCTCTAAGATAGCCGTGCCTTCCCTGCACAAACAAGTGTCCGATAAAATCAAGTGTGCACTGCGCAACGCCATCTGTGGCAAGGTCCACCTAACCACAGATACGTGGACCAGTAAGCACGGCCAGGGACGCTATATCTCCCTAACTGCACACTGGGTAAATGTAGTGGCGGCTGGGCCCCAGGCGGAGAGCTATTTGGCGCACGTCCTTCCGCCGCCAAGGATCGCAGGGCAACATTCTTTGCCTCCTGTCTCCTCCTCCTCCTACTCAGCTTCCTCCTCCTCTTCTTCCACCTGCTCATCCAGTCAGCCACACACCTTCACCACCAACTTCAGCACAGCACGGGGTAAACGTCAGCAGGCCATTCTGAAACTCATATGTTTGGGGGACAGGCCCCACACCGCACAGGAGTTGTGGCGGGGTATAGAACAACAGACCGACAAGTGGTTGCTGCCGGTGAGCCTCAAGCCCGGCCTGGTGGTGTGCGATAATGGGCGAAATCTTGTTGCAGGTCTGGGACTAGCCGGTTTGACGCACATCCCTTGCCTGGCGCATGTGCTGAATTTGGTGGTGCAGAAGTTCATTCGCAACTACCCCGACATGTCAGAGCTGCTGCATAAAGTGCGGGCCGTCTGTTCGCGCTTCCGGCGTTCACACCCTGCCGCTGCTCGCCTGTCTGCGCTACAGCGTAACTTCGGCCTTCCCGCTCACCGCCTCATATGCGACGTGCCCACCAGGTGGAACTCCACCTTGCATATGCTGGACAGACTGTGCGAGCAGCAGCAGGCCATAGTGGAGTTTCAGCTGCAGCACCCACGGGTCAGTCGCACTGCGGATCAGACCCACTTCACCACCAATGACTGGGCCTCCATGCGAGACCTGTGTGCCCTGTTGCGCTGTTTCGAGTACTCCACCAACATGGCCAGTGGCGATGACGCCGTTATCAGCGTTACAATACCACTTCTATGTCTCCTTGAGAAAACACTTAGGGCGATGATGGAAGAGGAGGTGGCCCAGGAGGAAGAGGAGGAAGAGGGGTCATTTTTAGCACTTTCAGGCCAGTCTCTTCAAAGTGACTCAGAGGGAGGTTTTTTGCAACACCAGAGGCCAGGTACAAATGTGGCCAGACAGGGCCCACTACTGGGGGACGAGGAGGACGAGGATGAGGAGGAGGTGGAGGAGGATGAGGATGAAGCATGTTCACAGCGGGGCGGCACCCAAAGCAGCTCGGGCCGATCACTGGTGCGTGGCTGGGGGGAAACACAGGACGATGAAGATACGCCTCCCACAGAGGACAGCTTGTCCTTACCTCTGGGCAGCCTGGCACACATGAGCGACTACATGCTGCAGTGCCTGCGCAACGACAGCAGAGTTGCCCACATTTTAACGTGTGCAGACTACTGGGTTGCCACCCTGCTGGATCCCGGGTACAAAGACAATGTGCCCACCTTACTTCCTACACTGGAGCGTGATAGGAAGATGCGCGAGTACAAGCGCACGTTGGTAGACGCGCTACTGAGAGCATTCCCAAATGTCACAGGGGAACCAGCGGAAGCCCAAGGCGAAGGCAGAGGAGGAGGAAGAGGTCGCCAACGCAGCTGTGTCACGGCCAGCTCCTCTGAGGGCAGGGTTAGCATGGCAGAGATGTGGAAAAGTTTTGTCACGACGCCACAGCTAACTGCACCACCTCCTGATACGGAACGTGTTAGCAGGAGTCAACATTTCACTAACATGGTGGAACAGTACCTGTGCACACCCCTCCACGTACTGACTGATGGTTCGGCCCCATTCAACTTCTGGGTCTCCAAATTGTCCACGTGGCCAGAGCTAGCCTTTTATGCCTTGGAGGTGCTGGCCTGCCCGGCGGCCAGCGTTTTGTCTCAACGTGTATTCAGCACGGCAGGGGGCGTCATTACAGACAAACGCAGCCGCCTGTCTACAGCCAATGTGGACAAGCTGACGTTCATAAAAATGAACCAGGCATGGATCCCACAGGACCTGTCCATCCCTTGTGCAGATTAGATATTAACTACCTCCCCTTAACAATATATTATTCTACTCCAGGGCACTTCCTCATTCAATACTATTTTTAATTTCATTTTACCATTATATTGTGGGGCAACCCAAAGTTGAATGAACCTCTCCTCTGTCTGGGTGCCGGGGCCTAAATGTGTGACAGTGGCCTGTTCCAGTGGTGGGTGACGTGAAGCCTGATTCTCTGCTATGACATTAAGACAGATTCTGTGCTGACATAAGGCCAGATTCTCTGTTACGGGACCTCTCTCCTCTGCCTGGGTGCCTGGGCCTAAATGTGTGACAGTGGCCTGTTCCAGTGGTGGGTGACGTGATGCCTTATTCTTTGCTATGACATGAAGACAGATTCTGTGCTGACATAAGGCCAGATTCTCTGTTACGGGACCTCTCTCCTCTGTCTGGGTGCCGGGGCCTAAATGTGTGACAGTGGCCTGTTCCAGTGGTGGGTGACGTGAAGCTTGATTCTCTGCTATGACATGAAGACAGATTCTGCGCTGACATAAGGCCAGATTCTCTGTTACGGGACCGCTCTCCTCTGTCTGGGTGCCGGGGCCTAAATGTGTGACAGTGGCCTGTTCCAGTGGTGGGTGACGTGAAGCCTGATTCTCTGCTATGACATGAATACAGATTCTGCGCTGACATAAGGCCAGATTCTCTGTTACGGGACCCCTCTCCTCTGCCTGGGTGCCTGGGCCTAAATGTGTGACAGTGGCCTGTTCCAGTGGTGGCTGACGTGAAGCCTGATTCTCTGCTATGACATGAAGACAGATTCTGCGCTGACATAAGGCCAGATTCTCTGTTACGGGACCGCTCTCCTCTGTCTGGGTGCCGGGGCCTAAATGTGTGACAGTGGCCTGTTCCAGTGGTGGGTGACGTGATGCCTGATTCTCTGCTATGACATGAAGACAGATTCTGCGCTGACATAAGGCCAGATTCTCTGTTACGGGACCTCTCTCCTCTGCCTGGGTGCCTGGGCCTAAATGTGTGACAGTGGCCTGTTCCAGTGGTGGGTGATGTGAAGCCTGATTCTCTGCTATGACATGAAGACAGATTCTGCGCTGACATAAGGCCAGATTCTCTGTTACGGGACCTCTCTCCTCTGCCTGGGTGCCTGGGCCTAAATGTGTGACAGTGGCCTGTTCCAGTGGTGGGTGATGTGAAGCCTGATTCTCTGCTATGACATGAATACAGATTCTGCGCTGACATAAGGCCAGATTCTCTGTTACGGGACCTCTCTCCTCTGCCTGGGTGCCTGGGCCTAAATGTGTGACAGTGGCCTGTTCCAGTGGTGGGTGACGTGAAGCCTGATTCTCTGCTATGACATGAAGACAGATTCTGCGCTGACATAAGGCCAGATTCTCTGTTACGGGACCGCTCTCCTCTGTCTGGGTGCCGGGGCCTAAATGTGTGACAGTGGCCTGTTCCAGTGGTGGGTGACGTGATGCCTGATTCTCTGCTATGACATGAAGACAGATTCTGCGCTGACATAAGGCCAGATTCTCTGTTACGGGACCTCTCTCCTCTGCCTGGGTGCCTGGGCCTAAATGTGTGACAGTGGCCTGTTCCAGTGGTGGGTGACGTGAAGCCTGATTCTCTGCTATGACATTAAGACAGATTCTGTGCTGACATAAGGCCAGATTCTCTGTTACGGGACCTCTCTCCTCTGCCTGGGTGCCTGGGCCTAAATGTGTGACAGTGGCCTGTTCCAGTGGTGGGTGACGTGATGCCTGATTCTCTGCTATGACATGAAGACAGATTCTGTGCTGACATAAGGCCAGATTCTCTGTTACAGGACCTCTCTCCTCTGTCTGGGTGCCGGGGCCTAAATGTGTGACAGTGGCCTGTTCCAGTGGTGGGTGACGTGATGCCTGATTCTCTGCTATGACATGAAGACTGATTCTGCGCTGACATAAGGCCAGATTCTCTGTTACGGGACCTCTCTCCTCTGTCTGGGTGCCGGGGCCTAAATGTGTGACAGTGGCCTGTTCCAGTGGTAGGTGACGTGAAGCCTGATTCTCTGCTAAGACATGAAGACAGATTCTGCGCTGACATAAGGCCAGATTCTCTGTTACGGGACTGCTCTCCTCTGTCTGGGTGCCGGGGCCTAAATGTGTGACAGTGGCCTGTTCCAGTGGTGGGTGACGTGAAGCCTGATTCTCTACTATGACATGAAGACTGATTCTGTGCTGACATGAAGCCAGATTCTCTGCTATGGCATGAAGAGACAGATTCTGTGCTGACATGAAGCCAGATTCATTCCTATGGCATGAAGAGACTGATTCTCTGCTGACGTGAAGCCAGATTCTCTGCTATGGGACCTCTGTCCAATTGATATTGGGTCATTTTTATTTTTTTAATTTTTATTTTAATTCATTTCCCTATCCACATTTGTTTGCAGGGGATTTACCTACATGTTTCTGCCTTTTGCAGCCCTCTAGCTCTTTCCTGGGCTGTTTTACAGCCTTTTTAGTGCCCAAAAGTTCGGGTCCCCATTGACTTCAATGGGGTTCGGGACGAAGTTCGGTTCGGGTTCGGATCCCGAACCCGAACATTTCCGTGAAGTTCGGCCGAACTTCTCGAACCCGAACATTTAGGTGTTCGCTCAACTCTAGTTAAAACCAAGCGCACCATTGTTTTTCTTGTGAAATTCCCAATAAGTTTGATGTGTCACATGACCCTCTTTCTATTGAAAAAACAAAAGTTGAATTCAAAATGGCCGACTTCAAAATGGCCGCCATGGTCACCACCCATCTTGAAAAGTTTCCCCCCTGACATATACTAATGTGCCACAAACAGGAAGTTAATATCACCAACCATTTCCATTTTATTAAGGTGTATCCATATAAATGGCCCACCCTGTATATACAGTACAGACCAAAAGTTTGGACACACCTTCTCATTCAAAGAGTTTTCTTTATTTTCATGACTATGAAAATTGTAGATTCACACTGAAGGCATCAAAACTATGAATTAACACATGTGGAATTATATACATAACAAACAAGTGTGAAACAACTGAAAATATGTAATATTCTAGGATCTTCAAAGTAGCCACCTTTTGCTTTGATTACTGCTTTGCACACTCTTGGCATTCTCTTGATGAGCTTCAAGAGGTAGTCCCCTGAAATGGTTTTCCCTTCACAGGTGTGCCCTGTCAGGTTTAATAAGTGGGATTTCTTGCCTTATAAATGGGGTTGGGACCATCAGTTGCGTTGAGCAGAAGTCAGGTGGATACACAGCTGATAGTCCTACTGAATAGACTGTTAGAATTTGTATTATGGAAAGAAAAAAGCAGCTAAGTAAAGAAAAACAAGTGGCCATCATTACTTTAAGAAATTAAGGTCAGTCAGTCGGCCGAAAAATTGGGAAAACTTTGAAAGTAAGGGCTATTTGACCATGAAGGAGAGTGATGGGGTGCTGCGCCAGATGACCTGGCCTCCACAGTCACCGGACCTGAACCCAATCGAGATGGTTTGGGGTGAGCTGGACCGCAGAGTGAAGGCAAAAGGGCCAACAAGTGCTAAGCATCTCTGGGAACTCCTTCAAGACTGTTGGAAGACCATTTCAGGTCTTGAAGCTCATCAAGAGAATGCCAAGAGTGTGCAAAGCAGTAATCAAAGCAAAAGGTGGCTACTTTGAAGATCCTAGAATATTACATATTTTCAGTTGTTTCACACTTGTTTGTTATGTATATAATTCCACATGTGTTAATTCATAGTTTTGATGCCTTCATAGTCATGAAAATAAAGAAAACTCTTTGAATGAGAAGGTGTGTCCAAACTTTTGGTCTGTACTGTATATATGTAGAAAGGCCATTAGGCCTGAATTTGTGGGAGGAGTAAGTCCCCTACTTAAACACCCAGCCCCTACTCATCTCTGACGTTCGAGTTCAAGTGTTCCTTGTTCTACTTCCGGTTCGTGTGTGTCTGGAGGTTCGCGTCACTTCCGGTTCGGGCGTCTGACGTATTGGTTGCACGGCGGAAATCCTCCGTTTTTCGGCGGTCCGGTCTTGGCTTTCCAGCCTAATCGTGAGTTACTGCACATTTCGAAAATTTTTACCGGGGACCACCCACGGTCCCCCTCACGTCGGCATTTAGGCGGCTCTTCCGTGCACCCGCCTGGGGGGTAATCATGCTGTTAATAAAAACTATACTGCATTCTATGTGGGAAAGTCAAGTTACTATAAAGCAAACCTATTGTCTACAAACTTTCATTCATACTGTTCATTGTACTAAATCACATTTCCTGTCATCGCCACCTAGTGGTTCTTATGGTATTTTCTGTCTTAGGCTACTTTCACACTGTCGTTCAGAGCGGGTCCATCTGATGTCTGCTCAGACGGATCCGCTCCTATAATGCAGATGTTTGTATCCGTTCAGAATGGATCCGTCTGCATTATAGTTTGAAAAAAATTCTAAGTGTGAAAGTAGCCTGAACGGATCCGTCCAGACTTTACATTGAAAGTCAATGGGGACGGATCCGCTTGAAGATTGAGCCATATTGTGTCATCTTCAAACGGATCCGTCCCCATTGACTTACATTGTAAGTCTGGACGGATCCGCTTGCCTCCGCACGGCCAGGTGGACACCCGAACGCTGCAAGCAGCGTTCAGGTGTCCGCTTGCTGAGCGGAGCGGAGGCTGAACGCCGCCAGACTGATGCATTCTGAGCGGATCCGCGTCCACTCAGAATGCATTAGGGCTGGACGGATGCGTTCGGGGCCGCTTGTGAGCCCCTTCAAACGGAGCTCACGAGCAGACACCCGAACGCAGGTGTGAAAGTAGCCTTATTCTGTATAAATGTATTTCCCCTGCACCAAAACTATAGCAGCAGCTACTAGCATACTTATTTGGAGGTTTACCACATAATAACTATTCACACAATACTATACCATGCCTTTACGTACAAAGTTAGGCTCAGCCCTGTTAAAAAGTTTTCTTTGATCTCCACAGATCGTACTGTGTAATACGACAAAAAAAAGAAAAAGAAAAAAAAAATTGCAGAAAACAGGGGTTCTTCTCCTCTAAAAATCCAGATTCTCTTTCTACAATAGCACCAACCGGTTTGCTCATTCTATATGGCAAACCCTGATTCTTGTTCTTAATCTAGGTATAGTATTTATTTATTCCACTTTTCTTCGCACACTACGCTCATACGTCACGCTCGCTCAGATTTACATCTGTCTTAAAACCCTTAGGTTTCTTCTTTCATAAACATCAAACAAGCTTTGCTTCTCCTAAAAAATCGCTAGACCCTGGTTCTCGTCCCTTATATCCAGGTATAGTATCTTTTCTTTAAACACTTCAGTATTTATTCACTTCAGTTTCTGTTTTAAGGCCGCAGTCAGCCTTCATTTTCATTTGCCACTCTCTCGTATCACTCATTTATGCCCCCCAGTAATTCATGAGCGCTCATACGCCACGCTCACAGATCTACATCTGTCTCAAACCCCTTAGGCTTCTTCGGCGATATCAACAACCGCTGGGCCTGTCTTCCATATATACTCAAACATCAAATCCCCAGGTATAATCACTATCAAGGTTAGTATCCTACCATCACATAAATTCGCCAATTTATCCCATAGATGATACGTGAACTGGCTCACAGGGTCTGGGCGTCAGACCTAGCTCACCGAGGCATGTACAAACCATCTCCCACCTCAACACGGAGGTACGGCCCAACGCCCAAATCACGTTTTGAACCTTTTAACTGTCATCGAGAGGCCAACATCCCGCCACCACATCTGTGGCAACGTAGTTCACCTCGCCCAAATCATAGATAGAGCCTCTCACCGCCACTTGGCATTAGCAGGGTCTCATCCGTCACTACTCTAAGTTAAGTTTTTCGCTTTGGCAGTAACCTTACTGTCCAGTTCACAGGAGCAATTCCCCACCCCTTGAAATATTTTTTTTCAGACGACCCTACTAAATCCAACTCATTTAATTCATTTTCTAGAATGTCGCAAGATACATCTCCCATGAATGAAGTGCCTGATGAGGATATAATATCCACTCCTATCAGACCAGAATCCCCAGGAGTATCTCTCGCCCCTTCTACCCCTACGTCTTTGAGAGCATAAACTATACCTAAAATCACGACCGAACTTAGGCTTAGGGGCATCCCCTTTCCTGCTACAGCCAGAAACGCAGAATTATACAGACTGTTAACCAACCAAGCCCCTGAGCCTAGGCCAGGCACAAGCTCTCAAAGTCAACCTTCTGGCGCTGGCATCGCCACCCAGGACACCCTGATCCTTCAACCCCTATCCCGGCGGTACCTATGGCACCAACACCCATCCCTACACTTCCCCCTCCAGCTCCTGCTCCAGTCATGTCGCCTTTCGTGTCACCAGCTCACTCTGTCCCAGACTCCATTAGGAAAGAAATCCTAGATGGGAAGGACGTGTGTCTGGTGTCATTACTTATTGCCTCCCAAGACGTACTGGAGAACAGGGCTTATAATTTTGGCGATATCTCGGTGGTTTTTAAAACCAGAGACCCAAGGCTAAACAAAAAATTGTCGATTCCCAATTTCATGTTGGCCTTTGGGATATACCGTGATGTCATCTGCTCGGTATATCCCCACAGGAGAGAGGAACTGGACCTCTATCTCCATAAAGTGGTGGATTTGGGCGTTAAGTACGGGGGCTCATATTTTTATGATGATCATAAATCGATATCAGCGAAAGAAGCAACACATTTGAAACAGTTTAATGTAAGAATTAGCTGGTGTCAAATGGATACAGAACTATTCTGTCGCCACTTCGCTGGTCTGAGGCCCCCGTCCTGCGCCATATGCAATTCCTCAACCCACTTGGCCGATTTGTGCCCTTCTATGGCCGACCCATCCACCCCCACACCCACCCCTCAATCCTCTTCCACTCCTCACCTTAAACAGGAAGGCGGACAGCGGGATAAACTGGGGAGGCCCATCTCCTTTTAAGGGAAGGCTCAGGATTGCAACAACTTCAATGCAGGTTCCTGCAGCTTCAGCGCTTGTAGATTGTTGCACATCTGCTCTATCTGTTTCAGGGCACACACTAAGACCATGTGCCCGGCCAGGTTGTCCCCTAACAAATGACTAACCGACGTTAATATCGCCAACCTGGTTTTTTACTTAAAAAATCATCCAAGTAAACATCTGGTGGAGTATTTGGTAACAGGTTTTACCCAGGGCTTTCTCACGGGTCTCGTGGCCATTCCCTCAGGGATACTGGAATGCCCCAATCTCCTATCAGCCTGCCTAGACCCGGAGGCCACGGACGTTCTCCTCTCCACAGAAATAGCACAAGGTTTCATGATCGGCCCCTTCACCTCCTCACCGTTTTCCTCCTGGCGCACTAACCCTATTGGTATAGCTGTACACAAATATTCAAATAAAAAGCGCATGATTATTGATTTATCGGCACCGCACTCTTCTTTTGTTCCTAGCATCAACGCACTCATTCCCGCAGATGAATTCTCACTACAATACGTAAAAATAGATGACGCTATACAAACCATCATTTCAACTGGTAGCAACGCTTGGCTTAGTAAAACAGACATTACCAACGCATTCAAATTACTGCCCATGCACCCATCACTTTGGCACTTGCACGGTGTTAAATGGCGAAACAGGTACTATTTTTCCACGCGACTCACTTTTGGGTCCAGAAGCAGCCCTAAACTGTTTGATATTTTCGCAGAAACTCTATGCTGGCTGCTTCTGAACATTATTAGGCGTCACGCCGTCATTCACTACTTGGATGACTTCCTCATCATAGAACCAAGCACACGCACACCCACCGATATCCTCAGCACCTCTGCACTTTTCTCCACCCTCGGGGTACCTTTGTCTCCCGCTAAAACAATTGGCCCCACTACTAAACTCACTTTCTTGGGGATAGAGCTAGACTCTGGTACCTTCTGCGCCAGCCTTCCCCCTGAAATACTGGTCCGCCTAAGAGGGGAAATAGATATGTTCCTGCGGAATGATGTATGCACCAGGAAAGAACTTCAGTCCTTATTGGGGTCCCTGAATTTCGTGATGCGTATCGTTCCGCAGGGTAGATCTTTTGTGTCCAGGCTCCTTTGTCTGCTTCACAGGGTACCAGACGCCTGCCCAATTGCGTTGGACCATCACGCCAAAGCTGACCTACTCATGTGGGGGAAGTTTTTGACTGAATGGAACGGTATCTCCATGTTTATTCCCTCTATCTCCGACTCCTCTCCCTGCATTTACACTGACGCTGCAGCCAACACGGGTTTTGCAGCTATATTTGGTAATCACTGGTTTAGGGGTCACTGGCCAGCTGAGACAGATGCCTTGCCGGGGTTTAGAGAAACTTCAACTCTGTTTGAAATTTACCCCATTGTGGCGGCCGCACACACTTGGGGTCACCTCTGGTCCGGCAAGGCAGTAAAGTGTTATTTTGACAACTCGTTAGCTTGCGACATCATTAATAAAGGGCGCTCTTCCTCTCTTACCATTATGCGACTGATTCGCAAGCTGACCTGGTTGGCAGCAACCGTCCAGTTCCACTTAATTTGCCTTCACATCCCGGGTATTCACAACACGGCTGCTGACGCTCTGTCTCGATCTCAATTTCAGGTGTTTTTCCAGGCACTTCCGTCAGCCCACCATCAACCATCCAGAACACCGAAAGTTAATCTTGGATTGAACACACTTATGCACCATGCTAGGACTCTTACGCACCAAGCACTATCACCAAACACTACTATCACCTACAGTAGGGCACTTACCATTTTCAACAAATTTACAGCTGAATTCGGATTACAAGGTGATTTCTCAACCCAAACTATGGTGGCTTTTGCCTCTTTTTGCCACTAAGGGCTCTTTCACACCTGCGTTATTGTCTTCCGGCATAGAGTTCCGTCGTCGGGGCTCTATGCCGGAAGAATCCTGATCAGGATTATCCTAATGCATTCTGAATGGAGAGTAATCCGTTCAGGATGCATCAGGATGTCTTCAGTTCCGGTACGGAACGTTTGTTGGCCGGAGAAAATACCGCAGCATGCTGCGCTTTTTGCTCCGGCCAAAAATCCGGAACACTTGCCGCAAGGCCGGATCCGGAATTAATGCCCATTGGAAGGCATTGATCCGGATCCGGCCTTAAGCTAAACGTCGTTTCGGCGCATTGCCGGAGCCGACATTTAGCTTTTTCAGAGTGGTTACCATGGCTGCCGGGACGCTAAAGTCCTGACAGCCATGGTAAGTGTAGCGGGGAGCGGGGGAGCAGTGTAATTACCGTCCGTGCGGCTCCCCGGGCGCTCCAGAGTGACGTCAGGGCGCCCCAAGCGCATGGATCACGTGATCGCATGGATCACGTCATCCATGCGCATGGGGCGCTCTGACGTCATTCTGGAGCGCCCCGGGAGCCGCACGGAGTCGGACTGTAAGTATACCGCTCCCCCGCTCCTACTATGGCAACCAGGACTTTAATAGCGTCCTGGGTGCCATAGTAACACTGAAAGCATTTGGAAGACGGTTCCGTCTTCAAATGCTTTCAGTACACTTGCGTTTTTCCGGATCCGGAGTGTAATTCCGGCAAGTGGAGTACACGCCGGATCCGGACAACGCAAGTGTGAAAGAGGCCTCACACTTAAAACTTTCCCACAACACAATTATATTATACCTCACGGGGGTGCAGCATCACAGCCTCACAAATTTCCCTAACAATACCGCCTTTTTGTCATCATACCCCATCAAGAAAATCTTAAAGGGGATCTCTAAAGTATCGGTTCCACCTATCACCACCAGACTACCTATAGACGGGCCTATCTTTAGAGCACTTAGCAACCTCCTCGACGAATCCCCTTTTGATCTCAACACTAACCTGGTGATCAAATCTGCTATCTATTTAGCTTTTTATGGGTTCTTAAGATCTAGGGAATTTACCGTTGTTTGTCAAGGAGATACCACTCACAGCCTTAAAACCTCACAACTCACTAAAGTAGACGACCATTACATTCTCACAATCCCATCTACCAAAACTAATCAGTCTTTACACCCCACTATCATTCCTCTCTTTCCAACAGACAATGCTTGGTGCCCAGTTAAGACACTAGACCTCTTACGGTCAACCTATAGCACGCACTTATCAGACTCACCACTCTTACAACTACAAGGGCACCCACTCACTACAGCAAAATTCACCACGCACGTTAGAACCTTATTGGGAAAATTGGGTTACAACCCAACTTCATTCTCCGGGCATTCGTTTCGTATAGGAGGCGCTTCATCAGCTTCTAGCACTAACAGCCCGGTCCACATCATAAAGAGACTGGGTCGCTGGAAGTCCTCTATATACAATACATATATTCCACGACCAGAAATAGAACTTCGCCAAGCCTTCAGGAATTTAGTCATGTAAACAAATGCAATAAAGTGTGGTTTTTTGAACTTCTCTTTGCCCTCTTTTATTTACAGGCCCACTCGGACGTTGGTTTCGGCACACCACAACCAACTTTTATCTCTGACATTATCCATTAGATATTAAATTCCGAGCACAAGTAGAAAAGCCATTAGGCCTGAATTTGTGGGAGGAGTAAGTCCCCTACTTAAACACCCAGCCCCTACTCACCTCTGACGTTCGAGTTCAAGTGTTCCCCACCCACCGGCACCCTTAGAACATACAATTCTCCTTGGTGGGCCCTCTTTTATTTACAGGCCCACTCGGACGTTGGTTTCGGCACACCACAACCAACTTTTATGTCTGACATTATCCATTACATATTAAATTCCGAGCACAAATATATATATATATATATATATATATATATATATATATATATATATATATATATATATATGGTATGTCTGTAATTGTACTTACCGGCAGAATAAAGTTAGCATACTATTTTTCCTCGCATGGTGTATGCCAAAATAACAAAACAAAAGAAAAAAGAAAAACTATAGCAGAGTTTCTTTACACTGATTCTCAAAAAGCAAAATAAAAAAGTCGGTATGCACCCCAATGTAGAACCAATAATAATGGCAACTCATCCTGCAAAAAAATAAAAAATATATATATATATATATATATATATATATATTTACACAGCTCTGTCAACAGCAAAATAAAAAAAACTAATGACTGTCCGAAAATTGCTGTACTAGTACTCCAAACACTGTTCAATAGTAACATGGCACACATAAACCAATCCATCAAAATCTGTGGTGCACAAGCCAAAAGGTGGCCTTTCCCTTCTAAACCCTGCAACGTACTTAAACAACAATTCACATCCACATTTATGGTATTTCAGTACCCAGTAGAACCCACCTAACATTTTAAAGGGTGCTGTGTATCTTGAAGGGCACAAGCTGGGCACAGCATATTGCATTAAAATCTGCGGAAAACTTGCAATTTTCATTTTGCATGGTCTCCTGCTTGTTAATTTCTGCAAAACCCCTTGAAGTGTCAAAATGCTCACTCCATTTCTTGTTAAACTTGAGGGCTGTACAGTAATTTCCAAAAGTGAGTTACTTGTTGTGGTTTCTAGTGTTGATCGAATCGAAGTGAATTATTATTTTTTCCTAAAATGGCGGCTACACGTGTTGCAATGTGAAAATTAGAAGCCGGGGATCGCAATATGAACCATAATGATGTGCAGCCAGCCAATCAGCAGAAATCCCCTGTGATGACACAGCCCTACAAAAGCTTCACCCCATGTGGTCGCCGTCATTTCACTGTGAACTGAGCATAGGGAGAGACCTGGAAAGTGCTAGGGATAGTGTTTTAGAATGCTTTTAATTGTAGAATATTGGATAGGGAGAGTGCAGGGACAGTGTAGGAAAATCGTAAGAAGAGTTTTTAGACACTGTAGGGAGAGCATAGGTAGACTGCAGGGACAGTGCAGGCTCAATGTAATCGCTCTGTGCATCTTGTTCAAGTTCTGCACCATTTATACTTAATCTGTTCTCTTATACATAGAATTACTGTGCATCATACTTAGTCTTAACAGGTGGTCTCATATATAGGCAAGTTTATCTAGTTCATCTGCTGCGCCAATCATACTTAATCTGTTCTGTTATACATATACTGTGCGTCAGACTCTTTGTCAAACAGTGGTCTAATATATAGGTGCATTTATCTAGTACACTTGCTGCGCCATTAATGCTTAATTTTCTTGTTATACATAGACTTACTGTCTGTCAGACAGCGTCAACAAGCTTTCTAATATACAGTATATGATGTGCAATTAAGACTTAATCTGTTCTGTTATACATAGACTTACTGTGCATCAGACTCAGCATCAACAGGCGGTCTAATATACAGGCTTGTTTATCTAGTTCACCTGTCGCACCATTCATACAGTACTTAGTTATGTAGTTAAATTTGTGATTCAGTTACTGTACACTATGGCCAACGGACAGTTGCCTGGGCCCTTCAAAGGAATGGGCAATGGAAAAATTTTAGCTGTAGCCAACACAGGCAGCAGCAGAAGAAGGGGTGGTAGTAGCAGCAACCACAATTTTTTTATTTTTTTTTGCTTTACTGATGTATGCTTTTCTTTTAGTTTAGCCAGGGGTTAGCTAGGAATGTTGGTGGCCTGCAAGATGATACACACGTCCATATGTGTGACCTGCCTCTCATTCTGACACACAGTAACTGTTTTGCTACCAGCTAGCAGACTGGCTATGTATGTCGCTGCAATGATGTACACCGAGATACATTCTCCCTGAAGTTTAACTGTAGGCTGGGATAGATCCTAAAATGCTTTGTGACTAATTAATTTGTAACAAATGAATTCATATTTTCGTGGAGAAATTCAGCGAGGCAGCCGAATCCAATTTTTTAAAACTTCACTCATAGTGGTTTTCACTGTATGGGTACCTGAGGGGCTCTGCAAATGTGAAACAGTGCCTTAAAACAATTCCAACTAAATCCATGCTCCAAAAACCAAATGGAGCTCCTTCCCTTTTCAGCCCTGCTGTATGCTCAAACAGCAGCCTATGGCCATATTTATGACATTTCTGTACTAGGTAGAACCCGCCTAAAAACTCAAGATGTGTCGTGTGAGTCTTAGGTGGCACCAGCTGGGCACAACATATTGGGCACTGAAATGTCATATCTATAGAAAACCTGCAATTTTCACTTTCCATGGTCCACCGCGCATTAATTTCTGCAAAATGGCTTTGGCGTCAAAATCCTCACTCCACCCCTTAAAGGGAATCTGTCACCGGTTTTAATATGTTCTAACCAAGGGCAAAATAAACTTTTGACAATCATGAGCTCCTGGCTTTCTCTGCCCCCCTGCTACTAATTCAGTTGGAAAAATACTGTCAATAAGTTGCAGGGGAGTTGGAGAAAGCCAGGAGTTCATAAAAATCAGGACCTGGAATGCGCTTGAGTTGTTAAAACCTAGCAGCATAAAACTGGTGACTATAAATAACTTGATGGGTTAAGTTTCTAAAATTGGATCACCTCTTGAGGGTTCAATTTATTAGTTAGCCCCCGACCCTCTAAAGTTGTCAGCAAAAGCAGTGTTAAATTAACACATTGGGCCTCAAATTCACATCATGCTCTTTTACTCTTGAGCCCACTCATATATTAAGGGAACAGAATATGGCCACATATAAAGTGTTTCTAAAAAACCAGGAAACAGAAAAAAAATAAGAAGGTTTACTTTTCACAGTAGCACATGTTTGGCACAGCATATTGGGCACTGACATGACATACTGTATCAGTAAAAAAAAGTTGCAATTTTCACTTTGCAGCCATTGCTGAGTATAAATTTGTGCAAAACAACTGTGGGGTCGAAATACTCACTCCAACCGTTCATAAATACCTTCATGGGTGAAGTTTCCAAACTGGGATAATTTTTAGGGATTTCATTTATTGTTTTACCACAGAGCCTCTAAAGTTGTCAGCACAAGATGTGTAAATCACCACATTGGACCTCAAATGTGTATGATGCTCTTACTCCTGAGCCCTGTTGTATCTCCAGGCAAAAGATTAGGGCTACATGTAGGGTGTTTCACCAAATCACCAAACTAGGCCTCAAATGCTTGTTGTTCTCTTTCTTTTCTGAACCCTGCAGCGTGCCCAAACAGCAGTTTACGTCTCTGCATGAGATGTAACAATATTCAGAAGATAATAGGTAACTAATTGTTGGGTCCTTTTTCGCCTGTTAACATTTGAGAAAATGTCTGGGCAACATTTTATTTTATTTTCACAGCTAAGTGTTTCTAAATTATATATAACACTTGTGGGGTCAAAGCACTCACTACCCCCTCAATAAATTTCTTAAAGGGTTTTGTTTTCAAAATGGTGTCAGTTTTTTTTTTTTAGCTCAGGATCTCGTCAAATGCAACATGGCATCTGAAAACTATTCCAGCCAAATCTGTCTACCAAAAGCCATTTGGCACTTCTTTCCTCCAGAGTTCTATGGTGTTCTATGGTGTACCCATTCAGCAGTTTTTGATTACATATCAAAAGAAAATGTCTAACAAATTGTAGTATTCTTTCTCTCCTTCTTACCCCTTGTAAAAATAAAAAAAATGTGGGGCTTATGAAACATTCACATTCAAATGTTTCTAAATTCTATGAAACGCCTGTGGGGTTAAAGCACTCAGTACACTACTATCCATTAGGGATTAGCGAACCTGTCAAGATTCCATTCGGTTTAGGTTTGCCAAAGCTTTCAAAAAGTTAATTTAGGACCCAAATCGATTGCCACTGAGTCAAAGTGGCTCCAATTACTCTGTAAATTGGTATATAACACCCTCTAGTCTCCTAGGACTCAGACTTTTTAGGAAAGCTTGTTCCTTTTCATAGATTTTTTATGAATTTTTGCTTTCTTCTACTACGCCAAACCCTTGAATGCAGTGACAGCAATAGTAAATCATGTCTGAGTGACACTGACATACATAGCTATGGGTAAACACACATATGGGTAAATAGCATGTTTAAAAACACACCGCACTATCACATGTGTTATGCTTTTTCATATTTCAAAGCTTTCAAAAATTGTCCCTTATCGGGGACAAATTATGATTAAACACACACGTGTTCTGGGATTTAAAAACATGATGGTGGCAGCAGCATAATGGAGGCAGGATAGCAGGCAGGCAGACAGCAACAATGTCAAGATGGGACACTGTCAGCAAGTCAGCAAGGCCAAATCTATTCATCAGCCAATCCAGGCTTGGTTCATTTTGACAAAAATGACATTTAAGACACTATTGGGGGACAACTTGATCAGTTTGGGTGTTTGGTATTGTCGCGTCCGTAACAACCTGCCCTATAAAAATACTACATGATCTAACGTGTCAGATGAACAATGTAAATAAGAAAAAATAAAAACAGTGGCAAAACAGTTATTTTTTAGGGTTGAGCGAACCCGAACTACAAAGTTCGGGTTCGTACCGAACTCTGCGAGTTCAGGTACCCGAATCTGGACTTTTTCACTGAAGTTTTGGTTCGGTGTATGGGTGATTTTATTATTTTCCATTATAACATGGTTAAAAAGAAAATTATAGCATTCTTAAGACAGAAGAAGTGCACGATCAAGGCTGCGCGATCAAGTGGATGAGGTGAGTTTTTTTTTATTATTTTTAACCCCTTAATGTCCATTTTATTTAGCATTCTGTCTTAAGAATGCTATTATTTTCCTTTTTAACGATGTTATAATGGAAAATAATAAAATCACCCAAACACCGAACCCGAACTTCAGTGAAAAAGTCCGGATTCGGGTACCTGAACTCGCACAGTTCGCTACGAACCCGAACTTTCTAGTTTGGGTTCGCTCAACCCTAAAAATAGCTGTTTTGGCACTGTTTTTATTTTTTGTTATTTACATTGTTCATCTGACACGTTAGATCATGTAGTATTTTTATAGGGCAGGTTGTTACGGACGCGACAATACCAAATATTTGATGTTTGTTTCAGTTTTAATTTATTAGTGTCTCCATATTCTGAAAGCCAGATTGTTTTTATTTTTTGGGAGACTCTAGGGGCAAATTTTTTTTCGGGATGAGATGTCTGTTTGATTGGTACTATTATAAGGTGCATATGACTTTTTGATCGCTTGGTATTAGGCTACTTTCACACTTGCGTTCGGAGCGGATCCGTCTGGTGACTGCACAGACGGATCCGCTCCTATAATGCAAACGATGGTATCCGTTCAGAACGGATCCGTCTGCATTATATTTCACAAAAAAATCTAAGTGTGAAAGTTAGTCAGACAGATCCGTCCAGACTTTGCATTGAAAGTCAATGGGGGACGGATCCGTTTGAAAATTGCACCGTATTGTGTCAACTTCAAACGGATCCGTCCCCATTGACTTACATTGTAAGTCTGGACGGATCCGTTTGGCTCCGCACGGCCAGGCGGACACCCGAACGCTGCAAGCTGCAACCTGCTGAGCGGAACGGAGGCCAAGCGGAGCCAGACTGAGGCATTCTGAGCGGATCCGCATCCACTCATAATGCATTGGGGCTGTACGGATGCGTTCGTGGCCGCTTGTGAGAGCCTTTCAAACGGAGCTCACAAGCGGAACCCCGAACGCAAGTGTGAAAGTAGCCTTACACTTTTTGTGATGTAAGGTGACAAAAAATGGCTTTTTTGACACTTTTTTTTTTTTTTAATGGTGTCCACCTGATGGCTTAGTTCATGTGATATTTTTATACAGCAGGTTGTTATGTTTTGGACGCGGCAATACCTACTGTAATATGTATACTTTTTTTTATTTATTTAAATTTTACACAAAAAAAACTAAAAAAATCATGTTTTAGTGTCTCCATATTCTGGGAGTCATATTTTTTTTTTATTTTTTAGGCGATTGTCTCAGGTAGGTTCTCATTTTCTGCGGGATAAGATGATGGTTTAATGGGTACTATTTTGGGGTGTGTATGACTCTTTGATCGCTTGGTATTACACTTTTTGTGATGTAAGGTGACAAAAAATTGCTTTTTTGACATCTTTTTATTTTATTTTTTTACAGTGTTCACCTGAGGCGTTATGTCATGTTATATGTCTATTTTTTTTAACTTTTAACACAATAAAAGCATTTTTTTTTGCCCGATTGATTTATGTAGGGGCTCATTTTTGGCGTTATGATGTGAAGATTTGACTGGTACTATTTTGGGGGGCATAGACCTTTTTGATCGCTTGGTGTTGCACTTTTTGTGATGTAAGGTAACAAAAAAATTATTGTTTTAGCACAGTTTTTATTTTATTTTTTCTACAGCATTCAGGTGAGGGTGGATCATGTGATATTTTTTATAGAGACGGTTGATTTTTTTTTTTTTACTTGATCCTTGATTTTTTTTTTTGAAAAAACACTTTTTTGTACTTTTTTTTATACTTTTTATTTTTGTCCCACTCTGGGACTTCAACTTCTGGGGTCTGATCCCCTCTGCAATGCTTTAAAATACAACCTGTATTGTAATGCATTGGCTGTAACTTTTATGCTGAGTAGGGATGAGCGGATCCATGGATGTTCGGGTTCGTCCGAACTTCGAGATAAAGTTCGGGACCCAAACCCCATTGAAGTCAAAGGGGACCCGAACTTTGGTGCACTAAAATGGCTGTAAAATAGTCATAGTAAGGGATAGAGGGCTGCAAAAGGAAGCAAAATGGGGGTAAGAGCAGGACAATTGCCCTGCAAACAAATGTGGATAGGGAAATGACTTAAAATAACATAGAATTTTTTTTTTTTTTAAATAATAATCTTAAACTAGGAGGCGAAGGTCACAGTGGAGTAGGAGGTTGAGGAGGCGGTAGATGTTGCGGTGTAGGTGGAAGCGGCGGTGGAGGAGGAGGAGATAGCCAAGACTGTTTAAGTTTTTTTGTTTTTTTTCTTCCTTTGTTTATTTATGTTTTATAAATTTGGGAAGGCCCCGAAACATTGGGAAATGGAAAAGAGAACGCAAAGAGAAAGTGTGATGGAGTATAACAAATGGCTGCAAAGAAAAAGGGGGTCACTCAGCACATCCCAAAGCGCAGGGGCAAGTTGCTATGGCTGAGAACAAGACTGTTAAACAAAACAAGCAATGCAACAGCTCTCTGCAAACCAAATAAAGTACAAAATTGCATCATAATTGCAAATGCTTAACTAATAAGTTAGAGATACTTGGCAAATCGTTTTGTACAAAATTATTTGAGCCCGTCTGCCGAACGTCAAGGCAATCTCTAGTTAGACGGGTTCCTAACACTAAATATACCTGTTATGTGCCATAGCGGCTATCATATAATTCAGAAAGTGCAGGTTCCACTTACATGCTGGATCCGCCTGAATTTCTGTCATTTTCGGTGCCAAAATGGCCTCCATTATATCCAGGGAAAGCAGTTACCAGCATGCACGCCGGGCCCACTCCACACCACCCCTGGCGTCACATGGTCACCAAGGACTGCAATGAGAGTCCACACACTATCTCTCTCCTGGTGCCAGATGGCTTCAGTGATTGAGGGGGAGCGGGCCAAGCTATATACTAACATTAATTAAAATCAACCTGTGGGACAGACGAGCTGGTCAGGAGTGCACGACTGGGGAGGCAGCCACACCTCCAGCACAAGCTGCAAAGAAAAAGGGGGTCAGTCAGCACATCCCAAAGCGCAGGGGCACGTTGCTATGGCTGAGAACAAGACTGTTAAACAAAACAAGCAATGCAACAGCTTACTGCAAACTAAATAAAGTACAAAATTGCATCATAATTGCAAATGCTGAACTAATAAGTTAGAGATACTTGGCAAATCGTTTTGTTAACAAATGGCTGGGTGCGGCCAGTATACTTGTCTACTCAGCACAAGGTATGGACAAGTCCTGTGGGTTCCATGCCTGGTTCATTTAAACGAATGTGAGCTTGTCCACGTTGGCTGTGGACAGGCAGCTTGTCTGTGATCACACCCCTTGCCGTGCTGAACACACATTCGGACAATACATTGGTCGCAGGGCAGGCCAGCACCTCCAAGGCGTAAAGGGGAAGCTCAGGCCATGTGCCCAATTTGGAGATCCAGAAGTTGAATGGGGCAGACCCATCAGTCAGTACGTGTAGGCGTGTGCACACGTACTGTTCCACCAGGTTGCTGAAATGCTGCCTCCTGCTAAGAAGTTCTGTATCAGCTGGTGGTTCTGGTTGTTGTGGCGTGCTGACAAAGCTTTTCCACATTTTAGCCATGCTAACCCTCCCTTCTGAGGTGCTGGCGGTGCCCCAGCTGCGTTGGCAACTTCTTCCTCCTCCTCTGCCTTCGCCTTCTGCTTCCACTGAGCCCCTGCTGTCAGGTGGAAATGCCATAAGCAGCGCGTCTACCAGCGTGCGCTTGTACTACTACTCACGCATCTTCCACTCACGATCCAGTGACGAAATTAAGGACGGCACGTTGTCCTTGTAGCAGGGATCCAGCAGGGTGACCACCCAGTAATCATCACTGGTCAGAATGTGGGAAACTCGGCGGTCATTGCGCAGGCACTGCAGCATGTAGTCGCTCATATGTGCCAGGCTGCCCAGAGGAAACGACAAGACTCTGCGGGAGGTGTATCGTCTGTGTCCTCTGTATCCCCCCAGCCACGCTTCAGTGATGCCCATGAGCTGCTTTAGGTGCCACCCAGCTGTGAACACGGTTTCTCCTCCTCATCATCCTCCTCCTCATCATCCTCTAGAACTGTGTCCTGGCTGGACAGTTGTGTACATGTTCCTCAGTGCAGGAACCCACCCTCCGAGACACTTGTGAATGACTGGCCTGATAACTGTGGAAATGATCCCTCTTCCTCCTCCACTTCCTCCTGTGCCACATTCCTCCTGTGTCATCATCCTCCACATCATCTTCCACCCACACTTCACCCCTGCCCTCCTTGCCGGTCTGCAGCAGTTAGCATCTGTGTTTCATCATCAGAGACGTGCTGCGGTGGTCCTCCCATGTGCACATCCTGAAACATAAGTGGTTGGGTATCAGTTCACTCAATCTCTTCCACTTCTGGGGCAGGGCTAGGTGGATGGCCCATGGAAACCCCGCCAGCAAAGTCATCAAAAAGCATAAGAGACTGCTGCATGACTTGGGGTTCAGACTGCTTGGCTGATTTGCAAGGGGGTGAGGTGAAAGACAGATGCCCATGGGCTGCAGGTGTCAACTCTGCTCTTTCAGCAGGGGATCGGGTGGGAGACAATGTGAATGAACTGGAGGCACTGTCAGCCACCCAATCTACTACCGCCTCTACTTGTTCTGGCCTCACCATTCTTACACTGATATTCAGGCCTACAAAATAACGCTTAACGATCTGTCACCTACGTGCACCTGAAGAAGGTGTTTCATTTGGGTGTGTAGCTGGCACAGATCGACCACGTCCTCTTCCTGCAACAGGAGCTCCACCAACACCAGCAGCAACACGATCAGGGCCACGTCCCTTATTTGACACTCTCTTCATTCTTTGAGGTCACCCACTGAACAAACAGACAATTTTAACTATATTAATTTCCCTGTCACGTATGCAGTGCAGGTGTACCTCACACCAAAAATGGGTATATGTCACCCACAGAACTAACAGACAGATTATTTATTATATTTTTGTGTCAGGGGTACAAAGATTGGTCACCCACAGAATTACCAGCCAGATTAATTATTATATTTCTGTGTCAGGGGTGCAAAGCTGGTGTATTGCACCCACAAAAAAATCACTATAAGTCACCCACAGAATAAATAGCCAGATGAGATTGCTAACACTCTCCCTTGCTTCAACTGCCTGCTTCCTGTCCCTGCACTACTCAAAGCTGATGGGCGGTGCTACACGTGATACAACTTGTATAGAGGCTAGGTCAGATGATGCACCGGCCAATCACAGCCGTGCCATTACTAGGCATGGCTCTGATGGCTTCTTAGTGCCCACAGCTTAAAAGCTTGCTGATTGTCTGCCCTGAAGCCTTTCAACAAGCTTTATTAAATGCCCGAACACTGAACTCAAACTTTTGCTGCAAAGTTCGGGTTCGGGTCCGGGTACCCAAACTTGCAAAGTTCAGTACGGACCCAAACTTTGCAGTTCGGGTCCGCTTTAACACTAATGCTGACAGCCTGCCTGTGAGACCCAGCCCCAGGCTGCCTTCTCTGCCATCGGGTCCCCACCACTGCAGCGCAGGGACCCGATGGGGAAGCGGAGGACACCTATACCCTCTGCGAAGCCTCTGCATCCCGCGGCATACAAGGGGTTAATACGCTGGCATCAGTGTTTTCACCCATGCCGGCGTATGCAACAGGGGCCCGGCTGTCAGTGACTGCCAGGTCTGTGCCTCTGATGAGGTGGGCACAGCTCCTACACCCGCCCGATCAGCATGCCGTACATGTAAGGCTCTGGTCCTTAAGTCACATCCACCAGCGCCGTACATGTATGGCGAGGGTCCTCTACGGGTTAATAATCTATCAAATTTTGTATATGAACATAGGCTGGTTGAGGTGCTGTACATTGGATATATGTATGTAGTGCAGTTATGTGCCACTTGTGAAGGGGGTGGGAGACAAAGGGCCCACCTTGCTCAGGGGCCCGCCGGGGGATTCACCTGTACCCCTGTGGGCCAGTCCAAGCCTGAAGCTGTGCCACTCTTCCAGTCTGCCTGCCCAGAATTCCATGGGATCAGAGAAAATGGCTTGAGCCAGAGACTGGCCAGAGTGTAGGTAGGCCTGAACCTGGGCATTGAAGCGAGAGCTATCGGCTTGTTGATTGTCCTCAGCCTGGCACAGCACATGTAAAAACTGGTTCTTTATGTTAAGGAGACTGAATTGGCTGCTTCTACTGCTGTGGCTTCTGCTGCTTGTGGTGTTGGGGGAGAGGGACTCTACGGGGGCAGAGAGAGACCTCCCTCCACTGAGACAATTGGGTGTCCTGGCAGGTGTCATCGCCATCATCCTCCTCTTGCAATGATAGCTCCTCATCCTCCTCCATGGCAGTTTCTTCTTGTGGGTCCCCAACAGCAAAAGGGCGGACAGCAAGATTCATAACCTGTTCTTTTTCCGTTGTCCCCTGCTGCCTGAGTGTCAGCATCTGTTCAAGCTGCAGTTGTCCCTGTTGACAAACCTTATAGCCTCTTTGAAGGGCTTCAGCACCAGCCAGGCATCTTGGATGAGTTACCATTGTCTAACCTCGAAGCAACATATGCTCCTTGCTGCTGAGAGTGTCTAGTGCGTGACAAAATCATTCACGACTTTCCACTGCTTCTACAGATGCTCGAGCATGTGCAAAGATGAATCCCAGGGAGTTGGAAAGTCCAGGATTAAGCTGTATAATGGCATTCTGTTGCTGCAAGTCCTCGCCACATAAAAATGGCTCAAATGCAAGGACAGTGTCCTGGATATTGACAGCACCTTTTACAAGAAAGTGTACTTATTTAAAAAGTGTTGCATGACTAGGTTGATGATGTGCACCATGCAGAACACCTTGGCCAGCGTGATGTTTTCTGCTTGATGTATTTTAGCAACTGCTCGCCTTTGTGGCTACTCTCGCCCAGGCTGCATGGCAATGCTAGACTTGACACTAGTGTTGATCGAGCACCAAAGTGCTCGGGTGTTCGGGTCAAACACCTCGGGATGCTCGGGTGCTCTACCGAGCACCCGAGCACAATGGAAGTCAATGAGAGAACTCGAGCTTTAAACCAGGCACCCCCTGCTCTGAATAGGGGAGGGTGTCTAGTCCATAGGAAAAGGTCAGAAATTGATGGAAACACCACCGAAATGGTTCGGGAACAGCATGGGGCGGATGTCTGCATGCATCTTGGACTCCCAGGTTGCTGCTGGGAACGATGTTGTTCGAGTAGTACGCCACTTTTACAGACTGACAATAATACGCACAAAACCGAAGATAAAATCGATTTTAGAGGAAAATTGTTAGGAAACATTCTTTCCTGTATATTTACTTGTATATAAAGTGCAAGTGCTGCCAAAAATTACAAGGAAAAGGCACTCCGATGCAACCTGTATATCACATAATGGAGGGCCTCATTCACATTGTTGTACAATTGTTTAGATAATGGGACTCCTACACTCATAAAGCCTATGCACTAAGTGAAAGGGCTTTCAAAAATTACAAGGCACTCCAATATACCCTTTATTACACATAAAGGAGGGCATCATACGCCCTTGAAAAATTATGATTGATGGCCTGCTGGTGACCCTCAAAAACATTAGGAGCAAGGGCCTGCTGGTGACCCTCTAAAACATTACGGGCGAGGGCCTGCTGCCGAGCTGACCATCGAAAACATTAGGGGTAAGTGCCTGCTTCTGATCTGAGCAACGAAAAAATTATGGGCGAGTGCCTGCTGCTGAGCTGACCATTGAAAAAATTATGGGCTAGTACCTGCTGCTTAGTTAACCATTGAAAAATTTATGGGCGAGGGCCTGCTACTGAGCTGACCATCTAAAACATTACATGCGAGGGCCTGCAGGTGAGCTAAACCTCTAAAAGATTGTAGGTGAGGGCCTGCTGGTGAGCTGACCCTCTAAAAGATTGTAGGTGAGGGCCTGCTGGTGAGCTGACCCTGTAAAACATTATGGTTGAGGGCCTGCTGGTGAGCTGACCCTCAAAAACATTATATGCGAGGGCCTGCTGGTGAGCTGACCCTCTAAAAGATTGTAGGTGGGGACCAGCTGGTGAGCTGACCCTGTAAAACATTATGGTTGAGGGCCTGCTGGTGAGCTGACCCTCAAAAACATTATATGTGAGGGCCTGCAGGTGAGATGACCCTCTAATAGATTGTAGGTGAGGGCCTGCTGATGATCTGACCCTCTAAAACATTACATACGGGGGCCTGCAGGTGAGCTAACCCTCTAAAAGATTGTAGGTGAGGGCTCGCTGGTGAGCTGACCCTCTAAAACATTATATGCAAGGGCCTACAGGTGAACTGACCCTTTACAACATTAGGAGTGAGTGCAGACTAATAAGCATGTTGATATGATGGAAGAGGAGGAGGACGAGAAAAGGAAGTTTGAACCATATACCCATTTTTGTGGTGGAACGGGTGCATAGGAATACAGTGTATTAAGTCCAGGATTAAGCTGTATAATGGCATTCTGTTGCTGCAAGTACTCGCCACATAAAAAATGGCTCAAATGCAAGGACAGTGTCCTGGACATTGACAGCACCTTTTACAAGCCAGTGTACTTATTTAAAAAGTGTTGCATGACTAGGTTGATGATGTTCACCATGCAGACACGTATATGCTGTTTTTCCAAACTTCAGCCAAAATAAATTACATTTGAACTATGTTGAAATCAAACAACAGGGAGTTTGGCCTAGTATGTAATGTTATTACTCAGAGATGTTATCCTCTGCTACAAAGAATATTGTAAGACACACATGCTTTTTTTCTAAAGTTAAACAAACAAATTAAAAAATTTAACTATGTGGAGATGCCCTGACATGGAGTTTGGACTAGTATTTAAGGTGTTTTCACTGAGATTTCAAATGCTACTATACATCTATCCTGTGTAAAACACATGTTGTACAGTTTGAGCTTATTCCCCCACCCCCCCCACCCCAAAAAATATATATTTCTGAGATTCTGCAGTAGCTGTAGTTATGCAAGGAGGTACACCCAGCCTCAGCTCCTCACTTCTCACTACCTGGCTGACAGCTTTCCTTGCCATTCCCTATTCTAGACACTTCTTTCAAATTCCATCCTTTACCCTTAATGTCACTGGCATTAGAATTTCTAATTTCTAAGTAAACATATTGTAAATGTTAATTAATAACTATTTTATGAGGTATCACTATCCATCTTAACCACCTCCGGACCGCCTAACGTAGGATCGCGTTCCGGAGGTGGCAGCCCTGCGCAGAGTCACGCATATATGCGTCATCTCGCGATGGCCGAGATTTCCTGTGAACGCGCGCACACAGGCGCGCGCGCTCACAGGAACGGAAGGTAAGAGAGTTGATCTCCAGCCTGCCAGCGGCGATCGTTCGCTGGCAGGCTGGAGATGTGTTTTTTTTAACCCCTAACAGGTATATTAGACGCTGTTTTGATAACAGCGTCTAATATACCTGCTACCTGGTCCTCTGGTGGTCCCCTTTGTTTGGATCGACCACCAGAGGACACAGGTAGCTCAGTAAAGTAGCACCAAGCACCACTACACTACACTACACCCCCCCCCCCGTCACTTATTAACCCCTTATTAGCCCCTGATCACCCCTGATCACCCCATATAGACTCCCTGATCACCCCCCTGTCATTGATTACCCCCCTGTCATTGATCAAGCCCCTGTAAAGCTCCATTCAGACGTCCGCATGATTTTTACGGATCCACTGATAGATGGATCGGATCCGCAAAACGCATCCGGACGTCTGAATGAAGCCTTACAGGGGCGTGATCAATGACTGTGGTGATCACCCCATATAGACTCCCTGATCACCCCCCTGTCATTGATTACCCCCCTGTCATTGATTACCCCCCTGTAAAGCTCCATTCAGATGTCCGCATGATTTTTACGGATGCACTGATAGATGGATCGGATCCGCAAAACGCATCCGGACGTCTGAATGAAGCCTTACAGGGGCATGATCAATGACTGTGGTGATCACCCCATATAGACTCCCTGATCACCCCCCTGTCATTGATTACCCCCCTGTAAAGCTCCATTCAGATGTCCGCATGATTTTTACGGATGCACTGATAGATGGATCCGATCCGCAAAACGCATCCGGACGTCTGAATGAAGCCTTACAGGGGCATGATCAATGACTGTGGTGATCACCCCATATAGACTCCCTGATCACCCCCCTGTAAAGCTCCATTCAGATGTCCGCATGATTTTTACGGATGCACTGATAGATGGATCCGATCCGCAAAACGCATCCGGACGTCTGAATGAAGCCTTACAGGGGCATGATCAATGACTGTGGTGATCACCCCATATAGACTCCCTGATCACCCCCCTGTAAAGCTCCATTCAGATGTCCGCATGATTTTTACGGATGCACTGATAGATGGATCCGATCCGCAAAACGCATCCGGACGTCTGAATGAAGCCTTACAGGGGCATGATCAATGACTGTGGTGATCACCCCATATAGACTCCCTGATCACCCCCCTGTAAAGCTCCATTCAGATGTCCGCATGATTTTTACGGATGCACTGATAGATGGATCCGCAAAACGCATCCGGACGTCTGAATGAAGCCTTACAGGGGCATGATCAATGACTGTGGTGATCACCCCATATAGACTCCCTGATCACCCCCCTGTAAAGCTCCATTCAGATGTCCGCATGATTTTTACGGATGCACTGATAGATGGATCCGATCCGCAAAACGCATCCGGACGTCTGAATGAAGCCTTACAGGGGCATGATCAATGACTGTGGTGATCACCCCATATAGACTCCCTGATCACCCCCCTGTAAAGCTCCATTCAGATGTCCGCATGATTTTTACGGATGCACTGATAGATGGATCCGATCCGCAAAACGCATCCGGACGTCTGAATGAAGCCTTACAGGGGCATGATCAATGACTGTGGTGATCACCCCATATAGACTCCCTGATCACCCCCCTGTAAAGCTCCATTCAGATGTCCGCATGATTTTTACGGATGCACTGATAGATGGATCCGATCCGCAAAACGCATCCGGACGTCTGAATGAAGCCTTACAGGGGCATGATCAATGACTGTGGTGATCACCCCATATAGACTCCCTGATCACCCCCCTGTAAAGCTCCATTCAGATGTCCGCATGATTTTTACGGATGCACTGATGGATCCGATCCGCAAAACGCATCCGGACGTCTGAATGAAGCCTTACAGGGGCATGATCAATGACTGTGGTGATCACCCCATATAGACTCCCTGATCACCCCCCTGTCATTGATCACCCCCCCTGTCATTGATCACCCCCCCTGTCATTGATCACCACCCCTGTCATTGATCACCACCCCTGTCATTGATCACCCCTCTGTAAGGCTCCATTCAGACATTTTTTTGGCCCAAGTTAGCGGAATTATTAATTTTTTTTTCTTACAAAGTCTCATATTCCACTAACTTGTGTCAAAAAATAAAATCTCACATGAACTCACCATACCCCTCACAGAATCCAAATGCGTAAAATTTTTTAGACATTTATATTCCAGACTTCTTCTCACGCTTTAGGGCCCCTAGAATGCCAGGGCAGTATAAATACCCCACATGTGACCCCATTTCGGAAAGAAGACACCCCCAGGTATTCCGTGAGGGGCATATTGAGTCCATTAAAGATTGAAATTTTTGTCCCAAGTTAGCGGAACGGGAGACTTTGTGAGAAAAAAATAAAAAATATCAATTTCCGCTAACTTGTGCCAAAAAAAAAAAATTTCTATGAACTCGCCATGCCCCTCATTGAATACCTTGGGGTGTCTTATTTCCAAAATGGGGTCACATGTGGGGTATTTATACTGCCCTGGCATTCTAGGGGCCCCAAAGCGTGAGAAGAAGTCTGGTATCCAAATGTCTAAAAATGCCCTCCTAAAAGGAATTTGGGCACCTTTGCGCATCTAGGCTGCAAAAAAGTGTCACACATCTGGTATCGCCGTACTCAGGAGAAGTTGGGGAATGTGTTTTGGGGTGTCATTTTACATATACCCATGCTGGGTGAGAGAAATATCTTGGTCAAATGCCAACTTTGTATAAAAAAATGGGAAAAGTTGTCTTTTGCCAAGATATTTCTCTCACCCAGCATGGGTATATGTAAAATGACACCCCAAAACACATTCCCCAACTTCTCCCGAGTACGGAGATACCACATGTGTGACACTTTTTTGCAGCCTAGGTGGGCAAAGGGGCCCATATTCCAAAGAGCACCTTTAGGATTTCGCAGGTCATTTACCTACTTACCACACATTAGGGCCCCTGGAAAATGCCAGGGCAGTATAACTACCCCACAAGTGACCCCATTTTGGAAAGAAGACACCCCAAGGTATTCCGTGAGGGGCATGGCGAGTTCCTAGAATTTTTTTCACAAGTTAGTGGAAAATGATGATTTTTTTTTTTTTTTTCATACAAAGTCTCATATTCCACTAACTTGTGACAAAAAATAAAAACTTCCATGAACTCACTATGCCCATCAGCGAATACCTTGGGGTCTCTTCTTTCCAAAATGGGGTCACTTGTGGGGTAGTTATACTGCCCTGGCATTCTAGGGGCCCAAAGTGGAATATGAGACTTTGTATGAAAAAAAAAAAAAAAAAAAATCATCATTTTCCACTAACTTGTGACAAAAAATAAAAAATTCTAGGAACTTGCCATGCCCCTCACGGAATACCTTGGGGTGTCTTCTTTCCAAAATGGGGTCACTTGTGGGGTAGTTATACTCCCCTGGCATTCTACGGGCCCAAATGTGTGGTAAGGAGTTTGAAATCAAATTCTGTAAAAAATGACCTGTGAAATCCGAAAGGTGCTCTTTGGAATATGGGCCCCTTTGCCCACCTAGGCTGCAAAAAAGTGTCACACATCGCCGTACTCAGGAGAAGGTGGGGAATGTGTTTTGGGGTGTCATTTTACATATACCCATGCTGGGTGAGAGAAATATCTTGGCAAAAGACAACTTTTCCCATTTTTTTATACAAAGTTGGCATTTGACCAAGATATTTATCTCACCCAGCATGGGTATATGTAAAAAGACACCCCAAAACACATTCCCCACCTTCTCCTGAGTACGGAGATACCAGATGTGTGACACTTTTTTGCAGCCTAGGTGGGCAAAGGGGCCCATATTCCAAAGAGCACCTTTCGGTTTTCACAGGTCATTTTTTACAGAATTTGATTTCAAACTCCTTACCACACATTTGGGCCCCTAGAATGCCAGGGCAGTATAACTACCCCACAAGTGACCCCATTTTGGAAAGAAGAGACCCCAAGGTATTTCGTGATGGGCATAGTGAGTTCATAGAAGTTTTTATTTTTTGTCACAAGTTAGTGGAATATGAGACTTTGTAAGAAAAAATAAAATAAAAAAAAAATCATCATTTTCCGCTAACTTGTGACAAAAAATAAAAAGTTCTATGAACTCACTATGCCCATCAGCGAATACCTTAGGGTGTGTACTTTCCGAAATGGGGTCATTTGTGGGGTGTTTGTACTTTCTGGCCATTGTACAACCTCAGGAAACATGACAGGTGCTCAGAAAGTCAGAGCTGCTTCAAAAAGCGGAAATTCACATTTTTGTACCATAGTTTGTAAACGCTATAACTTTTACCCAAACCATTTTTTTTTTACCCAAACATTTTTTTTTATCAAAGACATGTAGAACTATAAATTTAGAGCAAAATTTCTATATGGATCTCGTTTTTTTTTGCAAAATTTTACAACTGAAAGTGAAAAATGTCATTTTTTTGCAAAAAAATCGTTAAATTTCGATTAATAACAAAAAAAGTAAAAATGTCAGCAGCAATGAAATACCACCAAATGAAAGCTCTATTAGTGAGAAGAAAAGGAGGTAAAATTCATTTGGGTGGTAAGTTGCATGACCGAGCAATAAACGGTGAAAGTAGTGTAGGTCAGAAGTGTAAAAAGTGGCCTGGTCTTTCAGGGTGTTTAAGCACTGGGGGCTGAAGTGGTTAAAAGTAGAGAAATTCATTTTTTTTCTAATTTTCTGTAAATTTGGGAAAAAAAAGAAAGAAAGGTAAAACATATTGACTCAAATGTACCACCAACATGAAGTATGTGTCACAAAAAACATTCTCAGAATCATTTGGATAACTAAAAACATTCCAAAGTTATTACCACATAAAGTAATAAATGTCAGATTTGCAATATTGTTCACTAGATCACTGCATTTTATCTCCTCTACTAGCTTGTCTGCACACCCTACTACTGGAGACTGGAAATATTAGGAATGCTTATCATACTCTTTGCTGCTTCTTACAGTGTAGAGGTAAGTCATTTTTCTTCTCTGTAAACTCTTGCATAAAAACATATATCATTTAAAAATTCAGTGACCCTTGGAGTAAGTATTTATTACCAACTGAGCTAGACCAGCATTTAAGTCCAGCATTTAAACTTGGCGACGGCTCAGAAGCTGAGCAAGCGCGATAGCCATCGGGTTTCTGCTGTTTTAAAAAGCAGACATTCAGAGAAAATGCCTATGTTCAGCGATTAAGATGCAGAATATGTTTTTTCCACTGTCCTTTGTTGCATCAGTGTGAGCACCTACTCTAGAGTAAATGTCTCGGGGGCGGTTAAGTGCCTGGTGTGAGAACCAGACTGACACAAACATGAAGGTGTCAACCGGACCTGGCCTACTTGCTGTGGTTCTGCCTCACGACTGCTGCGAAAAACATTTACCCAGTGGGTCTTCTGCTTGGGAAGTAATGCATGCTGCCAGCTCTGCTCCGCTTTTCAGTGACTATGAGTTTAGTGAGGACAGCCAGCAGCTACAGGCCAGCACAGACTTGCAGAAGAGGTCCGCTGCATCCTCCTTTAGGTGTGCAACTAGCAAAGATAGTCGGGTGGAAGCACGTGTTGGGAGCCATCAGGGATGTGGCCATGACACTGGTGACATAAGTGGCGAACAGACAGTAGTTGATTATGATGTAGCTGTTGGAACGTAGGAGCCGGGTGAGGAGGGGACATCATCATCAGGGGGTAAGGGTAGCAGCAGGCCCGTGAGACAGGAGCAGGTTGGCAGCGTGCCAATGAGCAAGAAGGATGAAAGCAGTGGGAGATCTGGAGCCAAAGATGCCTGGTGTAGACGATCTGCAACTCAGGAGCTTACCTGTCAGGAAACTACGAGATGGATGTCATTCCACTCCATGTCCTGGAGGGTATGCTGATAAATCTGACTGGCGAGGGGACAGAAAACGTGGCAACTACATCTCATGGCCACCTGAGCCCTGTGGAGGGTGAACTGACACAGCAGGAGGATGAGGACGAGGAGGAGGATATGAACGTTCAGGAATTCTATACAGAACTTAATTGTTATGTTATTCATAGACTTACTATGCATAATTCGTTTCAACAGGCGGTCTAATATATAGGCATGTTTATCTAGTTCACTTGCTGCACTATTAATACTTAATCTGTTCTGTTATACATAGGCTTACTGTGCATCAGGCTCATTATCAACAGGGGGTCTAATATATAGGCACGTTTATCTAGTTTAGTGATGACAAACCTTTTAGACACCAAGTACCCATACTGCAAGAAGTTTAAACAGACCTGACCTGTATCCACACAGACTGCAGTATATCATATTTTCTCTTAAAGATAACCTGTCGCCTCTCCTGACATGTCAGTTTTAGTAACTACTTGCATTCTCCATGTCATAAATTTTTTATTATTATGCCTAGTGTTAAGCGAATGGAAGTTAACGAAGTGGAATTCGAGTTTCAGGAAACATTGGATTTATCACAAATCTGAATTTCTTAGCGCTACGTGGTAACATCAAATAAAATAATTTTTTCTGGAATTAACAGTAAAAAAAAAAAAAAAAAAAAAAAACATACTCACCTCATCTGTTTGATCGAGGAGAGGCCGTCGCGGCCATATTGATTGAAGAAAATGTGCCAAATCTTGAGCGTACTGACATGGTGACATCATCATGTCAGCACACACAAGATTTGGTGCTTTTCTTTTTTTCAATGAAGATGGCCGCGACTGCCTCTCCACAATTAAATGGAAGAAGGGAGTATTTATTCTTTTTTAACCCCTGATTTACCCATGAAATGTCTCAATGTGACTCTCAGATGCCGCTTTCAGCGGCACATGAGGGGTTCAATAACAGGGTGTGACACGCTCACCTTTTCCCATCATTGCACCCACTACATACAATAGAAAGCGATTTGTGAATAAGTACTTTGTAACGAATGAAATTTCATGTCCAAGTTCGGCAAAGTTTTGAAAACTTGGCTCATCATTACTTATGACGCTATGCTGTACCCTTCCTGTATTATTCCTGCAAGATTTTTACAAATAAATTGCCAGCAGTCTGCAGTAAAGGTACTGCTGGGTGTTTCAAGTAGCGGGTGTTTCCAGTAGCAGGTGTGTTTGACTTTGTACAATGGTGCTGCCGGGATCAGACAGTGCAAGGACTAGGGTTGAGCGAACCCGAACTTTACGGTGTTCGGCACCCGAACCCGAACATTTCAGTAAAAGTTCGGGTTCGGTGTTCAGGTAATATTAATATACCATCGGATCGGAGTTTTCTCCAATCCGATGGTATATTTTAACTTGAAGCGTCCCCATCACCATGGGAACGCCTCTATGTTAGAATATACCATCGGATTTGAGTTAGATCGTGAAAACTCAGATCCAACAGTATATTCTAACACAGAGGCGTTCCCATAGTGATGGGGACGCTTCAAGTTAGAATATACTGAGAACTGTGGACATAACGGCCCCCTGCTGCCTGGCAGCACCTGATCTCTTACAGGGGACTGTGATACGCACAATTAACCCCTCAGGTGCCGCACTGGCCACCAATGATTTTAATACTGGGGAGGGAGGGGGGTCTGGCCCCTGCTGCCTGGCAGCACCCGGTCTCTTACAGGGGGCTGAGATCCGCACAATTAACCCCTCAGGTGCGGCACCTGAGAGGTTAATTGTGCGGATCACAGCCCCTTGTAAGAGATTGGGTGCAGCCAGGCAGCAGGGGGCAGTTATGTACACTGTTCTTAGTATATTCTAACTTGAAGCGTCCCCATCACCATGGGAACGCCTCTGTGTTAGAATATACTGTCGGATCTGAGTTTTCACGATCGTGAAAACTCAGATCTGAAAAAGCTAATACTATTATTTTCCGTTCTAACCATGTTATAACGGAAAATAATAAAGTGAAGTTCGGGTCCCCATTGACTTCAATGGGGTTCGGGTCCAAGTTCAGATCAAGTTCGGGTCCCGAACCCGAACTTTTTTTTTAAGTTTGGCCGAACTCCCGAACCCGAACATCTAGGTGTTCGCTCAACTCTAAACTCTAGCAAGGACACATCCCCAATTGGTAACACCCATGTGTACCATTACTGCAAGCTGCAGTCAATTCATTAATAACTTCTAGTAGAAATAATAAAGGAATGGCACAACATAGAGTCATAAGAATAGATGCTCCAGAATTATTACATGGGGGATGCAATTAGTCACTAAAACAGACATGTCAGGAGAGCTGACAGGTCCCCTTTAAGAGATATGGCATTGAATAGTGATGTAATATTACTGATTATTGGTTATTTTCCCCAGGTCTTTGTGTACAACAGGGAACTTTGGTTGGTCATTAAGAAGATTTTTGGTTACAAGTCAAAGAGCCAGTACAAGAAAATGCAATGGACTTTGGAAAAGCATACAGACAGCTCTTTGTACAAAGGGATATTTCCTTCAGAGCAACAGCTTTCACTAGGAGAAAGAGACTGTGTTTGATGAACCATCCAGTGACAAAGGATGAGAAGCAATAATTACGGATGAGCGAATTTCATATTTTGAAATTTGTGTGCGGGTTCGTGTTGTGATATTTACTGAATTGCGTTATGGATTCCGTTAGCAAGGACCATAACGCAATTACATGATGGAATGCATAACGGAATGCCTTTAGAGGCATTCCGTTATTCATTCCATTATAGCAGTCTATGGCCTGTATAACGGATCCGTCCGGTTTATGTTATGCAGGAGAGGACTTCAGCATAACGTAAACCAGACGGATCCGTTATGCAGGCCATAGACTTCTAGTATAAGGGAATGAATAATGGAATGACTCTAAAGGCATTTAGTTATGCATTCCGTCATGCAATTGTGTTATGGTCCATGGCAACGGAATCAATAACGCAATTCAGTAAATACCACAACACGAACACTCACACAAACTTCAAAATATGAAATTCACTCATTCCTAGCAATAATTTAGCAATAAATTATTACTGTATGTGTTTTTACATGTTTATGCATATGGAAAGTTCTCAGACCCTTTCACTTTACATGGACATAAGTATTCATTTTGCTATTGCATTTAAAATTTTGCATTATAAGTTTCTATACCTTGATTGGAATCCACCTGTGTTAAATTCAATTTACTGGACAGGTCTTACAACTGACAATGTTTATCAGAGCAAAAACTTAGCAATGAAGAGGAAAGAACTGCCTGTAGAGCTCAGAGAAGAGTGGCTTAGCAACATCTCTGTGAATGTCATTGGGTTGCCCAGCCAGAACCCTGACTTGAAACCAAACAAACCTCTCAGAAGAGACCTGAAAATGGCTGTCCACCAACAGTCCCCATCCACCTTGGGAGGCTCTGCCGAGAAGAATGGCAGAAAGTTTTTACAAGCATTATGGTACAATTATTGGTTGAGGTTTCTCTGCTTCCCCATTGATTTCTATTGAATCCACAATCAAATCTTATTTAAGTTGCCAGTATATAATGCATCCCCCACCTTAGGGCCTGTATATAATTCTGCTCCCACCATAATCGCAGTATATAATGCTGCTCCCGCCATAGCGCCAGTATATAATGCTGCTCCCACCATAGTGCCAGTATATAATGCTGTCCCCCCACCCTAGTGCCAGTATATAATGCTCTCCCCACCCTAAAGCCAGTATATAATGCTCTCTCCCCCAATGTTAGTGCCAATGTATAATGCTCCCCCCACTCTAGTGCCAGTGTATTATGCTCCTCCCCCCACCCTAGTGCCAGTATATAATGCTTTCCTCACCCTAGTGCCAGTATATAATGCTCTACCCCTATCCTAGTGCCAGTATATAATGCTCCCCCACTCTAGTGCCAGTATATAATGTTCCCCCCATTCTTGAGGCAGTATATAATTCTCCCCCCACGCTAGTGCCAGTATATAATGCTTCCCCATTCTAGTACCAGTATATAATGCACCTCCCTCCCCCCTGAAGTGCCAGTATATAATGTAACCCCCTGTAGAGACAGTATATAATGCATCCCCCTTCCCTCTGTAGTTCCAGGTATACGTAATGTTCTTCCACCACCTTCCTTGGTGCTCCCAGTGCTGTCTTGTTTAGAGGGAAAAAAAACACTTACTGTACCTTACTCCTATTCCCCCACTGCCATCTGAGATTGGTGCAGGCCACAGCCTGAGCTGTGGCCTGTGTTGCTGCGTCCCCATGACAACACTGCTCTTGCGCCAGGTCTTGGAAAATGACGTGATCATGTGAGACCCAGCGCAGGAGGTTTAAATGATGTCATCATGACCTCTTGTGCCACTCTACTGCCTCAGAGGCTTCAGATGCAGCCATAACAGTGCCCCATTTTATGGGTAGCCAGGCGGTGTACTACGCGGGCGCCTACCCTCGCCTAGACATTGTCCCGGTCCTGTCTAGGAGAAAAGAAGGTGTTGCTGCAACACATGTAGACTGTACTTTCTCTGCAACTGCTGCGTTCTCTCAACTTTGATTGACAGGGCCAGGTGTGAAGACATTTTCACGGTCTGTTCCTGTCAATGGAAGGCAGAGGGCGTGGCTACTTGGAAAGCTGATTAAAGGCTGCCTACTAGGGATGAGCGAACCCGAACTGTATAGTTCGGGTTCGTACCGAATTTTGGGGTGTCCGTGACACGGACCCGAACCCGAACATTTTCGTAAAAGTCCGGGTTCGGGTTCGGTGTTTGGCGCTTTCTTGGCGCTTTTTGAAAGGCTGCAAAGCAGCCAATCAATAAGCATCATACTACTTACCCCAAGAGGCCATCACAGCCTTGCCTACTATTGGCATGGCTGTGATTGGCCAGTGCAGCATGTGACCCAGCCTCTATATAAGCTTGGGTCACGTAGCGCTGCACGTCACTCTGCTGATACAAGTATAGGGAGAGGTTGCAGCTGCGACGTTAGGGCGAGATTAGGCAGATTAACTCCTCCAAAAGACTTCATTCAGTGATCGATCTACAGCTGTGGATCATTGAACTGCTGCTATTCAATTGCTCACTGTTTTTAGGCTGCCCAGAGCGTTTTTATATCACTTTTTTCTGGGGTGATCGGCGGCCATTTTGTGACTTGTGGTGCGCCAGCACAAGCTGCCACCAAGTACATTTAACCATCAATAGTGTGGTTATTTTTTGGCCATATACTACATCAGGGGGAAGCTGAGCCTGTCACCAAGTCCATTTAACCATCAATAGTGTGGTTATTTTTTGCTATATCCTACATCAGGGTCAAGCTTTCATCAAGTGCATTTAACCATCAATAGTGTGGTTATTTTTTGGCCATATACTACATCAGGGGCAAGCTGAGCTTGTGTCACCCAAGTGCATTTAACCATCAATAGTGTGGTTATTTTTTGCTATATCCTACATCAGGGTCAAGCTTTCATCAAGTGCATTTAACCATCAATAGTGTGTTTTTTTTTTGGCCATATACTACATCAGGGGCAAGTTGAGCCTGTCACCCAGCGCCTAAAAAATAGGCCTCACATTTATATTTAACCAAATCTGTACTGTTTTAGCTGGTCAAGTTATTGTTTGTGACCGTGAAAGCACAGTTTTTGTTCTGGGTTGAAAAACAATTCCCAAATTTGCAATTCTCAAAATTAGTGGTTTCTGCTGTATCAGGCCTACTTTAAATCTATCCCTAAAAGGGTATATTAGATTCAAGGTGCTGATAGGGTCATTCTGAAAAACTTAACACACACGCTACAGTGCAGATCCAAGTCTAATTCTGTGATTAAACGTATACCTGTGACCCAGCGCCTAAAAAATAGGCCTCACATTTATATTCAACCAAATCTGTACTGTTTTAGCTGGTCAAGTTATTGTTTGTGACCGTGAAAGCACAGTTTTTGTTCTGGGTTGAAAAACAATTCCCAAATTTGCAATTCTCAAAATTAGTGGTTTCTGCTGTATCAGGCCTACTTTAAATCTATCCCTAAAAGGGTATATTAGATTCAAGGTGCTGATAGGGCAATTCTCAAAAACTTAACACACACGCTACAGTGCAGATCCAAGTCTAATTCTGTGATTAAACGTATACCTGTCACCCAGCGCCTAAAAAATAGGCCTCACATTTATATTCAGCTAAATCTGTCATTACTGGTGTGCCTGTATTAGTGTAATACGGTACCTAAATAGATAGCCAGATAGTGTTAGATGTTTGCAAAAAAAGGCCTGAATTGGAATTCAATACATTGGCCCAAATAATATTTCTCTTATTGTGGTGAACGGTAACAATGAGGAAAACATCTAGTAAGGGAGGCGGACACGGACGTGGACATGGTCGTGGTAGTGTTAGTGGACCCTCTGGTGCTGGGAGAGGACGTGGCCGTTCTGCCACAGCCACACGTCCTAGTGTACCAACTACCTCAGGTCCCAGTAGCCGCCAGAATTTACAGCCATATTTGGTGGGGCCCAATGCCGTTCTAAGGATGGTAAGGCCTGAGCAGGTACAGGCATTAGTCAATTGGGTGGCCGACAGTGCATCCAGCACGTTCACATTATCTCCCACCCAGTCTTCTGCAGAAAGCGCACAGATGGCGCATGAAAACCAGGCCCATCAGTCTGTCACATCACCCCCATGCATATCAGGGAAACTGTCTGAGCCTCAAGTTATGCAGCAGTCTCTAATGCTGTTTGAAGACTCTGCTGGCAGGGTTTCCCAAGGGCATCCACCTAGCCCTTCCCCAGGGGTGGAAGAGATAGAATGCACTAACGCACAACCACTTATGTTTCCTGATGATGAGGACATGGGAATACCACCTCAGCACGTCTCTGATGATGATGAAACACAGGTGCCAACTGCTGCATCTTTCTGCAGTGTGCAGACTGAACAGGAGGTCAGGGATCAAGACTGGGTGGAAGACGATGCAGGGGATGATGAGGTCCTAGACCCCACATGGAATGAAGGTCATGCCACTGACTTTCACAGTTCAGAGGAAGAGGCAGTGGTGAGACCGAGCCAACAGCGTAGCAAAAGAGGGAGCAGTGGGCAAAATCAGAACACCCGCCGCCAAGAGACTCCGCCTGCTACTGACCGCCGCCATCTGGGACCGAGCACCCCAAAGGCAGCTTCAAGGAGTTCCCTGGCATGGCACTTCTTCAAACAATGTGCTGACGACAAGACCCGAGTGGTTTGCACGCTGTGCCATCAGAGCCTGAAGCATAAAGTGCGGGCGTCTGTTCGCGCTTCCGGCGATCACATCCTGCCGCTGCTCGCTTGTCTGCGCTACAGCGTAACTTCGGCCTTCCCGCTCACCGCCTCATATGCGACGTGCCCACCAGGTGGAACTCCACCTTGCACATGCTGGACAGACCGTGCGAGCAGCAGCAGGCCATAGTGGAGTTTCAGCTGCAGCACGCATGGGTCAGTCGCACTGCGGATCAGCCCCACTTCACTACCAATGACTGGGCCTCCATGCGAGACCTGTGTGCCCTGTTGCGCTGTTTCGAGTACTCCACCAACATGGCCAGTGGCGATGACGCCGTTATCAGCGTTACAATACCACTTCTATGTCTCCTTGAGAAAACACATAGGGCGATGATGGAAGAGGAGGTGGCCCAGGAGGAAGAGGAGGAAGAGGGGTCATTTTTAGCACTTTCAGGCCAGTCTCTTCGAAGTGACTCAGAGGGAGGTTTTTTGCAACAGCAGAGGCCAGGTACAAATGTGGCCAGACAGGGCCCACTACTGGAGGACGAGGAGGACGAGGATGAGGAGGAGGTGGACGAGGATGAGGATGAGGATGAAGCATGTTCACAGCGGGGTGGCACCCAAAGCAGCTCGGGCTCATCACTGGTGCGTGGCTGGGGGGAAACACAGGACGATGGCGATACGCCTCCCACAGAGGACAGCTTGTCCTTACCTCTGGGCAGCCTGGCACACATGAGCGACTACATGCTGCAGTGCCTGCGCAACGACAGCAGAGTTGCCCACATTTTAACGTGTGCGGACTACTGGGTTGCCACCCTGCTGGATCCTCGGTACAAAGACAATGTGCCCACCTTACTTCCTACACTGGAGCGTGATGGGAAGATGCGCGAGTACAAGCGCACGTTGGTAGACGCGCTACTGAGAGCATTCCCAAATGTCACAGGGGAACAAGTGGAAGCCCAAGGCGAAGGCAGAGGAGGAGCAAGAGGTCGCCAACGCAGCTGTGTCACGGCCAGCTCCTCTCAGGGCAGGGTTAGCATGGCAGAGATGTGGAAAAGTTTTGTCACCACGCCACAGCTAAGTGCACCACCACCTGATACGGAACGTGTTAGCAGGAGGCAACATTTCACTAACATGGTGGAACAGTACCTGTGCACACCCCTCCACGTACTGACTGATGGTTCGGCCCCATTCAACTTCTGGGTCTCCAAATTGTCCACGTGGCCAGAGCTAGCCTTTTATGCCTTGGAGGTGCTGGCCTGCCCGGCGGCCAGCGTTTTGTCTCAACGTGTATTCAGCACGGCAGGGGGCGTCATTACAGACAAACGCAGCCGCCTGTCTACAGCCAATGTGGACAAGCTGACGTTCATAAAAATGAACCAGGCATGGATCCCACAGGACCTGTCCATCCCTTGTGCAGATTAGACATTAACTACCTCCCCTTAACAATATATTATTGTACTCCAGGGCACTTCCTCATTCAATACTATTTTTATTTTCATTTTACCATTATATTGCGGGGCAACCCAAAGTTGAATAAACCTCTCCTCTGTCTGGGTGCCTGGGCCTAAATATGTGACAGTGGCCTGTTCCAGTGGTGGGTGACGTGAAGCCTGATTCTCTGCTATGACATGAAGACTGATTCTGTGCTGACATGAAGCCAGATTCTCTGTTACGGGACCTCTCTCCTCTGTCTTGGTGCCGGGGCCTAAATATGTGACAGTGGCCTGTTCCAGTGGTGGGTGACGTGAAGCCTGATTCTCTGCTATGACATGAAGACTGATTCTGTGCTGACATGAAGCCAGATTCTCTGTTACGGGACCGCTCTCCTCTGTCTGGGTGCCGGGGCCTAAATATGTGACAGTGGCCTGTTCCAGTGGTGGGTGACGTGAAGCCTGATTCTCTGCTATGACATGAAGACTGATTCTCTGCTGACATGAAGCCAGATTCTCTGTTACGAGACCTCTCTCCTCTGCCTGGGTGCCTGGGCCTAAATATGTGACAGTGGCCTGTTCCAGTGGTGGGTGACGTGAAGCCTGATTCTCTGCTATGACATGAAGACTGATTCTGTGCTGACATGAAGCCAGATTCTCTGTTACGGGACCTCTCTCCTCTGTCTTGGTGCCGGGGCCTAAATATGTGACAGTGGCCTGTTCCAGTGGTGGGTGACGTGAAGCCTGATTCTCTGCTATGACATGAAGACTGATTCTGTGCTGACATGAAGCCAGATTCTCTGTTACGGGACCTCTCTCCTCTGCCTGGGTGCCTGGGCCTAAATATGTGACAGTGGCCTGTTCCAGTGGTGGGTGACGTGAAGCCTGATTCTCTGCTATGACATGAAGACTGATTCTGTGCTGACATGAAGCCAGATTCTCTGTTACGGGACCTCTCTCCTCTGTCTGGGTGCCGGGGCCTAAATATGTGACAGTGGCCTGTTCCAGTGGTGGGTGACGTGAAGCCTGATTCTCTGCTATGACATGAAGACTGATTCTCTGCTGACATGAAGCCAGATTCTCTGTTACGAGACCTCTCTCCTCTGCCTGGGTGCCTGGGCCTAAATATGTGACAGTGGCCTGTTCCAGTGGTGGGTGACGTGAAGCCTGATTCTCTGCTATGACATGAAGACTGATTCTGTGCTGACATGAAGCCAGATTCTCTGTTACGGGACCTCTCTCCTCTGCCTGGGTGCCTGGGCCTAAATATGTGACAGTGGCCTGTTCCAGTGGTGGGTGACGTGAAGCCTGATTCTCTGCTATGACATGAAGACTGATTCTGTGCTGACATGAAGCCAGATTCTCTGTTACGGGACCTCTCTCCTCTGCCTGGGTGCCTGGGCCTAAATATGTGACAGTGGCCTGTTCCAGTGGTGGGTGACGTGAAGCCTGATTCTCTGCTATGACATGAAGACTGATTCTGTGCTGACATGAAGCCAGATTCTCTGCTATGGCATGAAGAGACTGATTCTCTGCTGACGTGAAGCCAGATTCTCTGCTATGGGACCTCTGTCCAATTGATATTGGTTAATTTTTATTTTTTTTATTTTTATTTTAATTCATTTCCCTATCCACATTTGTTTGCAGGGGATTTACCTACATGTTGCTACCTTTTGAAGCCCTCTAGCTCTTTCCTGGGCTGTTTTACAGCCTTTTTAGTGCCGAAAAGTTCGGGTCTTTATTGACTTCAATGGGGTTCGGGTTCGGGACGAAGTTCGGGTCGGGTTCGGATCCCGAACCCGAACATTTCCAGGAAGTTCGGCCGAACTTCTCGAACCCGAACATCCAGGTGTTCGCTCAACTCTACTGCCTACATGTTTTCTCCTTCAAGGCATTGTCATGTATCAACATATGCCAGTAGTTTATTATAGCTTTCTGTATTATAGAAGCCATGGGGGTATATTTAAAAGCAAATACCTTCACATACGGGCACTGAAAACAATGCAGAGAAAAAAGTGAAAAAGCGGTATTCGCTTTTAAATATACCCCAATGCTCCTATAATACGGAAAGCTATAATAAACAACTGGCATATGTTGATACATGAAGGTGTTTTATTCCACAAATAAAATACAAAAAAATGAGTTAAATAAATATTGTTGCAAAAAGCTTAAGGGTACCTGCACACGGGTGCAGGTTAACGCACAGAAGATCCGCATGAATTTCCTTGTGGATTTCTGCACCCAAGCTGCACCAAAAAGCTCAATTTCAAATAGTGATTTTTGATGCCTATTTGCTGCAGTACTCACCCTTTATTTGCAAAGCCGCACGGCAAGTGAATTTCTGCATGGAGAACATCCATGAGATTTGTTGAAAAACCGCACAAGGATACAGCCATACCTTCAGGTTTCCGACTTTTTAATCGTCCATTCAAAACTATTTGGTCAGAAGACATTCACCAACATATGTACGCCGTTTATTGATGTTAATAAAAAAAAGTTGCAAAACACGTTTTTTTGTGACTTTTTAAACGTCCCTACAAAACGTCGCTTTGTCACTTGGACGATTTTTACTCCATACTCGCCACTAGTGATGGACGAACATCAGCTGGGACCATTCGCAAATGCAAATCAAATGTTCGGGAACTGCAAGTTCGTGTCAGGCCCCAATTACTTTAATGGCAGGCGAACCTGAAAAACTTTCAGGTCATATTTGCAGCCACCAAATACTTACTAGAAGTGCACAAATAGACCCACAACATTGACAGTGACATACTAGAGGGGGATCAATGACAAAAATTTTCACAAAAAATATGTATTTTAATAAGGGGCCATTTTTATGCGTCTTAAAGGGAAATTCTCAAAAATGTGCCCTGTTGTAGCCTAGAAAAATGTTATTTTAGGCCACAGGAGAAGAGGCCATAAAAATTAGGCATTCATCTGACATAACAGAAATTGTGATTATGTGGCTCGAGGTACATTATGCGGTCAATGAATAACAATTTTACTGCAGGCCAGTGGAGTACAGGCCCCAAACATTAGGCATTCACCGTACAGAAAAGTTCAATTGATTATGTGGCTGGAGGTATATTAGACTGTCATTGGATAACAATTTTACTGCACGCCAGTGGAGTACAGGCCCCAAACATTAGGCATTCACTGTACAGAAAAGATCAAGTGATTATGTGGGTGGAGGTACATTAGGCGGTCAACGTATAAGAATTTTACTGTTGGCCAGATAGATTACAGGCCCCAAAAATTATACATTCACCGTACAGAAAAGATCAAGTAATTATGTGGCTGGAGGTATATTAGACAGTCATTGGATATCAATTTTACTGCTGGCCAGATAGATTACAGGCCCCAAAAATTATGCATTCACCCTACAGAAAAGATCAAGTGATTATGTGGCTGGAGGTATATTAGACGGTCATTGGATATCAATTTTGCTGCAGGCCAGTGGAGTAAAGGCCCCAAACATTAGGCATTCACCGTACAAAAAGATCAAGTGATTATGTGGCTGGAGGTAAATTAGATGGTCATTGGATATCAATTTTAATGCAGGTCAGTGGAGTACAGGCCCCAAACATTAGGCATTCACGTACAGAAAAGAACAAGTGATTATGTGGCTGGAGGTACATTAGGCGGTCACCGTATAACAATTTTACTGTTGGCCAGTTCGATTACAAGCCCCAAATAATTATGCATTCAACATACAGAAAAGATCAAGTGATTATGTGGCTGGAGGTACATTAGGAGGTCACCGAATAACAATTTTACTGTTGGCCAGTTAGATTACAGATAAAGTGACCACAATTAAAACTTAACATTTAATCAGTAATTCATTAAAATAAATAGGCCCAGATATGAAAGTAATTGAAAAAGAAATACAAACAGGTATCGCACTAAAGAGCATGGGAAGCAACCACTAACTGTTTCATGATAATTATATGGTCTACAAGTAGCAGAGAGTACAGAGGGATTGATGTTGAAGAGAATAAGATACTGGGTCTCTGTCCCTATGTATCCCTGTGTCTTACTGCTAAATCTCTCTCTCTCAGTATCCCTTATTGTCCCTCAACCAGGCAACAGTGACTGCCCAGTTTTGTCAAGTAATACGGAAACAGAAAGGGAAAAGGGAGAGAGTATAATCAAATCAACACAATTGTCCCATAATCAAATCAATACAATTCTCCCTTTTCCTGACGTGTTTAATTGGTCAACGTCAAATCCTCAGGGGACCAGTCTACAGGGTACTCTTATAATGCTGAAGGAACATATTTGCAACAAACTTTGAATTGTTTAAAAAACAAAACATTATCTACTTAGCTGTCCAATAGTAGCCCCTCTTGGTTCAGCTGTAGTCTACATTCATCTGATGTCCTGCGTGTGGCAGCACAAGGTATGGCGTCCTGCAGTGGCAGCAACAGTATGAGCATCTCAGGAGGCCACATTTAAAACCACGCTGGATCGCTCAAAGTCCGCCCTCTCTTATCACATGATCGGTCACAAGGCCGACCACGTGACGAGTCAGATGACCTAAACCACCACGTGATCAGAGGAGACCGGCCTAGGAGCGCCTCCTTCAGATGTGGAGCCACTCCCCATGTTGTGTCAGAGCTACGCGCAGAGAGGGGCGGGGATATGGGAGGAGGTTGGCCCTAAATCGCCTCCCACAACCCGCCCGTAAGTATGATAAAGTTATAATATGCCGAGCGCAACATTGCAGTACCTATGCGCTCAAGGCAAGAATAGGTTTTATTGGCAGGATCGCTTGCTATTGGCTGCACGGGCGGGCGGGGGTTAACTCCCCCCAGCTCTCCTCTCCTCCTCCATTCTGCGTCCGGGAGCGAGGAGAGAGAGCAGCCTGCATCGGATCTGTGCCCAGCAACCACCTTCTGACCCTCCACAGTGACATCTGGCACTAAAAGGTACTTTAGGGACAGGTTAGGGAAAGGTTAGGTTAGGCAGGGATATTCAGGGAAAGTTTAGGGGGGAAAAATAAAAGTTTGACTGTTGCATCACCCTGATCGGGGGTCTGGGGTCCACAGCACAGCAGGGGATGCTGCAGCTTGCCCCCACACACACACATTTTTTGGGGCGCAAGCTTTTTTTCTTGGCGTACGCTGACTGTGGCCGGCACTCTTAGCGTCCGTTAACTGTTAGCGCATAACCCACCGCCCAACAACTGATCAGCTTCGGACGAGTTTGAATATATATATTTTTTAGCCTTTTTTGGATTTATTTTTTATTTTTTTTATTTTCTGTTAGGTTTAGGGCAAAGTCCGCGAATACCCGTGCCCCCACACACACGCACACTAAATAAAGTTTTCCACGCACGCACACACACCCCTATGGCCTGCCGGATGTTCTCGGCCGAGGAGGCATACGCCCAGCTTGCCTCCAACTCCGAGAACTTTCTCTTGTCATCCACATCCTCCTCATCATTTAGCGATGATGATGAGCCCCCAAGGCGGCGGAGACACCGCCAGGCAGAGCAAGGGAACCGCCATGCCAGGGACCCTGTGGCCCACACTAGTATGAGCAGCTCTGGGGCTCGTACTAGTTTTCCGGCCCACCAGATAAGTCCACCTGAGCCCCCTACCGGTAAACTTGCTTGGTATACCCCAGAGGATTTTGAGCCTGTGATTCCTGATTTTGTTGGCCAACCAGGAATCCAGATACCCACAGTGGGCTTCACTAAATATGACTATTTTAGTCTTTTTTTCAGTGAACACTTTGTGATTCTGATGGTGGAGCAAACGAACTTGTACGCCCAACAGTTCATTGCTCAACACCCGGGCTCCTTTTTGGCTAGGATTAAGAAATATATAGCGGCTCACTTTCCTAGTATCAAAGGATGGGTGCTCTTGCTTAATAGTGATTTCACCCAATCACAGATTAGTGTAATATGTATTTCAAATATAGCAGGCACTCCTCATCTGGTTGTATAGGTAATCAAGGGTTGATATAATATTATTTATTATCACAATGTTATAATTTCAGCAACAATGGTTTAAAATAACAATTTAAACAATAAAATAATTAAAAAATATAAAAATGTGTATAAAATGGTAATTATTGATAGCAGCAAAATTGACAATATTTAAAGCAGCGGTTATTATAGCAGCAATATTGTAACAGGAGCAATTGTTTATAGCAGCAAATGTCATTAATACTTGTAATTATCGGTGACAATGGTAGAGGCAATGTGGAAGCAGCAGTTGTTAGTTGCAGCAGCTGTTATTAATATTAATAATGACAATAGTTGTCAATGGCAACAGTCATCAATAGCAGTCCATGAATGGCTAATAATAATAATTTCCACCAGTTTCAGGATGCAGCTATCCCTGTCACCCTCACTTTAAGGGCATGGATGCTGGTAATCACAATGATTTTGCAACAGTGTCTGTTTTAGCATATATCAATAGTATAAAGTTCAGTTTGTTTTGGTTCAACTCTCGATAGCTGTCAGGAATTTAATTAAGCATCCATGTGTTAAAGCCACAACTAAATTAGGGCATTTAAGATACACTCTGGTGTTCCGAATCAATGTACCCTCAGGGGGTTAATATCCACGCGTGGTTGAGAGACTGAACACTGACACAGAAGTTGGTCAAAGCAATCTCTAACTTTTATTACATGAGGTAAGCATATATATATATATCTTCAGAAGAGGGCAGTCCTCACTGAGGCATAGACCATTGTTTCATTGGTCAAAGAGAAAAGAGATAAGAGAAACAGAGATAACACTCTTAACATCTGCGCAGTGGGTACCACTTTGGAATGTTAAGCTAATGTAAACATCTAAGTGTCGCCATCTTATAATGGTGGACAGTCTAACAATACTACTGCATACGTCATATGTGACACTTCAAAGAGGTGCTTCTCTATAGGATGTGAACAACATATATCATCAAGTCATATGATTGGTTTACACATTCCACCACACTCCATGGGACACCTGCAGAAAGGTGAGAAATCAGACACTGCCCACAGCACAGCTCTTTGCCCCCCTTCCTCTCTTCTCTGGCTTGAGACAAAGAGAGGGGTGGGAGGGAGGCACTTGGAAGAGAAAAAGCTTAACTCATTACAGTCTTAGATATACAAAAAATATAGAATAAAATTCACACATCTTTAACAGTCCCCCCTTGAATTTCATTCTCTCCCTAAACCTAACCATCTGTCCCAATGCTCCGCCTCCTTTTCACCAGCTTCCACGACAAGCCATTCCTAGCGAACAACCTCCCGTGACACTGGATTTGAGCACTGGGAAGTCAGATGATCTTTCCCTAACCGGCGTTGACATTATATGGGGGGACTGGAGGTCATCAGTGCTCCTGATTTTCTGGATAGAAGTCTTCATACACTTCTCCCATCATCATCTCTGGTGTGGCCTCATCAACTGCCTTGTTGAACAATTTCTTTACACAGGGAATAATACAGCAGATAATTAGAACAAGCAAAATCAAAACAACGATGATGATGATACCAATTTGCAACTACATCTGCTTCCAATTTTTTAACCAGTTCTCTAGCCCTTCTGCCCATTGGGCCCTAGATTATCGGGTATGAAAGTACAGCAGGATTCTCCTATCATTTTGCAAACTCCTCCTTTCTCTGCCAGCAACATGTCCAAAGCCATTCTGTTCTGGAATGCCATAGTACTAGTGGGACCCAATTGTTCTATTATACCTTTTAGGGCATCCCGAGTGTAATTCACAAAGCGTTGCTGCTTATAGGAGATATAATTTATCCAATCCACATTTTTGTTTACCACAATTATTGGGAATATAGATTCAAATCCTGCTGCAACTTGATTTTGTGCCTTAAATTCATCAGGGACCCCCCTCGGGACTCCAATAGCATCTATATATACATGGGCATCCAAACTACCATCTGGAATAGTCTCCCGTTTTCCCCTCGTCCTTACTTACAACCTTCTTCCAATCAGGGATATCGAAAATATGGAAGGGCATCAATACCATGGCTAATGCACACTGACCATGCCATTGTACCTCGATTTTTGTTCTCAATTTCATGTCTGCACATATCCATACTATATCTCCTAGAGCCTGGGTTTGGCTCACCAAATGGATTTTATACTCCTGTATGGTCATCAAATCATAACATCTGCAATCAGCAACATCACAGTAATCAAAGTCATATACTTGAAGTTCTTTAGTTAACCCCTTAAGGACACAGCCTTTTTTCACCTTAGGACCAGGCCATTTTTTGCAAATCTGACCAGTGTCACTTTCAGTGCTAATAACTTTAAAACGCTTTGACTTATCCAGGCCATTCTGAGATTGTTTTTTCGTCACATATTGTACTTCATGACACTGGTAAAATGAAGTCAAAAAAAGTATTTGTTTTGCACAAAAAAATACCTAATTTACCAAAAATTTTGAAAAATTAGCAAATTTCAAAGTTTCAGTTTCTCTACTTCTGTAATACATAGTAATACCCCCAAAAATTGTGATGACTTTACATTCCCCATATGTCTACTTCATGTTTGAATTATTTTGGGAATGATATTTTATTTTTTGGGGATGTTATAAGGCTTAGAAGTTTAGAAGCAAATCTTGAAATTTTTCAGAAATTTACAAAAACTCAATTTTTAGGGACCAGGTCTCAAGTCACTTTGCGAGGCTTACATAATAGAAACCACCCCATCTAAGAAACTACACCCCTCAAGGTATTCAAAACTGATTTTGCATATGTTGTTAACCCTTTAGGTGTTGCACAAGAGTTATTGGCAAATGGGGAGGAAATTTGAGAATTGTCTAATTTTCCATTTTAACCCATTTTTTCCACTAACAAAGCAAGGGTTAACAGCCAAACAAGACTTTATCTTTATTGCCCTGACACTGCCGTTTACAGAAACACCCCATATGTGGCCGTAAACTACTGTACGGCCACACAGCGGGGCATAGAGTGAAAGGTGCGCCGTTTGGTTTTTGGAAGGCAGATTTTGCTGGACTGTTTTTTTGACACCATGTCCCATTTGAAGCCCCCCTGATGCACCCCTAGAGTAGAAACTCCATAAAAGTGACCCCATCTAAGAAACTACACCCCTCAAGGTATTCAAAACTGATTTTACAAACGTCGTTAACCCTTTAGGTGTTGCACAAGATTTCATGGAAAATAGAGATACAATTTCAAAATTTCACTTTTTTGGCAGATTTTCCATTTTATTATTTTTTTTCCAGTTACAAAGCAAGGGTTAACAGCCAAACAAAACTCATTATTTATGGCCCTGATTATGTAGTTTACAGAAACACCCCATATGTGATTGTAAAATGCTGTACGGGCACACGGCAGGGCGCAGAAAGAAAGGAATGCCATACGGTTTTTGGAAGGCAGGTTTTGCTGGACTGTTTTTTTTGAAACCATGTCCCATTTGAAGCCCCCCTGATGCACCCCTAGAGTAGAAACTCCAGAAAAGTGACCCCATTTTAGAAACTACGGGATAGGGTGGCAGTTTTTTTGGTACTAGTTTAGGGTACATATGATTTTTGGTTGCTCTATATTACACTTTTTGTGCTGCAAGGTAACAAGAAATAGCTTTTTTGGCACCGTTTTTTTTTTTTTTTGTTATTTACAACATTCATCTGACAGGTTAGATCATGTGGTAATTTCATAGAGCAGGTTGTCACGGACGTGGTGATACCTAATATGTATACAATTTTTTTAATTTATGTAAGTTTTACCCAATGATTTCATTTTTAAAACAAAAAAAAAGTTTTAGTGTCTCCATAGTCTAAGAGCCATAGTTTTTTTCAGTTTTTGGGAGATTATCTTAAGTAGGGTCTCATTTTTTGCGGGATGAGATGATGGTTTGATTTGCACTATTTTGGGGTGCATATGACTTTTTGATCGCTTGCTATTACACTTTTTGTGACGTAAGATGACAAAAAATGGCTTTTTTTACACCGTTTTTATTTTTTTATGGTGGTCACCTGAGGGGTTAGGTCATGTGATATTTTTATAGAGTCGGTCGATACGGACGCGGCAATACCTAATATGTATACTTTTTTTTTATTTATGTAAGTTTTACACAATGATTTCATTTTTGAAACAAAAAAAATTATGTTTTAGTGTTTCCATAGTCTAAGAGCCATAGTTTTTTCAGTTTTTGGGCGATTATCTTAAGTAGGGTCTCATCTTTTGCGGGATGAGATGACGGTTTGATTGTTACAATTTTGGCGTACATGCGACTTTTTTAATCACTTTTATTACCTTTTTTTGGGAAGTAAGGTGGGCAAAATTTCAATTTCATCATAGTTTTTTATTTTTATGGCGTTCACTGTTCGGGTAAAGTAACATGACCGTTTTATAGATCAGGTCGTTACGGACGCGGCGATACCAAACATGTGTAGGGAATTTTATTTTTTTCATTTGTAATCAGTGATAAATGTGTTTTTTGATTTTTACTTTTTTTTCACTTTTTTTTTCTTTTTTTTTTTTTACCCAGACCCACTTGGTTCTTGAAGATCCAGTGGGTCTGATGTCTGTATAATACAGTACAGTACTCTATATAGGGTACTGCACTGTATTTTACTTATACTGAACAGATCTATGCCTTCAGCACAGATCTGTTTAGCACCATGGACAGCAGGACGCCTGAGACAGCGTCCTGTTGCCATGGGAACCTTCCCCGTCTGCCACAACTTCGCAGACGGGGAAAGGTGAGGACGGGGCTGGCGGGGGGCTGTCTGGGAGCTCTCTCCCTCTCCCATCGGGGGGCTGCAAAGGCACAGCAGCCCCCCGATGGGAGAGGGAGGGAGCTCCCTGAGCTGTTAACCTTTTCCATACAGCGGTCCGTACGGACCGCTGTATGGAATGGGTTAAATGGCTGACATCGCATCACTGATGTCAGCCGTTTATACCAGGGTGTCAGCAATGTGCTGGCACCCTGGTATACCCACTGTACACCAACGATTATTCGAAGGGAGGCGGGCAGGGGATCGCGATCCCGCCTGCCGCACCGCCCGCCTCCCCCACCGCCCGCACCGCCCGCAACCCCCCCCTGCACCTCCCACCGGGCTAAAATCCTTCAGAGGTGCAGGGGGGGTGATAAATATATATTTTCGCCACACTAAAGTTTCTGATCGCTGCGGTCAGGGACCGCGGGGATCAGAAATGGCAGAAATCGCAACAAACCACAGGTCTGAATTGACCTGCGGTTTGTTGCGATCGCGGACATGGGGGGGTCACGGGACACCCCGCGCATTTAGCCGAGGTGCCTGCTCAATGATTTGAGCAGGCACCTTGTTCCGATCACAGCCGGCCAGGCGGCAGTGATCGGAACAACACATGACGTACCGGTACGTCATGTGTCCTTAAGGGGTTTAGTTGACCCAGAAGACCAAAGGACTTCTGTCTGAATGTGGTTCCCAATAATGACATTTCAGCGGAGGTTTTGGGCACACATCTTTGTAGAAACATTTGTCTGAGCTTACATAACCCCCCCATATGATGAATAGAATGAAAAAGGATATCATCATTGTTCAGGAGGTGGGTCAGGATTCGTGATTCTTTTACAGTGGGATTCGTGTATCCAAGTCTTTTTTCCCTCAAGGTTCACTGAGGTAGCTGTGGTGAGCAGTACTTGGTAAGGCCCCTCAAATCTGGGTTCCAGTGTCTTTCTGACGTGTTTCTTTACCAGGACCCAGTCTCCGGGCTGCAACTTGTGACTTCCAGGAATCTGTTCAGGATCTGGAATTGAAGAAAAAACTCGAAAAATGCAGATCAGTCAAATGTTTACATAGAGAAATCACATAATCAGCTAGACAGTCATACTGTAATGCAAGCTGTTCTGGAAAATACTGTCCTAGCTTAGGGGCACTACCAAATAGGATCTCAAAGGGGGATAGTTTCTCTTTTCCCCTGGGAGTATGGCGAACACTGGCCAGGGCAATTGGAAGGGTTTCTGGCAATGGTTTGCCAGTCTCTTGGGCCATCTTCAGCATCTTTAGTTTCAGAGTGCCGTTCATTCTCTCTACTTTTCCGCTGCTTTGTGGTCAGTATGGTGTATGAAAGGCCAATTGCGTTCCCAGAGCTGTCCATATTTCCTCTGCAATGTCCGCAGTGAAAGCAGTCCCTTGATCACTCTCGATCACTTCAGGTACACCGAACCGGCAAACCACTTCGTTCAACAACTTCTTCACAGTAGTTTTCGCTGTCTGGTTCTTCACGGGGTAGGCTTCTGGCCATCCAGAGAACATGTCTACAACCACCAAAGCATAATGGAACCCCTGTGCAGGGGGCATTTGGATGTGGTCGATTTGGATCCTTTGGAAAGGGTACAAGGGCTTTGCTAGGCACTTTGTGGGAACCTTCTCCAGCTTCCCTGGATTGCACTTGGCACAGACCATGCAGCTGTTCACATATCGAGAGGTGTAGGTGGAGATGGCGGGTGCAAACCATATGGAGGATATGGGATTGTTCATGGCTATCTTCCCTAGATGTGTGGGTCCATGGGCCCAACAGACTACATTTGGATATAAACTTCTCGGTAGGCACAGGAGGTGGCCCAATCTCCATATTCGATCTTCATCTGGGCCAGCATTTTTCCGAGCCCACACCTCATACTCATCATCTGTAGCCTCACGTTGTCCGTCTTCCAAGATATCCTTAGTGAGGAACAATCCCTTTGGAATTCCACCTTCTTTCCTGGCCACTTTACCCGGAGCGAAAGCCATTATGGTGCTGAGATCCTTCATTTCCCTCACTGCCGCTTCTTTAGCTGCCTTGTCTGCTAGAGCATTCCCCTGGTCCTCTGGAGTTTCCGCTTTTGAATGGGCTTTGATCTTCAAAATTGCAGCTTGTATGGGGAGGCTCAGAGCTTCCATCAGGGCCTGCACAGCTTCCGCATTCTTCACAGGTGTGCCTCCTGCTGTCAGAAACTTCCTGCTTCTCCATATTGGTCCAAAGTCATGGGCTACTCCAAAGGCATAACGTGAATCAGTATAGATGTTTGCAGTTTTCCCTTCTGCTATCTTGCAAGCCTCAGTCAGAGCTATTAATTCAGCCTCCTGTGCTGATTTATCCGGTGGAAGGGGTTGTTGCTGTAATACTGTTTCCATTGAGGTAACTGCATATCCTGTGTGGAATTTTCCTGTTTCATCTGCGTATCTAGATCCATCCACAAACAGTGTCAAGTCCGGGTCCAGAATAGGAGTTTCTTTGATGTTCCATAGGGGCTCAGTTTCTTGTTCAATTAATTGTAGGCAATCATGGGCTTCCGCGTTATAAAACTCATCATCTGAGTATGTGGCATCGATGTTGTCGTCCTTCCCTTCTTGAGACCCCCCTTGAGGGAAAGGAAGGAGTGAAGCTGGATTGAGGACATGGCATCTGCTGATAGTGACCGTATCCGGAAGTAAGAGAGAACACTGCATTCTGAGATGTCTAGCTGCAGACAAGTGTTTTGGCTGAGTAGGAACACAATCACACAAGGGCTGCATGAGGATTGAAGCATCCAGAATCCCTGGTCGACAGTATGAGATGAGTCCTAGAAAGGCTTGAAGTTGTTTTGGTGTTGTAGGCTCAGTCATCTTCATGACAGCTGTCTTTCTATCTTCAGTAAGGTGTTTAGCCCCAGGGCTGAGACAATGGCCCAGGAAGACCACCTTGTCCTGACACCACTGGATTTTCGCAAAACTGACCTTGCATCCTTGTCGAGCCAAGAAGAGTAGTAGTGCAACAGAAGCTTCTCTGCATGTTTGTGCAGTGTCAGCACACAAGAGCAAATCATCCACATATTGCAGGAGTGTCACTGTATCATGCTCCATTCTCCATTCATCCAGTATGGAAGACATGGCTTTACTGAACTGAGAAGGACTGTTCTGTGCTCCTTGGGGCATGACCGTCCAGATATATTGGCATCCAGCATGTGTGAAAGCACACAGATATTGACTGTCTGGATGAAGTGGCACAGAGAAGAAGGCATTTGCCAAATCAATTACAGTGAAACGGGTGGCTTCTGGAGGCACACATGACAAAAGGGTATATGGGTTTTATACCACTGGTGTTTCCAGGATTGCAACTTCATTGACAGCCCGTAGATCTTGTACCATACGATAAGTGTCTGGCTGTCCTTTTTTCCCCTTCTTTTTAACTGGGAAAAGGGGCGTGTTACACGGAGAGGTGGTTTAATTATTGCTCCCTTTTCCTGGAATGCCAGGATTTGCTTAGTCACCGCATCTATTTGTGCCACTGACAATGGATATTGGGGTTTGCGTGGTAGGATGGCACCTAGCTTGAGCGTGACTACTACCGGCTGGACCTTTAGTCTTCCAATATCTTGTGGCCCTGAGGACCATAAATGGGGAGGTATCAGCTTCATTGCATCTGATGGGATAGCTGTTCCAGATATCTCATCCTGTATTATTTGTAGGGCAGCAAGCATAACTGTCTCTTCTGGTTGTAGGAGGGAAGAAAGTGTAATTGTTCCGTCTTCATGGAACTGGATGTTTGCTTGCATTTTCTGGAGTAGATCTGCCCCCAAGAGGTTGAGAGGGCAGGTAGTAGACACTACAAATTGTGACAGGACCGTGGGAGAAAGGACTAAACCTGAGGACACAGGCAATGGTTTAGTCAGCACAGATGTTCTTGCTCTCCATCAATGCCAATACATTGTACAGTAATATTGTCCAGAAAGGACGGGTCATAGATCTCTTCAAGTTGGAGAACACTTCTGGCTGCACCAGTATCCACAAGAAAGGTGTGTGGGTTCCCCCCCCACCTGCAGCTGCACAGTTGGTGTAGGGCCACACTGGGGAGGACACAAAGCCATAGTATTAATGGCCTCTCCGACTTGTGGATCTGGCTTGCCCCCGTCCTACGGTTGATTTGGGGGTGCCCCCATTTGTTGAACTGCCTGGGCAGTTTGGGCCGGTGCCCAAGGAAATTGGGAAGGTCTCCTCTGCCCCTCCCTTGGCCGATGTGGGCATTCCCGTTTGAAATGTCCCTGTTGTCCACATCCATAGCAGGTGATATGGGCTCTCCAGGCTGGATCCTAAATCTGTCTTCTGCTCCCCTGGGCCCTTCCCTGCTAACCATGACAGGATGAGTTCGAGGGGCCGCCTCAATGCTTTTTGCTATTACTACAAGTGTTTCCAGGTCAACCGTCCGATACTCAGGGCGGGAAATTTTTAAGGCTTTTTAGATAGGTATTTTTAGCCCATCCACAAAGGCACTGGATAACATTCTTACTTGCACTGTATCATTACGATTGAATCCTAGATCCCGGAACATCTGTTCCATCCTGTTAGCAAATTTTTCTACGGATTCACTTTTATCCTGCTTCATATCTTGTATCTGAGTGGCTTGATCAGCCAATCTCCCCCTTGCCCATTCCTCCAATTTCTGACTAAACTCCTCCCCTGACTCATATGTCTTTAAGTGTTCTTCTGATGCATATGGTGGGAGATTCAATTCTCGCTGCATGGTTGGCCAGAAGGAGTCCCCTGCTTTGATTTGTATCAGCCCAGACAAGTCCCTCCATGCAGCTGAATGCGTCTTCCTTATCCGCTCTATTGCTCTGTAGAAAGGCATAGGGTGCAGTTCTGGATCCGGAGTGAGTTCACAAAGTTTGTGGCTTGGGTGGGGCTAAACGTAACATATCTTCCTCCTGTTTTATACTCCTCACTGGACCTGGCTGTTGAGGTCTGGGCTTGTCGTGTTAGGATGTCTATTTGTCCAGACAGTTTGGCTACCATCAGATCCAGTTCCTTCTCTTTCTCTACTCTGGACATATCATCCAACTCAGGTGGTTCCTCATCTGCTACACCTTCTGGTACACCTGTACTCTCCTTGTCCTCATCGTCTGTTTTCTGATCCTCCGTTCTGTTAGATTTTGCAGCTCCTGTTCTCTTCACCTCCCCCCCTCTCCTGCCCCCATCATGATTGACACCACTGATTTCCCTCTTTGTGACATACCCTGTCTGGTACGTAGAGATGGCCCGAACAGTTCACCGGCGAATAGTTCCCAGCGAACATAGCTTGTTCGCGTTCGCCGCGGCGGGCGAACATATGCGATGTTCGGTCCGCCCCCTATACATCATCATTGAGTAAATTTTGACCCTGTACCTCACAGTCAGCAGACACATTCCAGCCAATCAGCAGCAGACCCTCCCTCCCAGACCCTCCAACCTCCCGGACAGCATAAATTTCAGATTCATTCGGAAGCTGCATTCTCAGTGAGAGGAGGGAAAGTGCTGCTGCTGCTGATTCAATAGGGAAAGCGTTAGCTAGGGCATTGTTCTGTGTCCACAGACTCATCTGCTGTAAGGACAGCGTCCTGACAGCACCCCAAAAAGCCCTTTTCAGGGCTGGTACATCAGTCTGCTTTTTTTTTATATATACATATATTGCAGTTGCCTGCCCGTGTGTGAGAGGCTGCAGGCTCAGTCACAGACAGTACTGTGTGCACACCATTCATACAGGGTGTGACAGAAAATACCTTGCAGATAAAAAAAATTCTATTTAATTTTTTTCTGTAATCTAATCCCATTTGCAAGCCCGTGTGTGTCAGGCCCACACAGACTGTATTGTGTCCACTGGCTAGGGGCTAGACCTCCACTTATACCGTTACAGGGTGTAATTTACTCACAAATACCTTGCAGATAAAAAAAAATTCTATTAAATTTTTTTCTGTGATCTAATCCCATTTGCAAGCCCGTGTGTGCCAGTATAAGTGGAGGTCTAGCCACTAGCCAGTGGCCACAATACAGTCTGTGTGACTGTATTGTGGCCACTGGCTAGTGGCTAGACCTCCACTTATACCGTTACAGGGTGTCATTTACTCACAAATACCTCGCAGATAAAAAAAAATTCAATTAAATTTTTTTTTGTGATCTAAACCCATTTGAAAGCCTGTGTGTGTCAGGCCCACACAGACTGTATTGTGGCCCCTGGCTAATGGCTAGACCTCCACTTATACCGTTACAGGGTGTCATTTACTCACAAATACCTTGCAGATAAAAAAAAATTATATTTAATATTTTTCTGTGATCTAAACCCATTTGCAAGCCCGTGTGTGTCAGGCCCACACAGACTGTACTGTGGCCACTGGCTAGTGGCTAGACATCCACTTATACCGTTACAGGGTGTCATTTACTCACAAATACCTCACAGATAAAAAAAATTATATTTAATATTTTTCTGTGATCTAAACCCATTTGCAAGCCCGTGTGTGTGTGTCAGGCCCACACAGACTGTATTGTGGCCCCTGGCTAGTGGCTAGACCTCCACTTATACCGTTACAGGGTGTCATTTACTCACAAATACCTCGCAGATAAAAAAAATTATATAATTTTTTTTTCTGTGATCTAAACTTATTTGCAAGCCCGTGTGTATCAGGCCTACACAGACTGTATTGTGGCCACTGGCTAGTGGCTAGACCTCCACTTTTACCGTTACAGGGTGTCATTTACTCACAAATACCTTGCAGATAAAAAAAAATTCTATTTAAAATTTTTCTGTGATCTAAACTTATTTGCAAGCCAGTGTGTGTCAGGCCCACACAGACTGTACTGTGCCCACTGTCCACCACTTATATAGGCAGAGGCAGGCCACGCCGCAGGGGCCATCGTGTTCGTGGTGCTGTGATTTCCACTGGCCCTGGAATAATGCCCAGTGTTCAGAGGCCACGTACCCTGAACCCAAAAAATTCTGAGAAAATAGTTGATTGGCTTACACAGGACACCCAATCTTCAACAGCTTCCGCTAAGAACCTTGACGCACCATCCTCCTCCAGCTCAGCTTTGGTCACCTGCTCTCAAGTTACCACTCTCTCACCCGCCACCACCACCACAACTACCACCACAGCCACCACAGCCGCTTCACTTGATCCCTCAGAGGAGTTATTTACACATCATTTGGATGAAATTAGTGATGCACAACCATTATTGCCAGAGGATGGAGATAACAGGGATATGTCTCAGTCAGGCAGCATTACACACATGGACGTACAGTGTGATGATGATGATGATGATGTTGTACCCGCTGCTGCTTCATTTGCTGAGGTGTCAGATACAAGTGAAGTGGTTGATGATGACGATGTGTCCGTGGATGCCATGTGGGTGCCTGCTCGAAGAGAAGAAGAAGAGTGGGAAAGTTCAGAAGGGGAGACAGAGAGAAGGAGGAGACGAGTTGGAAACAGGGGGAGGTCGTCGCAAGGAGCTAGTGGCACAGTCAGACAGCATGTATCGGCACCCGGGGTCAGCCAGACAGCACGCCAATCAACACATGCTGCTGCCACCACCAGAATGCCGACATTGCAAAGCTCAGCAGTGTGGCATTTTTTTTGTGTGTCTGCCTCTGACAACAGCGATGCCATTTGCAACCTGTGCCAAAAGAAACTGAGTCGTGGGAAATCCAACACCCACCTAGGTACAACTGCTTTGCGAAGGCACATGATCGCACATCACAAACGCCTATGGGATCAACACATGATGATGAGTAGAAGCAGCACACAAGCTCAAAGCCACCATCCTCCTCCTGGTCCAGCATCTTCAGCCACGTCAACCACTGCTGTCCTCCTTGCCCCCTCTCAACCACCCGCCACTCCGCCTCTCACCTTCAGCAGTTCTCATCTCATCTGCCCACAGTCAGGTGTCTGTAAAGGAAATGTTTGAGCGTAGGAAGCCAATGTCCCAGAGTCACCCCCTGTCTGAGAGCTGGCTTGACGGAACTCTTAGCCCGCCAGCTTTTACCATACCAGCTGGTGGAGTCTGAGGCCTTCAAAAAATTTGTCGCTATAGGGACACCACAGTGGAAGGTACCCGGACAAATTTTTTTTCAAAAAAGGCAATCCCAAACCTCTACTCAGTGATTGAAAAGGAAGTCATGGCATCTCTGGCATACAGTGTTGGGGCAAGGGTCCATCTGACCACTGATACCTGGTCTTCAAAGCATGGTCAGGGCAGGTATATCACCTACACTGCGCATTGGGTCAACCTGCTGACGGCTGACAAGCATGGAATGTGTGTCTCTGCAGCGGAGTTGGTGACACCGCCACGACTTGCAGGCAGGCCTACTGCCACCTCCTCTACTCCTCCTACTCCATCCTCTTCCATAACCTCCTCGGCTGAGTCCTCTTCTGCTGCAGCGTCTGGCTGCACATCAACTGAATCCCCCCAGCTCCCCAGGGGCTATTCCACATCCCGGATACGACAGTGTCACGCTGTCTTGGGGTTGACTTGCCTGAAAGCAGAGAGCCACACCGGACCAGCACTCCTGTCCGCCCTGAACGTACAGGTGGATCAGTGGCTGACCCCGCACCAAGTGGAGATCGGCAAAGTGGTGTGTGACAATGGAAGCAATTTGTTGGCGGCATTGAATTTGGGCAAGTTGTCACATGTGCCGTGCATGGCACACGTGTTGAATCTCATCGTACAACGCTTTGTGTCTAAGTACCCAGGCTTACAGGACGTCCTCAAGCAGGCCAGGAAGGTGTGTGGCCATTTCAGGCGTTCCTACACGGCCATGGCGCACTTTTCAGACATTCAGCGCCGAAACAACATGCCAGTGAGGCGCTTGATTTGCGACAGCCCGACACGTTGGAATTCAACACTCTTAATGTTCGACCTCCTGCTCCAACAAGAAAAAGCCGTCAACGAGTATTTGTATGACCGGGGTGCTAGGACAGCCTCTGTGGAGCTGGGAATTTTTTTGCCACGTTACTGGACGCTCATGCGCAATGCCTGTAGGCTCATGCGTCCTTTTGAGGAGGTGACAAACCTAGTCAGTCGCACCGAAGGCACCATCAGCGACCTCATCCCATTTGTTTTCTTCCTGGAGTGTGCCCTGCAAAGAGTGCTGGATCAGACTGTAGATGAGCGTGAAGAGGAAGAGTTGGGGTCACCATCACCACCAGTAACAGCCTTGTCATCATCGCTTGCTGGACCTGCGGCAACGCTGGAAGAGGAGTGTGAGGAAGAGGAGTCAGAGGAGGAATGTGGCTTTGAGGAGAAGGAAGACCAACCACAGCAGGCATCCCAGGGTGCTCGTTGTTGTCACCTATCTGGGACCCATGGTGTTGTATGTGGCTGGGGTGAAGAACAGACCGTCAATGATATCAGTGAGGACGAGGAACGGGAAATAAGTAGCTCGGCATCCAACCTTGTGCAAATGGGGTTTTTCATGCTGTCATGTCTGTTGAGGGACCCTCGTATAAAAAGGATGAAAGAGAACGACCTGTACTGGGTGGCCACGCTACTAGACCCCCGGTATAAGCAGAAAGTGGCGGAAATGTTACCAACTTACCGAAAGTCAGAAAGGATGCAGCAGTTCAAAACAAAACTAAAAAATATGCTTTACACAGCTTATAAGGGGGATGTCACAGCACAACGGGAATCTAACAGGGGAAGAGGTGAAAGTAATCCTCCTCCTACCACGACCACGGCGGCAAGGACAGGACGCTTTACAGATGTGTTGTTGATGGAGGACATGCGGAGCTTTTTCAGTCCTACACATCGCCACAGCCCTTCGGGATCCAGCCTTAGAGAACGACTCGACCGACAGGTAGCAGACTACCTTGCCTTAACTGCAGATATCGACACTCTGAGGAGTGATTAACCCCTTGACTACTGGGTGTGCAGGCTTGACCTGTGGCCTGAGCTATCCCAGTTTGCGATAGAACTTCTGGCCTGCCCCGCTTCAAGTGTCCTGTCAGAAAGGACCTTCAGTGCAGCAGGAGGCATTGTCACTGACAAAAGAAGTCGCCTCGGTCAAAAAAGTGTTGATTACCTCACCTTCATTAAGATGAATGAGGCATGGATCCCGAAGGGACTGACAGTGGGGCATACGTTTGACTAACAAAGGGCCTGATGACATGCCTTGGCCTCAAAATGGTCCCCACGCTGCTGTATTTAATGTCTGCATACCGGATGACTTTCGTGAATTCTCCACCACCAACTAGGGTTCAAGCCGCAATGTTTTAGTCACCTTTCTGCCTTGAAAACATCAATTTTTCCGGCCGCTGCTACAACAGCGGCTGCAACAATAACATTATTTTTCAGGCATGTGTACATGCCTAATTTTTCTGGCCTCTGGTGCTGCACTGTGGCTGCAAAAACAAAACAAAAAAAAAAAGGCACATACAAGTGTCAATTCCCCTTCGTGATCGTTACCTTGTTGTGGTGAAGGGGCTTGCATATCACAATGAAGCGATCATCACCTCTATGAGTGTGTTGGCAATGTTGCCACACCCCAGATGATAAGGCTGTTGCTTCATTATGATCAGACCAAAAGCGATCGGCTGGATAATTTTTCATAGAAAAAACATAATTTTTTTAATATATTTTTTTTTAAGTTGTATGGGTGGGTTTTTAATACATAAAATAAAAAAATCATAATAAAGTCTCTTAATAGTTTATTAGAAATAATGCAAACAATTTAAAAAATCCCCATCAATTCCAATACAAAGCAAGTACAAAGCTCAGAACTAAATTATTCCAGGATGTCGTAATGGTTCGTTAATTCGACAATGGTTAATCAATTCGACACACGTCCCCGGATAGGGGACGTAACAGGGATTAAACTGATAAGAATAGTACTACCACTCATATAGGGTGTCACAGCACATTGCTCCGTGCACGCGCAGTGCCCCAACTTGGGACTGAGTAAGAGGACCGACCAAGCTGCTTTTTCCATCTCCCGGTTCCTAAAATCAATTCATTTTGGTGTATCAGAGTTTGGTCTGTCACTGTGAAGGCAGTCGAAGGTAAATTTTTTTTCACAAAAGGCAATACTACCCTGATATTGGACGTAACAGGGATTAAACTGATGAGAATAGTACTACAGAAAATACCACTCATATCGGGTGGGGCAGTAAATTGCACGGCGCTGACGCAGTGAACGTGCCGTGGATTCAAACAAAGGGGAGGGAGCCAGCATTTTTTTTAACCATCTCCCCGTTCGAAAAATCTATAGAATAATTTGACCCCAGATTGGGGACGTAACAGGGATTAAACTGATGAGAATAGCACTACAGAAAATACCACTCATATCCGGTGGGGCAGTAAATTGCACGGCGCTGACGCAGTGAACGTGGCGAGGATTCAAACAAAGGGGAGGGAGCCAGCATTTTTTTTAACCATCTCCCCGTTCGAAAAATCTATATAATAATTTGACCCCAGATTGGGGACGTAACAGGGATTAAACTGATGAGAATAGTACTACAGAAAATACCACTCATATCCGGTGGGGCAGTAAATTGCACGGTGCAGACGCAGTGACCGTGGCGTGGATTCAAACAAAGGGGAGGGGAGCCAGCATTTTTTTAACCATCTCCCCGTTCGAAAAATCTATTTAATAATTTGACCCCAGATTGGGGACGTAACAGGGATTAAACTGATGAGAATAGTACTACAGAAAATGCCACTCATATCCGGTGGGGCAGTAAATTGCACGGCGCAGACGCAGGGACCGTGGCGTGGATTCAAATAAAGGGGAGGGAGTCAGCATTTTTTTAACCATCTCCCCGTTCAAAAAATCTATTTAATAATTTGACCCCAGATTGGGGACGTAACAGGGATTAAACTGATGAGAATAGTACTACAGAAAATACCACTCATATCCGGTGGGGCAGTAAATTGCACGGTGCAGACGCATTGACCGTGGCGTGGATTCAAACAAAGGGGAGGGAGCCAGCATTTTTTTAACCATCTCCCCGTTCGAAAAATCTATTTAATAAATTGTCCCCAGATTGGGGACGTAACAGGGATTAAACTGATGAGAAGAGAGAACTACAGAAAAAACCACTCATATCGGGTGGGGCAGTAAATTGCACGGCACAGACGCAGTGACCGTGGATTCAAACAAAGGGGAGGGAGCCAGCGTTTTTTTAACCATCTCCCCCTTCGAAAAATCAATTCAATTCACCTTTCGGGGACCCTTGGTGTTGTACGTGGCTGGGTGGAGGAAGAAACCTTCAATGACATCAACGGGACATGGCTAGCTTGGTATCCAACCTTGAACAAATGGGGAGTTTGCGGTTGGGCAAATGGACTGTTTGCGGTTGTTTTCTGTGCATTAAAAGGGGAGTTTGGTCTGTCAATGTCTGTGAAGCGGGCGTAACCCTTACACTACCTGATCGATACAACATCATACCTGATCGTATACACACACTGGATGTTTTAAACCACGTTGTTCAAAAAAAAAATTGGATTGTTAGGTGATTTATGCCCTTTATGGATTAAAATCCAACTCTGCGTCAACTACATAATTTTCCATGGGAGTTTTGCCATGGATCCCCCTCCGGCATGCCACAGTCCAGGTGTTAGTCCCCTTGAAACAACTTTTCCATCACTACTGTGGCTAGAAAGAGTCCCTTTGGGTTTTAAAATTCTCCTGCCTATTGAAGTCTGTGGCGGTTCGCCCGGTTCGCCCGTTCGCGAACATTTGCAGAAATTCGCGTTCGGCGTTCGCGAACGGAAAATTTTATGTTCGCGACATCACTACTGGTACGTAGTAGGTGCCGTCAGCATTTATGACTGGATATATGGGCGCTGGCAGGGGGGGCATGGGCTGAGTTGTCTCCTGTGTTTCCCCAAGGGAGATGAGAGGCGGTACATTATCTGCAGCCACAAGGGGGGGCTGAGGGGTTTGCAGCTACTGCTTTCAGAGAGGAGGCGTTACGAAGCATGGGGGCTCCACATGCCAGGCAAGTGTTATGTGCATCTGGATTTTTCTGCCTGCAGCCAGTACAAACCCACCCCTCAGGTCTCTTTTGGGGAGGGCACTTTTCAACAGGGGCTGCGAGTTCTTTTGTTTGTGAGCACCATGATATGGTGGTGGCTCATCTGGTCCCACAGTATACATATACATCTTTGTTTTTTCATTCCATCTTTCTGTCCCTCCAGTTGCCATAAATCGACTTGCCGCTCGGTGCCATGCCTGTGCTGCACCTAATAATCCTTCATCATTCAGCTTTCCCCGACATCGCTGTACCAGCCGTTTCAATACTTCAACATTCAATTCTCCATTTATATCACATCCTGCAATCTTCATTAACTTCTTATAATTTTTCACATGATGACTTCCTTCTTCTCTTGCTACAATCTGAGGAGCAGTATATTCTCCTTCTTCATGTGAGTGGGACTGACCCATCTTAACAACAGTATTTCAAACTGACACACACACAAAACAGAGGAGTGATCAGCACCTTTTACCCTTTCCTCCGCAGACAAAGGATTCACCCTCCCACTGGTTTGCTCAAATCTGACTATCACGTCTGACTAGTCAGCTGGGACTCCCCGCACGTCTTCCCCCTAGAGGGTCAGGCGGGCTCCGTCGCGTCTTCCTGGAGTCAGGTCAGGTAGAGAATATCTCTGCAGTCTTCCCTTAGACCAAAGAGTCATGAGGCTCTACCGTCTTCCTGGGGTCAAGTCAGGTAGAGAATATCTCTGCAGTCTTCCCTTAGGTCAAAGAGGCATGAGCCTCTACCGTCTTCCTGGCTAGGTCAGCCGGAGTTTACTTTGTCCCACACCTCGGCGCTACAGCGCCCCCTTCCAAACCAGGAGGTTACTGTCCCCTCCCTTTGTCTGTGGTTTTACCGTCTGTGCTCAACTCACTCCTCACATAAATCACAGACACACACAAAACATATACACACCAGAGTGATCTATGATTTCAGACTATTGGTTCAATAGACTCTAAGCTTTCAGCATTACAGCCGACTACTATACTTCAGTACCACCCCACAGCAGACTGAGCTATCTGAGCATGACGAAGTAAAGGCAGAAAGGCAGATAAGATAAAAAGTTTTCTCACCTTTCTTTGAGGCTGCAGTCCTCTCCCCTCTACCAGTCGTCAAGCTCAGGGCCCGTCTTGTCGGCTGTTGGAAGCTTCTTTCGCTCCGAGTCCCTGTTCGGGCGCCATTTGTTAAAGCCACAACTAAATTAGGGCATTTAAGATACACTCTGGTGTTCCGAATCAATGTACCCTCACTGGGTTAATATCCACACGTGGTTGAGAGACTGAACACTGACACAGAAGTTGGTCAAAGCAATCTCTAACTTTTATTACATGAGGTAAGCATATATATATCTTCAGAAGAGGGCAGTGGGTACCACTTTGGAATGTTAAGCTAATGTAAACATCTAAGTGTCGCCATCTTATAATGGTGGACAGTCTAACAATACTACTGCATACGTCATATGTGACACTTCAAAGAGGTACTTCTCTATAGGCAGTGAACAACATATATCATCAAGTCATATGATTGGTTTACACATTCCACCACACTCCATGGGACACCTGCAGAAAGGTGAGAAATCAGACACTGCCCACAGCACAGCTCTTTGCCCCCCTTCCTCTCTTCTCCGGCTTTAGACAAAGAGAGGGGTGGGAGGGAGGCACTTGGAAGAGAAAAAGTTTAACTCATTACAGTCCTAGATATACAAAAAATATAGAATAAAATTCACACATCTTTAACACGAGTGACTTATGTAGTTCGGCGTAAGAGGCGGTGGTCGCACAGAGCCACCAGCAAAGCAGAAGAGGGAGCAGGGTGCAAAAGCGGAGCGGCCATCCTTTAGAAAGTACGCCGCTGTGCAATCAGAGCCTGAAGCGAGGCATAAACGTTCTCAAGCTGAGTACAACCTGCATGACCAGGCATTTAAGTGCAAAGCACGAGCTGCAGTGGAGTGGACACCTCAAAAACCAAGAAGGTTCTCTGGCTCCTCCTGCTTCCTAATATGCTGCAGTCTCTGCCTATTCATTCACCTCTGGAGTGACAGTGCCACCTGCCACCCCGCAAACAGAGGATTTGCCAGCAACACCAACACCTGGATCACCAAGCATCTCCACAATGTCCAACGGAAACTTTCAGCTCTCCATCTCCCAAACGCTGGAGAGGAAGAGGAAGTACTCCCCTACCCACCCGCGATTCATAGCCCTGAATGCCATTTCTAACTTACTGGACTTTGAAATGCTGCCATTCTGTCTGGTGGAGACGGATAGTTTTAAAGGTCTTATGGCGTTGGCTGTCCCACAGTACGTCGTGCCCAGCCGCCACTACTTTTCAAGGCCAGCCATCCCTTTCCTGCACAACCAAGTAGGGGACAAAAGCAGGTGTGCACTGCGCAACGCCATCTGTGGCAAGGTGCACCTGACTACGGATACGTGGACCAGTAAGCATGATCAGGGCTGTTATATCTCTATAACAGCACACTGGGTAAATGCAGTGGCGGCTGGGCCTGGGGCGGATAGCAGTTTGGCGCATGTCCTTCCACCACCGAGGATTGCAGGGCGCTTCAGTTTCCCTCCTGTTGCTTCCTCCTGCTACTCTGCTTCCTCATCCTCTACCAGCTCCTCATCCAGTCAGCATAACACCTTTACCACCAACTTCAGCACAGCCAGGTGTAAACGACAGCATGCAGTTTTAAAACTTATCTGTTTGGGGGCCAAACCCCACACCGTGCAGGAGCTGTGGATGGGCCTTGAACAACAGATCGATGAGTGGTTTGTGCCAGTCAGCCTCAAGCCCCGCCTGGTGGTGTGCGATAATGGGCGAAATCTCGTAGCAGCTCTGGGACTAGCCGGTTTGACGCACATCCCTTGCCTGGCGCATGTGCTGAATTTGGTGGTGCAGAGATTCCTTAAAAATTACCCAGGTATGTCAGAACTGCTGCATAAAGTGCGGGCCGTCTGTGCGCGCTTTCGGCGTTCTCACTCTGCTACTGCCCGCCTGTCAGCGCTGCAGCGTAACTTCGGCCTTCCCGCTCACCGCCTCATATGCGACGTGCCCACAAGGTTGAACTCCACCTCTCACATGCTAGCCAGAGTGTGCGAGCAGCAGCAGGCGATAGTGGAATTTCAGCTGCAGCACGCATGGGTGAGTCGCTCTGCGGAACAGCACCACTTCACCACCAATGACTGGGCCTCCATGCGAGACCTGTGTTCCTTGTTGCGCTGTTTCGAGTACTCCACCAACATGGCCAGTGCCGATAACGCTGTTCTCAGTGTTACTATCCCACTTCTATGCCTCCTTGAAAAAACGCTGCTGGCGATGATGGAAGATGATGTGGCACAGGAGGAGGAGGAGGAAGAGGGATCATTTCGTAGGGTTTCCGGCCAGTCATTCCCAAGTGGCTCCGAGGGTGGGTTCCTGCACCCACAAGGTACACAATTTCCAGCCAGGGCACAGTTCTGGAGGATGACGAGGTGGAGGATGAGGAGGAGGAGATGGAGGAGGAGGAACCATGTTCACAGCAGGGTGGCACCCAGACCAGCTCATGACTATCACTGGTGTGTGGATGGGGGGATACAGAGGACACAGACGATAGACCTCCCACAGAGGACAGCTTTTCGTTGCCTCTGGCAGCCTGGCACACATGAGCGATTACATGCTGCAGTTTCTCCGCAACGACCGCCGAGTTGCCCACATTCTAACTTGTGCTGATTACTGGCTGGCCACGCTACTGGATCCCCGTTACAAGGACAACGTACCGTCCTTAATTCCGTCACTAGAGCATGATCATAAGATGCGCGAGTACAAGCGCACGCTGGTAGACGCGCTGCTGGTGGCATTCCCACCTGACAGCAGGGACACAGTGTAAGCACAAGGCGAAGGCAGAGGACGAGGAAAAGGTTGCCAACGCAGCTGGGGCACCACCAGCACCTCAGAAGGCAGGGTTAGCATGGCCGAAATGTGGAAAAGCTTTGTCAGCACGCCACAACAACCAGCACCACCAGCTGATATGGAACGTCTTAACAGGAGGCAGCATTTCACCAACATGGTGAAGCAGCATGTGTGCACACACCTACATGTACTGAATGATGGGTCTACCCCTTTCAACATCTGGGTCTCCAAATTGGGCACATGGCCTGAGCCTGCCCTTTACGCCGTGGAGGTGCTGGCCTGCCCTTCAGCCAGTGTATTATCTGGACGTGTTTAGCACGGCAGGGGACAATCGCAGCTGCCTGTCCACAGCCAATGTGGACAAGCTCACGTTCATTAAAATGAACCAGGCATGGATCCCTCAGGACTTGTCCGTACCTTGTGCAGAATAGACATGTATACCGGCACTAACTAGCCATTGTTATACTGCAGTGCAATTGCTTATTCTTGTATTTTAGATATTTCACAGTCTTTTAGAGTGTACCCTAATTAATAAAAATTAAAACCAAAAACCTGTGTTGGCTACCTCATTCTCTTCCACCGCCGCTTCCACCTACACCGCTACGTCCACCGCCTCCTCAAACTCCTACTCCATATGGAACTCCAGCTCATAAATTAAATTTATTTTTTTATTTGTACGTATTTTATTGTATATCATTTCACTACTTTGTCAGTTACATTTTCTGGTGAAATTCAGCAATTTTTGGGTGTATAGTACCACTGCTATACCAAGTAGACAGGTTTAAAAAATAAAAAGAATTGTCATTTACATTTTCGGGTGAAATTCACCAATTTTTGTATGTATAGTACCACTAATATACCTAGTAGGCCGGTTAAAAAAAAAATTGTCATTTACATTTTCGGGTGAAATTCACAATTTTGTGTGTGTATAGTACCACTGCTATACCTAGTAGGCCGGTTAAAAAGGAAAATTGTCATTTACATTTTTGGGTGAAATTCACCAATTTTGGTGTGTATAGTACCACTGCTATACCTAGTAGACCAGTAAAAAAAAATTTTTAAAAAATTGTCAGTTACATTTTCTGGTGAAATTAACAAATGTTTGGGTATATAGTACCACTGCTATACCTAGTAGACAGGTTAAACAAAAAATAAATTGTCATTTACATTTTCGGGTGAAATTCACCAATTTTTGGGTGTGATGTACCACTGCTATACCTAGTAGACAGGTTTAAAAAAATAATAATTGTCAGTTACATTCTTTGGTGAAATTCACCAATTTTTGGGTGTAATATACCCCTCCTCTACCTAGTTAACAGCTTAATAAATTTCAATAATTTTTCTGTTACATTCTTGGGATAACATTATACATTTTTAGACGTGAATAAACACCTGCTATGCATAGGTGACAGGGAATACAATTTAATAAATTATTCAGTAATTAATGCGCGCCACATACTTTCATTCAATGCTTGAAAAAAAGTTGTCACACTTAAGCTTTAATAATTTCTCCCATATTTCAACTCTATAATTTTAAATTTGAAAAAATGAATCCTCCCTTGGATGTGGTCTCTCTTTCTCACACTCCCTCTCTGGCCTGGAACCCTGATTCCCCGCCACCCGTCATCACCATGGTAGGCGCATAAAGAACATCGAAAGTTGATAGAGCAGATATCAAATTGGATCGTGAACATTACGGGGACGTGCCACATGGTGGGGCAGTAAGTGTGCACACGCCTACACAAACTGACTGACAGGGGTCAGCCCCTGCAACTTTTGGGTCTCCAAATTGGGCACATGGCCTGAGCTTGCCCTTTACCCCTTGGAGGTGCTGGCCTGCCCTGCAGCCAGTGCATTGTCTGAACGTGTGTTTAGCATGACTGGAGGGGTTTATCACAGGTTATATTTCCCAATGTTTTGGGGTGTACCCTAATTTTAAAAATAAAAGTTAAAACCAAAAAGCAGTGTAGGCTACCTCCTCCTCCACCGCCGCTTCCACCTACACCGCCACATCCACCGCCTCCTCAACCTCCTACTCCATATAGACCTCGTCCTCCTAGATCAAGATTATTATTTTTTATTTTTACCTATTTTGTTATTTAAAGTCATTTCCCTATCCATATTTGTTTGCAGAGCACTTGCCATGCTCTTAACCACATGTTGATGCCATTTGCAGCCCTCTAGCCCTTTCCATTAAATTTTTACAGCCATTTTAGTGCTCAAAAGTTCGGGTCCCCATTGACTTCAATGGGGTTCGGGGTCAAGTTCGGGTCCCGAACTCGAACTTTTTTCTCAAGTCCGGCCGAACCCGAAGAACCCGAACATCCAGGTGTCCGCTCAACGCTATTTATGAGGTGGAGTTCCATATGGAGTAGGAGTTTGAGGAAGCGGTGGACGTAGCGGTGTAGGTGGAAGCGGCGGTGGAGGAGGACGAGGGCCAACACTGGTTTTTGGTTTTAATTTATTTAAATTTTTTTAATTAGGGTACACTCCAAAAGAGTGTGAAATATCCAAAATACAAGAATGAGCAATTGCGCGGCAGTATAACAATGTCTGGTTTAGGCCGCTATGCATGTCTATTCTGCACAAGGTAAGGACAAGTCCTGTGGGATCCATGCCTGGTTCATTTTAATGAACATGAGCTTGTCCACATTGGCTGTAGACAGGCGGCTGCACTTGTTTGTTATGACGCCCACTGGCGTGCTAAACACACGTTCAGATAATACACTGGCTGCAGGGCAGGCCAGCACCTCCAAGGCATAAAGGGCAAGCTCAGGCCATGTGCCCAATTTGGAGACCCAGAAGTTGAAGGGGGCAGACCCGTCATTCAGTACATGTAGGCGTGTGCACACATGCTGCTCCACCATGTTGGTGAAATGCTGCCTCCTGCTAAGATGTTCCATATCAGCTGGTGGTGCTGGATGTTGTGGCATGCTGACAAAGCTTTTCCACATTTCGGCCAAGCAAACCCTGCCTTCTGAGGTGCTGGTGGTGCCCCAGCTGCAATGGCGACTTCTTCCTCATCCTCTGCCTTCGCCTTGTGCTTCCACTGTGTCCCTGCTGTCAGGTGGGAATGCCACCAGCAGCTCGTCTACCAGCGTGCACTTGTACTCACACATCTTACGATCATGCTTCAGTGACGGAATTAAGGACGGTACGTTGTCCTTGTAACGGGGATCCAGCAGTGTGCCCACCCAGTAATCAGCACAAGTTAGAATGTGGGCAACTCGGTGGTCGTTGCGGAGACACTGCAGCATGTAATCGCTCATGCGTGCCAGGCTGCCCAGAGGCAGTGTGAGGTGTATTGTCTGTGTCCTCTGTATCCCCCCAGCCACATACCAGTGATGGCCATGAGCTGGTCTGGGTGACACCCTGCTGTGAATATGGTTCCTCCTCCTCCTCCTCATCCTCCACCTCGTCATCCTCCAGAACTGTGCCCTGGCTGGACAATTGTGTACCTGGCGTTTGTAGGTGCAGGAACCCACCCTCGGAGCCACTTGTGAATGTCTGGCCAGAAACCCTACGAAATGATCCCTCTTCCTCCTCCTCCTGTGCCACATCCTCTTCCATCATCGCCAGCAGTGTTTTTTCAAGGAGGCACAGAAGTGGGAAAGTAACACTAAGAACGGCGTTATCGGCACTGGCCATGTTGGTGGAGTACTCGAAACAGCGCAACAAGGAACACAGGTCTCGCATGGAGGCCCAGTCATTGGTGGTGAAGTGGTGCTGTTCCGCAGAGCGACTCACCCGTGCGTGCTGCAGCTGAAACTCCACTTTCGCCTGCTGCTGCTCACACAGTCTTGCCAGCATGTGTAAGGTGGAGTTTCACCTTGTGGGCACGTCGCATATGAGGCGGTAAGAGGGAAGGCCGAAGTTACGCTGCAGCCCTGACAGGCGAGCAGCAGCAGGGTGAGAACGCCAAAAGCGCGCACAGACTGCCCGCACTTTATGCAGCAGCTCTGACATATTGGGGTAATTTCTAAGGAATCTCTGCACTACCAAAGTCAGCACATGCGCCAGGCAAGAAATGTGCGTCAAACCGGCTAGTCCCACAGCTGCTACGAGATTTCGCCAATTATCGCACACCACCAGGCGGGGCTTGAGGCTCACTGGCAGCAACCACTCATCGGTCTGTTGTTCAAGGCCTGTCCACAGCTCCTGCGCGGTGCGGGGTTTGTCCCCCAAACAGATAAGTTTTAAAACTGTCTGCTGTCGTTTATCCCTGACTGTGTAAAAGTTGGTGGTGAAGGTGTTACGCTGACCTGATGAGGAGCTGGTAGAGGTTGAGGAAGCAGAGTAGGAGGAGGAAGCAACAGGAGGCAAACTGAAGCGCCCTGCAATCCTCGGTGGTGGAAGGATATGCGCCAAACTGCTATCCGCCTCAGGCCCAGCCGCCACTGCATTTACCCAGTATGCTGTTATGGAGATATAACGTCCCTGACCGTGCTTACTGGTCAACGTATCCGTAGTCAGGTGCACCTTGCCACAGATGGCGTTGCGCCGTGGCACGGCGTACTGTGGGACAGCCACCGCCGTAAGGCCTTTAAAACTATCCGTCTCCACCAGACTGAATGACAGCATTTCAAAGGACAGTAATTTTGAAATGCTGGCATTCAGGGCTAGGGATCGCGGGTGTGTAGGGGGGTACTTCCTCTTCCTTTCCAGTGTTTGCAGAGATTCTTAAAAATATCAGACCACTATCCGGCGCTGCAGGCATAGAAATCAGTCCTTGAGGTAAGTAAGATTCTTTTTATTATAGTCAACGCGTTTCAAGGGCAAAAGGCCCCCTTCGTCAGGACAATATACAGAATGAAGATACACTTGTAATTAGGTTATTTAAAACGCTGTTTTGGCGGGTTAAAAAGGGGGAGGTTCAGGGGGTGGGGTGGGTGTGTTTAGTATAATGAACCTGTTTGCCGATATCTTCTGGTGATCTGCGGCAATAGATGTTAGGTGCCTGACACTTACTGTGAACATCAGCGCAGTGTCCGACACTTACTATGATGTGCAGGTGGTCTGATTGCATACAAGTTTCAACCTTAGGTTTCACAATACACATAGTGATATATTTTGATACATTTGATACATTGTATGAACATATTTGCTGTTACTTGAGATGATGTGTTCAGGGTTACAGCTGCACTGCTGACTCCGCACTAGGTCAGCACCGCAGTGAACATTGTTCCTTCCTATAGAGCTGAGGGCATATCGTGCTCCCTGCTTTTATTACACAGTGGCTCGCCTGTCAGTTATTCTTGCAGGATCTCCCGGCTCCTCCTGCCTGCTGTATCATTCAGCGCTGCCTGATCTCTCAGACCAAGACCCTCAACGTCCACAGATCGGTATGATAGGGCACTGGTGTTCATATTTGCTTAGTTCTCTATGTTAAATTTGTGCAGTCACTCCTAGGATATATCGATTAGGGGGCTCTGAAACTACCAGAACGCCAGAATGCAATATATGCAGTCGCTCCTAGGATATACCAATTAGGGGGTTCTGAATCCTTGTTCCCAAGGGTTGCCATGATTTGAGTATGTGTGGCAAATGGGGTATCTTCATTTCCTTACATATATATATATATATATATATACATATATATATACATATATACATATATGTACACATATATATATACATATACATACACAAAACCGCCAGGCACTTATCATCATAAGCCGGCCATTTATATAAGGTGCAGGGGTATAAATAATACCCTTTATGACCAGCTGTGGTCTCTTTGGGGAAATGGGTAAATTCTATTCGATTTAAAAGAGTAAAAGGAACTCTTATAAAGTGCAAGATGTGAATAAATTATAAAATATAATATATATATATAGAGAATAAAGATATATATAGAGAATAAAAACCAAAATAAAAATAAAAATAGAGACATCTGTTGGTATTACAATCATGGCTATCAATATAGTCCCAAAGCTATCATTATGTCCCAGTAATTATAATGAGATGGATCGCAAGATCTCTAGCTGATCCCTTATTTGTGGGTATGATAGATGTATTACAATAGGGCAGGGTTGTATGACGTATTTTCTGGTGCGCATATATCAGGATACGTTAAATGGGACCAGACATATTGATATACATATATGTATATTTTGTAGTCCAATATATATAAAAAAGTCAATAGGATAATGACTAGTATGGGGAAATTAATATGATAATAATAATAATAAAAAATATATAATAAAAATAAGCTGGATAATAAATACATATAAATGGTGTATACATGACTACGTCCGTATATAAATATTGTATAGGTGTTGCGGTGTATATTCACCATGCTTCCATTATTATATTATTAGCCCTAGTTCTTTGAGATGTTAACCAGATATATGTCTCTCTATACACACACGCGCACACAGTCATATATAAGCGCCTGTCTGGGCGTGTAAGTAGAATTGATGTGTGTTGGCTAGCCCTTAACCTCTATATGTATATTGTTTATCATAGGATGGTCTCATTGATTTCGTTCAGGCCTCGTGGGCTTAGTGTGTCTAATTGGTATATCCAATACACTTCCCTTTTTTGTAGTCTTTCAAAGCGGTTAAAAGGATTCTCCGGTATGAAATCGATTGGGGTAATTTTAATCTTGTGTTTTTCTTTTTCCGGTGTGGATGCGCAATGTCTGGACACCCCGTGTTTCAGATACTGTTTGCGGATATTGTACCTATGTTGGTTCACCCGACAGTGGAGGGCTTGGGTGGTGCGGCCTACATATTGCAGGCCGCATCCGCATTCAATGAGGTAAATGACGTAGGTGGAATGGCAAGTGAGGTGATGTTTTATAGGAAATGATGTGCCATTGCAATTGGAAGTAAAGGAATTTTGTTTGTGCGTGATAATTTTACAGCACAGGCAATTCTTAGCTCCGCACCTATAGCTCCCTTTTTCCTTTCCCCGGCTCGGTTCGCCTACCCCTATCATTTGGGTATGTTGTTTGGGTTTGCTTGGGGCTAATATATTTTTTATGGTAGGTGCTCGTCTGCATGTAATTTTCGGTATTGTGGGTAGGTATTTTGCTATATATGGATCTTGTAGAAGGATATGCCAGTGATTTCTCAGGATTTTTTGTATCTGTGTATTGGATGTATTGTATTGTGTAATGAACCGGACTATTTCTATAGGATCCTGTTGTTTAGTGGCGATTGATAGGCATTCCTCTTGTGACTGTAGGCTGCTCTTTTTTATGGCGTCTTGAACTACTTTTTTGGGGTAGCCCTTATCACGGAACCTATTTTCAAGAATTTTGGTCTGGGTTTTAAAGTCCTCATTTTACTGCACAAAAAATGAGGACTTTAAAACCCAGACCAAAATTCTTGAAAATAGGTTCCGTAATAAGGGCTACCCCAAAAAAGTAGTTCAAGACGCCATAAAAAAGAGCAGCCTACAGTCACAAGAGGAATGCCTATCAATCGCCACTAAACAACAGGATCCTATAGAAATAGTCCGGTTCATTACACAATACAATACATCCAATACACAGATACAAAAAATCCTGAGAAATCACTGGCATATCCTTCTACAAGATCCATATATAGCAAAATACCTACCCACAATACCGAAAATTACATACAGACGAGCACCTACCATAAAAAATATATTAGCCCCAAGCAAACCCAAACAACATACCCAAATGATAGGGGTAGGCGAACCGAGCCGGGGAAAGGAAAAAGGGAGCTATAGGTGCGGAGCTAAGAATTGCCTGTGCTGTAAAATTATCACGCACAAACAAACTTCCTTTACTTCCAATTGCAATGGCACATCATTTCCTATAAAACATCACCTCACTTGCCATTCCACCTACGTCATTTACCTCAATGAATGCGGATGCGGCCTGCAATATGTAGGCCGCACCACCCAAGCCCTCCACTGTCGGGTGAACTAACATAGGTACAATATCCGCAAACAGTATCTGAAACACGGGGTGTCCAGACATTGCGCATCCACACCGGAAAAAGAAAAACACGAGATTAAAATTACCCCAATCGATTTCATACCGGAGAATCCTTTTAACCGCTTTGAAAGACTACAAAAAAGGGAAGTGTATTGGATATACCAATTAGACACACTAAGCCCACGAGGCCTGAACGAAATCAATGAGACCATCCTATGATAAACAATATACATATAGAGGTTAAGGGCTAGCCAACACACATCAATTCGACTTACACGCCCAGACAGGCGCTTATATATGACTGTGTGCGCGTGTGTGTATAGAGAGACATATATCTGGTTAACATCTCAAAGAACTAGGGCTAATAATATAATAATGGAAGCATGGTGAATATACACCGCAACACCTATACAATATTTATATACGGACGTAGTCATGTATGTACCATTTATATGTATTTATTATCCAGCTTATTTTTATTATATATTTTTTATTATTATTATTATCATATTAATTTCCCCATACTAGTCATTATCCTATTGACTTTTTTATATATATTGGACTACAAAATATACATATATGTATATCAATATGTCTGGTCCCATTTAACGTATCCTGATATATGCGCACCAGAAAATACGTCATACAACCCTGCCCTATTGTAATACATCTATCATACCCACAAATAAGGGATCAGCTAGAGATCTTGCGATCCATCTCATTATAATTACTGGGACATAATGATAGCTTTGGGACTATATTGATAGCCATGATTGTAATACCAACAGATGTCTCTATTTTTATTTTTATTTTGGTTTTTATTCTCTATATATATCTTTATTCTCTATATATATATATTATATTTTATAATTTATTCACATCTTGCACTTTATAAGAGTTCCTTTTACTCTTTTAAATCGAATAGAATTTACCCATTTCCCCAAAGAGACCACAGCTGGTCATAAAGGGTATTATTTATACCCCTGCACCTTATATAAATGGCCGGCTTATGATGATAAGTGCACCTCATGGCCTGGCGGTTTTGTGTATGTATATGTATATATATATGTGTACATATATGCATATATGCATATATGCATATATGTATATATGTATGTATGTATATGTATATGTATATGTATATGTATGTATATGTATGTATATGTATGTATATATATATATATATATATATATATGTGTGTGTAAGGAAATGAAGATACCCCATTTGCCACACATACTCAAATCATGGCAACCCTTGGGAACAAGGATTCAGAACCCCCTAATTGGTATATCCTAGGAGCAACTGCATATATTGCATTCTGGCGTTCTGGTAGTTTCAGAGCCCCCTAATCGATATATCCTAGGAGTGACTGCACAAATTTAACATAGAGAACTAAGCAAATATGAACACCAGTGCCCTATCATACCGATCTGTGGACGTTGAGGGTCTTGGTCTGAGAGATCAGGCAGCGCTGAATGATACAGCAGGCAGGAGGAGCCGGGAGATCCTGCAAGAATAACTGACAGGCGAGCCACTGTGTAATAAAAGCAGGGAGCACGATATGCCCTCAGCTCTAAAGAAAGGAACAATGTTCACTGCGGTGCTGACCTAGTGCGGAGTCAGCAGTGCAGCTGTAACCCTGAACACATCATCTCAAGTAACAGCAAATATGTTCATACAATGTATCAAATGTATCAAAATATATCACTATGTGTATTGTGAAACCTAAGGTTGAAACTTGTATGCAATCAGACCACCTGCACATCATAGTAAGTGTCGGACACTGCGCTGATGTTCACAGTAAGTGTCAGGCACCTAACATCTATTGCCGCAGATCACCAGAAGATATCGGCAAACAGGTTCATTATACTAAACACACCCACCCCACCCCCTGAACCTCCCCCTTTTTAACCCGCCAAAACAGCGTTTTAAATAACCTGATTACAAGTGTATCTTCATTCTGTATATTGTCCTGACGAAGGGGGCCTTTTGCCCTTGAAACGCGTTGACTATAATAAAAAGAATCTTACTTACCTCAAGGACTGATTTCTATGCCTGCAGCGCCGGATAGTGGTCTGATATTTTTAAGAATCTCTGCATACCTATTTACCTGGAACCTTTGGACAGGAAAAGACCCAGGCAGCAGCACGGCATCCCCTAATGCTGGTGGGGAAATATACCAGCTAAGGCACATCCAGCTGTTGTGACTATTCACAACAAAATCCGGTAAGCGCAATACGCACCATAATTTTATATTTTATATAAGGCGGTACCGCACATGAGGCGCTGTGTTTTTTCTTTTCTCCTTTCTCTTTCCAGTGTTTGGGAGATGAAGAGCTGAACGCTTCCGTGGGACATTGTGGAGATGCTTGGTGACCCAGGTGGTGGTGTTTCTGGCAGATCCTCTGTTTGCGTGTTTGCAGGTGGCACTGTCACTCCAGAGGTGGATGAAGAGGCCGAGACTGCAGCAGAAGAGAAAGCAGGAGGAGCCAGAGACCTTTCTTGGTTTTTGAGGTGTCTACTGCACTGCAGCTCGTGCTTTGCACTTAAATGCCTGGTCATGCAGGTGGTGCTCAGGTTGAGAATGTTTATGCCTCGCTTCAGGCTCTGATTGCACAGCGTGCAAACCACTCGTGTCTTGTCATCAGCACATTGTCTGAAGAACTGCCACGCAAGGGAACTCCTTGGAGCTGGCTTTGGTGTGCTCGGTCCCTTGCTGCGGTGGGCAGTAGCAGGCGTACTGTCTAGAGGACAGCCGCTCCGCTTTTGCACCCTGCTCCCTCTTCTGCTTTGCTGGTGGCTCTGTGTTACCACCGCCTCTTCCTCCGAACTACATAGGTCACTCGCATGACCTTGATTCCATGTGGGGTCGAGGACCTCATCGTCCTCCACATCATCTTCCACCCAGTCTTCACCCCTGCCCTCCTTGTCGGTCTGTACACTGCAGAAAGCCACAGCAGTTGGCACCTGTGTTTCGTCATCATCCGAAAAGTGCTGCGATGGTCCTCCCATGTACTAATCTTGAAAGATAAGTGGTTGGGCATCGGTGCACTCAATCTCTTCCACTTCTGGGGCAGGTATAGGTGGATGGCCCTGGGAAACCCTGCTAACAGAGTCATCAAAAAGCAGAAGAGACTGCTGCATGACTTGGGGCTCAGACTGCTTGGCTGATTTGCAAGGGGGTGAGGTGAAAGACTGATGGACATCGGTTGCAGGTGCCAACTCTGATCTTTCAGCAGGAGACTGGGTGGGAGACAATGTGAAGGAACTGGAGGCACCGTCAGCAACCCAATCTACTATCGCCTGTACTTGTTCTGGCCTCACCATTCTTAGAGCCGCATTAGGCCCGACCAAATAACGCTGCAGGTTCTGTCGTCTACTCGCACCTGAGGAAGGGGTTTCACTTGTGCGTGTAGCTGGCACAGATCGACCACGTCCTCTCCCTGCAACAGGAGCTCCACCAGCAGCACCATGACCTGGGCCACGTCCCTTATTGGACGCTTTTCTCATATTTCTCAGATTTAGGATCTTGCCCTAAATGGATGTTTTAATAATAGCAGAATAGAACCACAGTATGTAAAGGGTGTATCTCACACGCCCTGATCCAGACTAGGCCGCGATTAAAGATTTGTGCCCAAAATGGGTGTTTTTTAATTTTTTTATTTTAACTCTTTTATTGAGCAAAATCAAAATGTATAGAAACATAGATACATATCAGAGGTGGAGTCAACAGGTCTCCAATGAAGACAGTGAGCTTAAAATGAATAATTCGTCATTAGAGGAAAGATCAACAGGTCACAAGTTTAGTCTAGAAGGCAAAAAATATGTATTCAGGGTATTAGATCGAAGGTACCTTTGTCAGGGGTCTGAGGCGGATTGGGTGAAGTATCTCCAAAAGCTGTGTCATAGGACAATTGAGAAAAGTAAGATCATCAACCTCTCGGGCGAGCAGCTCAGACATTGAGGGATTGTTTAGCATTTTGAGAGCAATAAGTCTCATAACCTCTGAAGGATTCCAGTCCTTCCATGTCTTATCAAAAGTATGATGTGATCTCGACTCCCAGGAAGATAACTCCTCAAGCCTGTATATCTGGTCTATTTTAAGGTGCCATTGTTCAATAGATGGGACTTCAGGGAACAACCACAGGGTCGGAATCAGGAGTTCGGCCGCACTTAATAAATATTTAAACAATCTCAGGTTGGAGGTTTGTGGACCTTGAGGGAATAAACCCAGGAGGGCGGTTTCGGGAGAAGAAGGAAATGTGGTCCCACATATCTGGTTTCCAAGTTAAAAAAAATTCTCCCACCAATGCAGTATTTTAGGGCAGCTCCACCAAATATGAAGGTATGTACCCCTGTCTTTTGAGCATCTCCAACACACGTCCGACGCCGAAGCAGAGTCAAGACAGGTCTTGTCTGGGGTTTTGTACCACCGTGTGGTTATTTTGTATCCATTCTCCTGAATCTTCACACATCTTGACGCTAAATGTTGGGAGATATAAATACTTTGGATCTCATCCCTATGGAAGGTTTTGTTTAAATCTTTTTCCCAAAAGTGGATAAAAGCAGGAACTAATGAGTTAGGGGGATCTCTCAATCTTTTGTAGAGCTGGGAAATCATTTTAAAGGGAGGGTGGGTTTGGGAGATAAGGCTCTCAAACCATGTAAGGGGTCTAAGTAGAGTGTCTAGTCGTCCATGTTGAGACATATATGCTCTGAGAAAATAGATCAGATTATAGCGTGTGGGGGCAACATCTAAGAGTTTATACATTTTGTCTATGGAAACGAGAAAACCATCTTGGTAAAGATCTATGATCTTCACTTCTGAAAGTTTAACATTAGGTGGAATGCTGTCTCGTAAGGCCTGGGGGGCCAAGTTAAATATATCTCTTACATACAGTATCGGGAATGGAAGGGGGATTCCCAAACAGGAACTCTGCAGGGTATTCCATGCTTGGAAAGTAGCTTTCATGACTGGGGAAATGTTAGAGCGGGGGGGGGGGGGGGGGGGGGAAGGACGACAGCTTGCCCAACAAGAAGGCTTTAAATGGGGACCCAAGTAAAGTCTGCTCTATTGCAACCCACGATTTATGGGGGGGACATCTCAACCAATCTACTACTCTTGCCAGAAGGACAGCTCTGCCATACAGTTCGGGATCAGGCAGTGATATTCCTCCTTTCTCTTTTGGATAGGTTAAGGCCTTATATGACATCCTCGCTTTCTTCCCAGTCCAAATGAAGGATCTACAAAGAGAGCGCAGGGTGGCGTAGTAGGGTACCACGATTGGAAGTGTTTGTTGAAGGTAGGTCAGTTTAGCTATGATTAAAGACATCAGGATATTCTTTCTCCCAAACCATGAAAGGACAGGGATATCCAAGGAAGCGAGGTCAGCCATAATTTTCTTTAGAAGAGGGAGGTAATTTAAGTTAAAAAGCTGGCTTGGGTCAGTGCAGATCTTTACTCCTTGGTACGTTAAGTGTGGGTAGAACCAATTAAAAGGTGAATTTTGTTCTAGATGTCTTTTTAGAGTGTTTGAAATGCCAGTGGAGATTATGAGCGATTTATTATGGTTGATTTTGAGGTTAGAATGGGAGCCGAAAATTTCTAAATGCTTGTAAATCTTGGGGAGTTCTGTGGCTGGGTTGCTTACCATTATCAACATATCATCAGCAAAAGCGGCTATTTTATGCTGCTGGTCCCCCAAGGCTATTCCCTGGATATCCCTGTCCAACCTGATGGTCTGCAATAGAGGCTCTAATGTCAGTACAAAGAGGAGGGGCGACAGCCTTGTCGAGTGCCATTACTTATTTGAAATGGGGCTGACAAGGTATCATTGACCGTTATGGAGGCCGAGGCGTTCAGGTACATGGCATTAATTGCTTGGACAAAGGGATTAGGAAAATTACTAGAGCGTAAGACTGAGTACATAAAAGGCCAGCTAACCCTATCAAAGGCCTTCTCAGCATCTGTGCTGAGAAGAACCAGGGGCAGGGCATGCTTATTAACATAGTGTAGGATGTTAAGCACTCTGGCAGTATTGTCCTTTCCTTCTCTGTTCTTGATAAAACCTACTTGGTCCCTATGGATCAGGGCCGGTAGGATCTTTGCCAGTCTGTTGGCTAACAATTTAGCTAAGAGATTTAGATCCGTGTTGAGAAGGGAAATGGGTCTAAAATTGGAGCAGAGAGTGTGATTTTTCCTTCTTTTGGGATCAATGTGATGTGGGCTTTGGTCATATCCCTGGTTAGGCGAGTACCCTGCAGAGTTGCGTTGAAAATAGGCAATAAGTGGGGTATTAGTACCTCATATAAAGTGTTGTAATAAGGGATGGGTAGCCCATCAGGAGCTGGGCATTTACCCTTGGGGGAATTTCTAATGACTCCCAGGAGTTCCTCTGGAGTGAAGGGTGTAGAAAGCTGGTGTCTGTCCTGGTCTGTTAACATCGGGAGATCTAAGCCTTCTAAGAAGGACATGTGAGAAGGGGCGGCCTCTGGACCTTCAGTGGCCTGATGTGAGGGGTGTAAGTTGTAAAGGGATTCGTAAAAGTCTCTAAAAAGGGAGGCTATTCGGTCAGAGTCAAATGTCAAGTGTCAAGGTATATCTTTTATATAAAATATAAATATTTTATATAAAAAATATAAAATGTTAATAAAATAATAAAATATGGAAATCAGTCAGGAAATCCACTAGGCGGACATAAAACGCCTTTCTTTTATCTTGAGACTAAATTAAATTTATAGTGGGGTTGGAAAAAAGGCCCCCCCTGCGCTCCTGCTGTTTAACCGGGCAGATCTACCTGGATAGGGGGATCCCGCTGCTTACTGTCTAGTGAGGAGCTATTGTTCTCCTCAGAATAGTATAAAGAAAGAAAGGTATGTCACCCGTAGGTGATATAGGACAGATAGCGCTGGAGTGCACGGTCAAGACAGCTAATCCCTTGAGTGGTAATGCCAGTCAGTGCTGGCCTGATGCAGTATGTATATTAATATGTTTGTATATATTAGTTAACGTTTCGGCAAAAACAAAACAAAACAAAACTGAAAACTGGCATGATAATAATAGCAGTGTCGCTACCTTATTATTCATCCGAGGTTGGTCCTTCAATTGGTGATTCGATGTGGTGATCGATATGGATTGGTTGCTGTAAGGTTCTTGTAGTGGTCCTGTTCGTTTAAATCGCGGCGTCCTCCTGGCTCACCTCCTAGCAGCAGCGCGGCCCCGGCCGGAAGCACGCGCAGCGCGAGGGAGCTTGTTGGTCTGTTGCCCGGGAAACCGCTGGTGGTGATGTCACCGTTGAAAGTACAGGAGCCTCCGTAGGACAAAAAACTACCTACGCGTTTTAGAGCCTATCGGGCTCCTTCGTCTAGATTACCCCTAATCTAGACATGTTGGAGTCACCATCTCCTACTGTCTTCTTAGGGACAATGGACAATGGTTCCTTTTACTTGACATCCGGGTTCATTAACTTGCCCACATGGCTACTAATAACATTCAGCTCTCCTCATGAAACCCAATTAGTAGGAAGATAACTTAATACTTTTCTAAACCTTAAAAGTCTATATGGTCAGTGGGATATACACGGCATAAAATATATATTCTAAATGATATATATATATATATATATATATATCGACACACTGTTATATATAGATGACATATTATATAAGTCATTGGTTAAGATATGTTGCAAATTTAAATACACCACACAGGAATATATAGAATATAATTATGAAGACATGAATGGGACATTCACACACCCAATGCTTTCTACAAAGTAGACCTCCCTAATGATTTTGTAATGAAGTAAAATAATACATTGCTATGCAAATGGTTGTCTCTCACAGATACATGTCTGTAGGGCCCATTATAGTATTAACAGATACACTACATCTGCTCACAATAATTTTAAAAGACAATATACTCTATGTCCCTACAAACATGTTACCCAAACTGAACTCAGAATAACCTCATCTCGGCCTGTTTCAATCCTATAGAGAAATATCAGACTCTGGTTCAATCTGTGATTACACTTAAAGGCAATGGGCATTGATATTTAGACTATAATATCTTTAGATAAGATTGTACATTCATGAAAATGTACGACAAATCCCCCTTCATTCCAAAATATTCCATAAAGTGTGAATATATTTGGAATGTTAAAAAAAAAACTTTTCATATGTCTTCTTCATGGGTCACGGCACGCAGACTTTGTCTATGGTGTTTTAGCCATAGTTTACCTAAAGTCTTTTTGAATAATCTTATCCAACGCACTGTTTTGGATGGTCAGCAAACTCAACCATTCCATAGATCCTGCAAAACAGGATATAAGTTCGAATGTTTGTTTTGATTCTTCATCTCCGCATGAATACTTAGTAAGTTACTTTTCGGTGAACCGAACTCCAGTTCTAATGTCTTAATGGAGATGGAGTTGGCAACTGTTACACCTGTGGCAATGACAGCGCCCACTACGCTAAAGATTATAGCGGCAACAATGGCAGAAATAAACCGTCTCGGTCTTTGACTTGTAGAAAACTGCTCTCTGGTCAAGGTCTTTCTCGCTTGATCCAGGATCTGCGTAATCCATTCTTGGGAATATCCGATGTGCGTCTGGTACCAGCTTTGGATCTCCGGTGATAGGATCTTGGACATGTTGAATTGTTTTTCGATGAAGACGCGTGGATCCAGGCTGATGTAAATCTTCTGGGACAAAATCCTCTTGTTTGTCAGAATGAATCCCGCGGTGTCCTGCAGCATGATTCCGGACGAAGGACCTGGCACAACAATCGGCTCGGCGTGGAATTCTTTCCCCAAGATTAGGATGACATAGATGATGGCAATCATCTTAGTCGGCATCTTGCGCCTAAAATATTGTATGACAAATATGAATACATATAATCTTTCACTTTTTATCCTGCAAGAAAAGAGTTAATGCTATCATATATTTTTGATTGGCATAGGTTCTTTTCTTGAACAGGGTAAGTTCCTTGTTTTAGAGGTTAGTTAAGAGATGTTTAGTTATAGAGGAAACACATGTGAGGATGGGTTAGTATACACGTTTGTTCATACAATACCAATCCTAATTTTCGTCTTTAGCTGGAACTGTAAAATCTCTTCACCTCTCCTCCTCAGACTCCTTCTATCTCTCGAAGTCGTGAGCTAGGATGACAAACACGTAATTGATTAATGTGCACCCATTTTTCCACAAATTCATCACCCTTAGGGATTTTTATCTTGTATACCACTGGTGACAACTTTTCAATAATGACATAAGGTCCTTTCCATGAAGGTAAGAATTTTCTCTCCTTCACTTGATCCCGAGCGAAGTTATAGAGATAAACCTGATCGGAAATTTGATACTCCTTCTGAGTAGTTTTCAGATCGTAGTATGTTTTAGCACTCACTGCGGCTTTCTCTATATTCTTCTGGGCAAACGCAAAAGCATGCTGAAGGTGCTTGCGTAAATTTTCCACATATTGATGCGATGTTGTAGCATTTATCAAATTATGATCTGTTGTCCTGTATAATAAATGCTGGGGTAACACCATCTTCCTTCCTGTGATCATCTCAAAGGGAGAAAGTTTGGTTGCTGCGCTTGGGGTGGCCCTGATAGCCATAAGAACCAAAGGCAACTTGACATCCCAGTCTTTACCGGATTCATTGACAAACTTTTTTAGAACGTTCACAATGGATTGGTTGTAGCGCTCCACTCCACCACTAGAGACTGGCCGATAAGCTATATGCAGCTTCCTTTTTACCCCCAGTATTTCCCACATCTTTGTCATCATTTCACTAGTAAAATGACTTCCACGATCGGACTCGATGCGTTGGGGAAGACCAAACCTGGAGAATATGTGGTTAATGAGCAGAGATGCACATATGCTTGAACTGCATGTTTTGCACGGCAAACATTCTACCCATTTTGTGAACAAACAAGTTACGGTTAACATGTATCTGTTGCCTTTTGATGATGTGGTTACTGGTCCAATGAAATCTATTTGGATGTCTGACCATGGCATGGACATCCCCCTTTTCATCAGTGGTGCCCGATGAGTGGGTCCTTGTGGTTGGAATTGAGGGCATATTAGACATCCTTGACAATATGTTCGCACGTCTTGTAACATATGCGGCCAGTAAGCGTAGTCCCGTAATAACTTGTATGTTAGTTTCTCACCTCGATGTCCAGCTGTTGGGGCATCATGGGCATGTTGTAGCATCAGACCTCGATACGCTGCGGTTACTACCCATTGCGTGATACCGTTCTTTGAGGTCCTTATCAGCAATCCATCCTGTAATGAGAATTGGGACTTACCCTTCATCAAAATCCGTAACTCCTCCTTACCATCACAGTCTTCCGTATTTATGGGACAATTCTGTGGATCCTGAACGTGGTTATAAAAGATACCAATAATTGTATCCCCCTTCTGGCTCGCAATGAGATCCTCACTAGGGGAATTTTGGCTCCATTGCAACACATTAGCTTCAGTTCCCTTTTGGGCCTGACTCCTTGTCGTTGCATCCACTTGGATAGTTCCCATGAGGTCATCAACGTCAAAGACTTCTCCGTCAATGGCTGCTTGTTTGGCGAGGGAATCTGCTAGGTCATTCCCTTCTTTATCCATACCTGGATACTTTAAATGACCCTTTACCTTTTTCCAGTAAATTGTAAGACCGTGGGTGGTAACCATCTCGTCAATCATACAAAACATCTTACCATGCTTGACTGGCTTGTTGTTGCTTCTCATCATGTTGGATCTTTTCCATCCGGGGAAATATTCCACAAAGCTATTACGAATATAATCAGAATCTGTGATGATTACAAACTCCTTAACATCATATTTGATAGCCATTTGTACGGCTTTGTACACAGCAGTAAGCTCTGCAACCTGGCTGCTTTTGGAACCAATTTTGTATCCAACGGTTATCTCTGGGAACATATTACTCCACACGATTCCGACACCTGCAACCAGCGTGCGTTCGGATCCTACATCGGTATGGAAGGAACAGCCGTCTACATATACACATGGTAATGATTTGCAGTACTCCTCTTCGTAAGATTTATATGGGGATGATGATTGTTCCTCCAGGAAGTCATTCTCCTGTGACTCACCTTGATGTTCCGCATTGGTACAATCATGGAGTTCAGCTAATCCTTAAGCAACTGGGTTCTTATTATTTTGTTTATACCTGATCTCCAACGGCCATCCCATTAAGGACATCGTCCAGGTGGTTATCCTGCTATTTGACAGATTTCCATCCCTTATCCGATCACTCTGCAAGTATTGCAGCGGTTGGTGTGCAGTCTCCACAATGATTCTTTCACCTTGGATAAAACTCCTGAAATATTGTAAAGCCCACACAGTTGACAGTAAGGCTTTCTCACAGCTATTGAATTTTACCTCTACTGGTGACAAGGACTTGCTGGCATAGGCAATGATTCTGTTCCGGTTTTCCTGTTTTTGGAAAAGGACTGCACTCATGCTTTTGTCAGTGAAACCTGTTTCCACGAAGAAAGGTTTTCCCCCTTCTGGATAGGCAAGGCATGGAGCCTGGATAAGTTTGGCCTTGAGTTCATTCACAGCTTGCTCATGACGCTCACTCCATTCCCATTTTACTCCTTTCTTCAGTAACTGCAAAAGAGGTTTTGTAATTTCGGCATAATTATCTATAAACTTACGTGAATAGTTCATCATGCCCAAGAATGATCTCAACTCCTTGAGATTTGTAGGTGACTTGGTGTTGATCACTGCTTCCACCTTCTTCTTCTGTGGGTTGATTCCATCAGCAGTGATTTTGTGACCTAGGAAATTAACCTTGGCACGACACCATTGAGCCTTCTGAAAAGAAAGTTTCACACCAGCTTTCCTCAGCTGGGTTAGTACATGCCTCAATTCTACAATGTGTTCCTCAAAAGTCGTGCTTTTGATTAGGATGTCATCCACATAGGATAAGGTACCTCGTTCAGTGGCATCAGGCATTGCCTTATGCATGAATACAGCAAATTCATGGCCCGCATTTATGTACCCGAAGGGCAGTTGGGTCCATGCATATTGTTGCTTTCCAAATGTGAAGGCCAATTTGTACTGATCCCTCTCGTCAATTTTAATAGTACAATATCCTTGTGCACAGTCAAGGGCGGTGAAAATTTTTGATCCTTGAATTTGTGCCAAACATTGGTCAATATACGGCACGGGCCATCCGGACATGTAAACACGTTTGTTTAATTGTCTTAGGTCCGAGCAGAGACAAAATTGACCATTGGGTTTGAGGACTCCAAGTATCGGATGATTGAACAAGCTGTGTATTGGACGGATAATGCCCCTCCTCTCCAGGTTCTTAACGATTTCCGATAGTGACTCGTAAGCCGTCAGCGGAAGTCGGTATTGTTTGACAAAGACAGGGGGTGCATCTGGATCTGTCTGGATCCTTGCAACATGTATGTCTGTTTCTCCACAGTCATAAGAATTCTTGGCGAAAATGTCCTGGAACTCTGTGAAGGGCTCCTTTAGCTGTTGACGCTCTGACTCATCGGAGCATGCATCAGCTATAGAGATTTGTTCTTCCACCCGCTCCTGAAATTCTGAAAAGATTTCAGGCTGACTTAACTCGTAAGCTTCTTCAAGCTCACTGGTTAAGTCATTTTGGGTGTAGTGTACCTTATCCTTTCCTTGTTGGCAGGATTCAAACTCCTTCTCATCGATCTCATGGTTGAAAACCAATGATGTTTCTTCGATGTGGCATGTACCTTCTTCAGAGCTGAAAGGATAAACAGAGTGTATATTGAATAACCCCTCAGGGGTTGAGGAAAAACTTTGTTCTACTACCTGTTCTTCCGTCAGGTATTCATCAGGAATAAGTCCAATAACATCATTTTGGAATCCAAAAGTGTAGTATTCTGAATCCATAGCTAAACCAATTACGGTGTCCTTTTGCAAAGATACACTATGGGGAATCATATTATGGACTACCATCTGTAATGGAACCTGATGGACGTTTATCATGGGAGTAGGCTTTAGCTTTAGGCCAAGTTGTTGCATCCGGTTGGATAAACAGATCAAGGCATCTGCATTCTTCAGTTTCTGTCCTTTCTTCACTTGAATGGGGAGAAGAAACGGTTTGCATCCTTCAGGGATTTCAACCTCTTCAGCAACCTCAATACTTACGGCATAGGGCATCTGTTGTCCCCCTCTCAAAGCCTGTTCTACATTCTGGAATCCCTCTGGGTTTCCTGGTAATCTGCACCATAAGGTTTTATTCACCAGATCAATCTGTACAGCAAATCGGTGTAGAAGGTCATTACCTATATATATTTATCACGATGAAAACGTGTTCCGTGGTCTTACTTCCTAGGGAGATAGACAAAAGACATCTTGCAACCACATTATGACTCTGGGATTTTCCATCCAGATCATAAACCCATTGTTCCTGTGGAGAGAAACTTTTAATCATTTTAGGATTGGTGACCTGTTTTAAGAGTCCTAGGCTTATGTAGCTGGCTTCAGATTTCAGATCCAATTTGCCATATTTCACCCGGGCTATATTGTTCACCTGTATGGGAATCAATAAATTGTCATTGACCCTTTCAATCCGTACCATGGATTGAGTATGTTTGGTCAGGTCCGCGACTTTGTGATTTCCTCCTTCAAGAGAAATAGTTAATACATCATCATCCAAGGTTACCTTTTCGATTCTGTCCCTCTGGATGGTAATGATGTGAGTGGCACTGTTGACAGCTTCCTCGGGCTTACCATTGTTTAGGATCGTGACATCCGGCGTTTGATTGTTCCTGAAATGAACTTCAATCGACTTAGGCCCCTTTTCACTCACGTGACAACTGCGTTGTGTTTGTGCATTGCAAGAGAATTCATAGGCAATGGGTGTCTTCACCTGAGTCCAGACTGCTTCATTAATGAAGTCTATTATGGTACTCAACCTTTTCATAAGGTCAATTCCTATGATCAGTCAATCATATGGAAGATCCACAATCAATGTGGGTGTCTAATGGTCTTTTTGCCAATTCTAAATGTCAACCATGATGTACCTTTTACCTGTAAAGCATCTCCACCTACACTTATCAAAGAGCCATCAAATGATCTTAATTTCGGCTTCTTTGTCGTCAAATTCAGAACCTGTTTGAAATAACTATAAGATAAGATGGTGGCTTGTGATCCGGTGTCGAGTAAACTTTTGATTGGTCCGATAAGTTCATTTTGGAGATATGATTCCACAAAATATCGGCCGTCAACCTGGAATAAATCACACAAGAAATTAGAATGTTTGCTCATATGATTCCTCTGGAGGGTTTGACCTCTCTGCAGCTTCGTGACCTCTGCATTCCTGTGTCTCACAGGAGAAGTTGAAGGAGCAGCGTCAGCCCCCACCCTTGGGGAAAACTGGATTATATCACAGTTTACAGCTGATTCATGACTAGAGGCTGGAATGATGGGATCACACTCTGGAATAGACGCTTGGTTGCAGGGATCGACACGATTAGACTGCAAGACAAATAAAATATTAGACACCTCCTCCCTGGCCCCAATCTCAGGGTCAGGGGTACTGCAAGGAGAAATGGTGTTAGTAATTTTTAATCAGATTCTTTCACATCCATCTTAATAGCCTTGCAGTGGCCTGGGTTCTGACCCGGCCCAATTTGCTTTATGACGTTGAGCTGGGACCTGGAGTTGCCCCTAAAAAAGGTTCAGGCTGTTTTCTTGGGGATACCTGGGACAACTTTCTCACAATGTCATTCAACTGGGCCACTTGTTCTGCCAGCTGATCAACCCTGTTTGGTTTGCGCATATTTTGGTTTTGTGAGGCGCATTTATTATTGGTGGGTGACCTACTCCTAGGTGAACTTGAGGGTTCCTGCCTATCTTCCCTCTGTTGTCTGGGCCTGTTATTCCAGCGTCTGTAACCCTGGGAATCCCTATTGTAATAGGATCTATATCCCTAGGGACCATTATTGTGATATGGACGGTAGTTAGACCTCCCAGCACCAGAATTATCCCCCTCTGACCCACTGGGATTTTGGGGTTTGGTTTGCTTGGGTCTTACCTGTTGTTGCTGGGTTTGTTGGACAGGACCTGTAGACTGAGAGTACTTACGTAGCTGTGTTTCAAATCCCAAGCTAGGGTTTACCTTAGCTTCAGCTATATTTTGCTCTGGGGACTTTTTAAATCTTCTCTCACCTGTTTCATGGCATTCACTGATATTATACAGCGTGGTGGCAGCCGTCACCAACCTATCCAAGGGAGCTTCAATATCCAAATCTCTGGCTAGGCTAAGTTTGATCTGGGTTGGCATAGCATCCTAGAACAACTGCTTAAACTCTTCAGATTCCCAGTTTGGGGACCTATATGCTAACCCATAGGCATTTTTAAGGATAGAGAGGAATTCACGGGGACTCTGATTGGGCCTACATGTAAGCTTATATATGTCCCGTTTTGCAGCAGTAATGGTTCGGTAAGGTCCAAATTCCAGTTTAACTTCATGCAAAACACTTAGCCAATTTTGAATTCCTCTCTCCCTAAAAGAGGTAAAGTAATGACGATACATATCATCAAATGCCCATGGAAAGAATCTGATCCTGTCAGCATCAGAGTATAATTTTAAAGAATCCATAGTGGATTCATACAGTTCTAGGTGATTCGCTATCTGAGAAGAACCTTTCTTAGAGAACTTGGACACGGTGGTATTTAAAAACTTAATTATGCTGGATGAACTTTGATCCTTTTCTGAATACTGGTAATTTTTCTTCCTAGAGACCCCCTCAGCATATGATGGTCGCCTGGGACCCTGATCCTCTTTGTGGGCAAACACCTGCCTGCGTGGCAGGGAGTAAGATACACGCTTTCCCACATCACTATCAGACTCACATGCGCTTTCCCCACTCTCATGAGACACATATTGCACAGGTGATTTAACCCTAACCCTAACATGTCTATCCAGGGGAATATGAGGAGAGACACTTCTAGGGGCTTCCATGTTACTGGCATCTAGTAAGGTGGTTACAGTTTGCAACGCCCGACTCAATTGGGTTAATGCCTCCTGTGTTATCACACCCACACTTTCAGGTTGCTGAGTGTCTTGGATGGGGTCTGCTTTCAGAGCATGTGATGACATGTCTGGATGTTGGGGAGTAAGACATGGAGGGTCAGGAGATCCCACAGTGTTAGATGGATCCCTTTCAGCATTGACTATATTATGGGCTGATCCATCTGTCTGTTTAATTTTCGAATACTGAAGATATAAATCCTCTAAATCACTTTTTGCCTTTTGGTATGCATCATGGCTGTGATCAAGGTTGTATTTTAAGTCCTTGATCATCGCATCTGTGGATTTTAGTTCTGATTCCATCTTGGATACATATATTTTTGTATCCATTATAGACTCATACATATCTTTAGAAAGAGTACTGACCTCAAACAATGCATACAAAACAGGTGGCAATGCAGATAAGAGGTGTTGGTCCCTCTTGGTATTATCATTTGCCAAATCCATATGTCAGGTATCTATCAACCATGCCACCTAACTTCCATATATCCCCACGTTCTTTATAGGCTCTTGCCTGCCGCTCATTAGTCCATTCATCTATATTTTTATCTAACTTCAAACGGGAATAAACATATTTGATAACCTTAGAGATTATCTTTCCTGGGTTAGATGGACTATCTGCTATAGCCTGGCTATTACCTGGGTCGCTGCCTGTTACACTCATGATTCTAATCAATAATCAATAATCAATACAGATAACAATAACAATCTGACAAGCTAAGAAGAAGTGCAGAATTTTTCACTATTTGCATAAATAATTTATAGAAATATCTCAAGATCTCAGCAGTGCCTCCATATATGTCAAGGTATATCTTTTATATAAAATATAAATATTTTATATAAAAAAAAAAAATGTTAATAAAATAACGAGCAACCCCTAGACGAACGAGCGACCCCTGGATGAACGAGCAACTAAGTATCATATATATATATATATGGAAATCAGTCAGGAAATCCACTAGGCGGACATAAAACGCCTTTCTTTTATCTTGAGACTCTAAATTTAATTTATGCAATTAATGAAAACAAAGGGGCAACCAATTATGCTAAATATATGTAATAATTTATTTATAAATGAGTAAAAATTCTATATAAAATTGACATAAAATCAATGAATAGACAAATTGACGCAGTACCAACAAACCACCGCTAGATGGTGGTGTAATCCACTATCACTTTCTCACCAGCATAGAATTATTAAAAGTAACATAGAAATAAATGCTATATCTTTATCAAACAGACCAATAATTAATACATCAAGAGAAGATCAGGATTTTCTGTTTACCAACAGGTTATAACATGACAAGATACAGATTAATACAAGAACAATAAATGTTGTCCCTTGACTCTGTCTCAGCCTATGACAATCAAAAATATAAATGATATTAATATGATATTATATCACACTCAGCAACCAGACTATGGAAATATAATTTCCCAGAGTTTTCCTCTACTCAGAAAATGTCTAATCTCCCATTAGCAATATGCATCTTTGCTAAGAGGACAACTAGCATTAGGGAGGGGATTAACACTATACGTTCCCACAATATGGGAACTCTTGACTATACGCTGAGAGGAATATCTTAATAATATCACAAGCAAAAAAAAATATAACATACGTTACCAAGTCAAGGATGGACAGGTTTCGGGTGTGATCAGTTCTCAAAACTAGACAAAAATTAATCCAAGTTTCTTTTTGTTGTTGAAGTAAATTGTTAGTTGCAGTTGTTTCATTTGAAGAGTGTAGATAGATAGATTCCTCCTAACCTTTTACATGCATAGTTTATACCCCATGTTATCTAAGAATTCCTCCCCTTCTAGATTAGGGATCTCCAATCAGACAAAATGGGTGCATTTGTATGCAGATACCAATGATGTCATTTTAACCCTTGGAATACTGGTGAAAATGACATACTATTATCCATCTACCTCTAGATGGCACTGTTGTACCACATGACAATTTCAATATTAATTTTAAATACCTAATAATATATTCAGATGACCTTATTAACCTCTTGAACATTCATCAGTATTAAGGGTTTCTTCCCGACATTTTAATTACCCCTAATCTAGACATGTTGGAGTCACCATCTCCTACTGTCTTCTTAAGGACAATGGACAATGATTCCTTTTACTTGACATCCGGGTTCATTAACTTGCCCACATGGCTACTAATAACATTCAGCTCTCCTCATGAAACCCAATTAGTAGGAAGATAACTTCAATACTTTTCTAAACCTTAAAAGTCTATATGGTCAGTGGGATATACACGGCATAAAATATATATTCTAAATGATATATTGTTGAGGAAGGGTGGCAGGTATGCATAAATATATATGCATGCCTACTGGGGCATGCATATATATATATATGTATTAGCGGTGCATAATGTTCCCCTCAGAGGGCGATGTGCGCAGATGTGCTCAGCACCTGCGCCCATCGGCCTATGATATTCCCCAGGGGCTCATTCATGCCCCTGTGGGAATTCATGTGTGTGATATAGTGCCCCCTGAATATAATATGCCCCCTTATCATATAGATATATATATATATATATGCCCCCTGAATCATATAATGCCCCCTTATCTTATACAGCCCCATACCATATAAATCCCCCCCTTACATGGACACAGATGCATCAATGTAAATGTGCCCTAAGCATTTACATTGATGTAATCTGGGTGAAGGCGCCAGGATGACCGGACAAGGTCCGGTCATTCTGGTGAACTCAAAGGATTCAAATTCTATTGAATTTGAATCCTTTTGTTCTAATTATCTGCAGCCCTGCTGGAGATAATTAAGCATAATAGAGAGAGAGGAGATACCTCCGCTCCCTCTATTATGTGCATTCTGGCATCGCAATTACCACTGCGATGTCCGGAATGCTGAGAGCTACAGGCGGGAGATCAAAGGATCTCCCGCCTGTCAGCAAGTGCACACGGCCCTGCGGCGCGTGTGCAGGGACGCGCGGGCAGGCGCGGTGACGTCATCTCACCGCGCCGGCCCACGTGTCCTTCACTATGGTGCGCGCTCACGCGCCGCTGTGTGGGCAGTACGGCAGTGCGGGCGGCCGGACATATAAGTCCTGGCAGGCCCTGCACTGAGTAGAAGAGCCGTACCCCCCCCCCCGCCACTGAAGGAGACCCCCTGGACGAACGAGCAACCCCTAGACGAACGAGCGACCCCTGGACGAACGAGCAACTAAGTATCATATATATATATATATTTATCCTCTATATCCCTACCTATTAACTACACTCCTTGGTCCCTATTGCCCCTTCCCAACCTATATCCCTATCACCCCTGGTAACCCTACACACCCCTGGTAACCTACACACCCCTGGTAACCCTACCCTGTATACCCCTGGTAACCCTCTCCTATTACCCCTGGTAACCCTTCTCCCCTTATTAGCCCTATCATAAATATATCCCTACCTATTAGTCCTATTACCCCTGGTAATCCTATAACCCTATACTCTTGTCAACCCTATTACCCCTGGATACCCCTGGTCCCTGATTTACTCCCGTTCACCTCCCGCGGTCCTATCGCTGTATTTGTGCTTTGTGGTCGGCGTACACCCCTGTAAGACCACCGTCAACCTTCGTCTACCCCTTGGGGATAGTATATAGTACCAGGTGGGTGAGCTGTTAATATTACTTGTATGTGTGAATTGTCTAGTTAGTTTATGGGTGGAATATGGGAATGTGTAGTGTAGTTTAGGATTGTATATTTAGTGCTGTATTGTTAGTGTATTGTGTGCGTAGTGTATTGTAAGTAATAAATACTGTGTTACTTGTAACTATCTGTGTAACGTGTAGTTAATGGCGATAGTTAGTTATTTAGGCGCATGCAGCTAGCGTAGCGATCAGTGTAAAGCATAGCAAAGGTATTGTGTTATTATTATATAAAGGCATAAATAGGCGGAGTTATCACTAGACGGTTCCTCCTATTTATGAATATTAATTATCGATATTTGCATAAATATTGGTGATTAATATTCCCCCTTTACATATATATATATATATATCGACACACTGTTATACATAGATGACATATTATATAAGTCATTGGTTAAGATATGTTGCAAATTTAAATACACCACACAGGAATATATAGAATATAATTATGAAGACATGAATGGGACATTCACACACCCAATGCTTTCTACAAAGTAGACCTCCCTAATGATTTTGTAATGAAGTAAAATAATACATTGCTATTCAAATGGTTGTCTCTCACAGATACATGTCTGTAGGGCCCATTATAGTATTAACAGATACACTACATCTGCTCACAATAATTTTAAAAGACAATATACTCTATGTCCCTACAAACATGTTACCCAAACTGAACTCAGCATAACCTCATCTCGGCCTGTTTCAATCCTATAGAGAAATATCAGACTCTGGTTCAATCTGTGATTACACTTAAAGGCAATGGGCATTGATATTTAGACTATAAAATCTTTAGATAAGATTGTACATTCATGAAAATGCACGACACAAGGAACCTTCTGGGGTTTTCATTTTGTAAACATAATTATTAAGTTTCCTTCGCTTAAGCCTTTGCATCATGAATCTGGAAGCCTTATTACCATGCGCAAAGATCTTCTGTTGGGAATGCAGAAAATATTTCGCAGATGATGCATTTAGGAGATTTTTAAGAGATGCCCTGCAAGCAGATAGCTCTACTAATTGAGATTGGAGTAAGGAGCTTTTGTGTGCGCTTTCCAGAAAGCGTATTTTCTAGTGTAAGTCTTCTTCATTCTCTCTTTTTTTATATGGGCTTCCAGACTTATGCAATGGCCTCTGATGAAAGCCTTATGGGCATCCCAGATTGTTTGCTGTGTGACATCCGAAGTGCAATTGGTGACAAAATAATCCTCTAAGAGGTGTCTCAGACGGGATTTAGTGTCCAAAAGGCCCAAGAGCTGTTAATTTAAGCGCCAATTTCTGATAGGACAGCGGTTTGGAGGGGTCGAGATGGTTATGGAGATTGGAGCGTGGTCTGATATGACAATGGACCCTATATCAGCCCCGGAGCAATGCTGGAGATGCTCTTTAGATACGAATAAATGGTATGAGCCATGTACCTGGGAGAAGAAGGTGTAATCCCTGGCGTCAGGGTGGAGAGTCCGCCAGACATCTATAAGGTGGTTTCTGGCCAAGTTATGTAATAGAGAGAGAAGGGCTTTCTGGGACTGAGCTAATTTATGCGAAGAAGAGTCCAAAAACGGATTCAGGATTAGATTGAAATCCCCTCCAAGGATGATAATTCCCTCCTTGAAAGAGTCAGCTATCTGCAAAATGTTAATCAGCCAACGTGTTTGATTATTGTTAGGAGCGTATACATTTATAAAGGTGTACAGATGTTGTCCTATCGTGCCTTTTATCATTATATATCTTCCATCTGTATCACAGAGTTGGTCTGCTAAAGGGAAGGGGACTTTTTTATGAAAGCCAATGCTCACTCCTCTTGAATTAGATATGGGGGAACCACTGTGAAACCATTTGGGGAATGTGGAAAAGGAAAGGTTGGGGAAGTGGTTGATTTTAAAATGGGTCTCCTGAAGAAAGACAACATTCGCTTTGTCCCTCTTCAGGACCCCAAAAATATGGCTCCTCTTTGACGGTGAGTTACAACCCCTTACATTAAATGAGGCCACCCTAAGAGCCATCATGGGGATTCCTAGAAGTGACAAAAGGCTGAATTAAGACCCTGATGATATAGACATGTAAGGAGAATCTCAGGTGATACTTATCCCTCAGAGGATCAATGCGAAGCTCACGCCGTCGGTACCAGAGAAGACCAATCCGCCTCAGATGAAGACAAAATGACCTGTTGAAAGACCAAAAAATAAAGAACATAAGAAAAATATAATAAACATAGGTAACTTGTAAACAGGGGTAAAAAAGCGGCATGGTAATGCCCATAGAGGAAGGGAGGGGGGAGGTGGTGTGTCACCAGCAAGTGACAGCAACTCTACAAAAAGAGTGGCTAATTAGGCCTATAGGAAATAATGTAAAAGGTAAAAACGAAATATTGGCCTAAATCGGACTAGTATGGGCCCATAGGAGTACAAGAAGAGAAACACAAGGGGGGGGGGGGGGTTGGAAGCGGAGGAGGGGGAAGGAGTATCAGAGGAGGAGGAGGAAAAAAGGAGGAGGGAGGGTGGAGGAGGAATGGAGGGGAGAAAATGCAGGAACTGTTCTCAACTTGAGATGGCCAAGAGGAAGGGACTAAAGAAAACCTATTAAACTAGGGTTATATGGCAAGGGGCGTTGTGGATCCCCTAAGGGAGTTCAGGATGTAACTGAACCTAACGTATGAGATAAGGAGACTATTCGGGCATCTAGGCGATAGATCTGAAGGTGATTGGAACACTCCATCTCGTGGTTTCATGGAGTGGGTGATTTAGGTGTTCCGTGAAATTCCTTCTTAGATCTGGGATCACCAAAAAGAGGATGAGAGATAAAAGACTTGGGGGGTCTAAGTGGCAGATCAGCGATCCTCTGAGGCAATGCGTCTTGGAGTCAGAGGCTGATTCCTTCTTTTTTGGCATCGGGACCTAGGGGTGTCTCTGGATTCAAAGGGTACGTTCCTAGGTATCTCTGGTAGTGACGCCAGGTCCTGAATAGTGTCCCAATCTTCTATAGCCAGAGGTGGAATGTCCAGCAAATCATATATTGGGCCCAGGTCAGAATGGGCTTTGATGGTAATTCTCCTGCCGTTTACAGAAAAAGATAGACCAAACGGAAAGTTCCATCTATGCAAGATTTTATGGTTTCTAAGCAAGTCCGTTAGGGGCTTCAGAGCTTTGCTTTTTTGGAGGGTTATAGGGGCCAGATCCTGGAAAACGCTAATGGCCACTCCTTTGAACTTCACCCCATCAGGTCTGCGAGCCTTATTCAGGACAGCTTCCTTGTCTTGGAAGTGGAGGAAGCGACATATTATATCCCTGGGAGGATCGTTGGCGCGATGGGCTCTCTCGATGATTATAGGATCGGAGCGATCTGGGCCTAAAAGATCCGAACATATGGCCCTGACGATGTCCAAGATCTCGTGCGTGGGGTCCGATTCAGGGATGCCTCTGAACCGTAAGTTATTTCTTCTGCCGCGGTTTTCTTGGTCCTCCAAGGCGGTATATACCGCGTTTAGGTGGGTCTGGCATTTCTGTATGCTAGTGGAGGTCGCGGCCTGAAAGTCCAGAATGGCGGCCTGTGTATCTTCCAAGGCTTCTACCCTGTCTCCCACATGTCTAATGTCCTCTCTTAGGGAAGAGATCTCACCTACCAGTGGATCCATTGCTTTCTGGAGGGCCAAGTCCAGGTATTTCCTTGATATCGGAAGGTATTTACAACTTTTGGCACCCTCAGTGTCGCTTGTGTCATCTTGTACGCCTGGATCATTTTTTTCTGTCTCCCTGCCGGGGACCGGCGCCATCCTGGGCTCCTTAGCTGCGCATATAGCGGCTGCTTTCTTGATGAAGCGGTCCAATTGTGCCCATTTTTTAGTCCAGGAGCTGAAGTAAGCTGTTGTAAAGTAGCGTCTTCCTAACGGAGCTCAGGCACACACGTCCATGTCGGTCTGGCGCTGGTTCCGCCCCTAAAATGGGTGTTTGTTTAATAACTGAATATAACCACAGTATGTAAAGGCTGTATGTCACAATGACATACAGTACAGACCAAAAGTTTTGACACACCTTCTCCATCAAAGAGTTTTCTTTATTTTCATGACTATGAAAATTGTAGATTCACACTGAAGGCATAAAAACTATAAATTAACACATGTGGAATTATATACATAACAAACAAGTGTGAAACAACTGAAACTATGTCATATTCTAGGTTCTTCAAAGTAGCCACCTTTTGCTTTGATTACTGCTTTGCACACTCTTGGCATTCTCTTGATGAGCTTCAAGAGGTAGTCCCCTGAAATGGTTTTCACTTCACAGGTGTGCCCTGTCAGGTTTAATAAGTGGGATTTCTTGCCTTATAAATGGGGTTGGGACCATCAGTTGCGTTGAGGAGAAGTCAGGTGGATACACAGCTGATAGTCCTACTGAATAGACTGTTAGAATTTGTATTATGGCAAGAAAAAAGCAGCTAAGTAAAGACAAACGAGTGGCCATCATTACTTTAAGAAATGAAGGTCAGTCAGTCAGCCTAAAAATTGGGAAAACTTTAAAAGTAAGGGCTTTTTGACCATGAAGGAGAGTGATGGGGTGCTGCGCCAGATGACCTGGCCTCCACAGTCACCGGATCTGAACCCAATCAAGATGGTTTGGGGTGAGCTGGACCGCAGAGTGAAGGCAAAAGGGCCAACAAGTGCTAAGCATCTCTGGGAACTCCTTCAAGACTGTTGGAAGACCATTTCAGGGGACTACCTCTTGAAGCTCATCAAGAGAATGCCAAGAGTGTGCAAAGCAGTAATCAAAGCAAAAGGTGGCTACTTTGAAGAACCTAGAATATGACATATTTTCAGTTGTTTCACACTTGTTTGTTATGTATATAATTCCACATGTGTTAATTCATAGTTTTGATGCCTTCATAGTCATGAAAATAAAGAAAACTCTTTGAATGAGAAGGTGTGTCCAAACTTTTGGTCTGTACTGTATGCAGCAAAGGCTGCAAAATAAACTTTTTTGCCCAAAAAGGGTGTTTGATTAATAACTGAATATGACAGCAGTATATAAACCCTTTCACACGTGCTGATGGTGCAAGGCCAGAAAAATTGTGTATTTTGCCAAAAAAAGGGTGTTTTATTAATAGAAGAATATAACCACAGTATATAAAGGGTGTATCTCGCACCGACTGATCCAGACTAGGCCGCAATTAAATTTGTTTGCCCAAAATGGCTGTATTTCAAATAACTGAATAGAACCACAGTATGTAAAGGCTGTATCTCACAATCACATATGCAGCAAAGGCTGCAAAATAAACTTTTTTGCCCAAAACTGGTGTTTGTTTAATAACTGAATATGACAGCAGTATATAACCCTTGAATTTCACACGTGCTGATGGTGCAAGCCCCGAAAAATTGTGTATTTTGCCCAAAAAAGGGTGTTTTATTAATAGAAGAATATAACCACAGTATATAAAGGGTGTATCTCACAGCAACTGATCCAGACTAGGCCGCAATTAAATATTTGTGCCCAAAATGGCTGTATTTCAAATAACTGAATAGAATCACAGTATGTAAAGGCTGTATCTCACACGTACTGATCCAGACTAGGCCGCAATTTTAGTTTTTTGCCCAAACTGGGTGTTTGTTTTTTAATAACTGAATATGACAGCAGTATATAACCCTTGAATTGCACACATGCTGATGCTGCAAGGGCTGTAAAATTGGGTATTTTGGCAAAAAAGTGTCTAATCCTGCAAATGTTTTATATTGGCAAAAAAGGGTTATTTTTTAAAACCAGATTATTAGTGCAGTATTCAATTTCAATGTCACAAAAGCTCAGATGCAGTGCTGGTGCACTGAGCTTGCATAAAATGGCCGCCGCCACCCACCTAACTAACAGACTAACAGATGGATTAAAGTAATTCTTTTCTGTCACTGGGCTCAGGGCAGGGTAAAAAGATTGTGCCCTGCATCCACACAACTATATGTATGTCGATCGCTGAGTTAGATTCACGTTCTAAACAAAGATTCTCTCCTATTCTCTCCCTAAAATCACCAGCAGCATCCTTTCCCTACAATAGTAACAGCAGAGTGACGTGCAGCGCTACGTGACTCAAGCTTATATAGAGGCTGAGTCACATGCTGCACTGGCCAATCACAGCCATGCCATTAGTAGGCATGGCTGTGATGGCTTCTAAGGTCAGACAGTTTTTTTGCTTGTTGATTGACTGCTCTGCAGCCTTTCAAAAAGCACTAAGAAATCGCCGTACAACAAACCCGAACCCAAACTTTTACTGAAATGTTCAGGTTCGGGTCCAGGGTCCAAAAATCCTAAAGTTCGGTACGAACCCGAACTTTACAGTTCGGGTTCGCTCAACCCTACTTAATATAAAAAAGTGGAACAGATCATTAAAAGGCACTGGCACCATATTCTAAAAGACAAATTGATCGGCACATCTCTCGCCATCAATCCAAATATAATATACACTAAGGCTCCAAATCTAGGATTGAAGATTGCACCTTCCAATACACCAAGGCATAAGAAACAGGAACATTCAATAAATGGTTGGCTCGATCTGAAAGGGTTTTATAGATGCGACAGATGCTGTAATTGTAAGGTGGCTCTCGTTCCAAGGAAAATTGAAAAAATCTGTTCAACAACCAATTCCTTTAAATAAGAAATAAAAGACTTCCTTACTTACAACACAACTAATGTCATCTACATCATACAGTGCCCATGCAAAAAACAATATATAGGAAGAACTAAAAGAACACTTAAGAAAAGAATATCAGAGCACATCAATAACATTAGGAATGGATATGAAAAACATTCACTGTCCAAACATTTCAAATACACCATAACCAAGATCCAAAGGGCATATTTTTTGCAGCTATTGAGAAGGTGGAGGAACACTCGAAGGAAGGGAATCACATCATGAAAATGTCCGGTCTAGAATCAAGATATACTGTATCTTTGAATTCAATACTCTCTTACCTGAAGGCCTCAATGCTGAACTTGAATTATTTGGTATCCTGTAGAGTTAGGGTGGGTGCCCCCACGGAGGATCGGTGTTATATAGGGTTGAGCGAACCCAAACTGTAAAGTTCGGGTTCGTACCGAACTTTAGGATTTTTGGACCCCGGACCCGAACCCGAACATTTCAGTAAAAGTTCGGGTTTGGGTTCGGGGTTCGGCGATTTCTAGGCGCTTTTTGAAAGGCTGCAGAGCAGCCAATCAACAAGCATTTAACTCTGTGCCCTTAGAAGCCATCACAGCCATGCCTACTAATGGCATGGATGTGATTGGCCAGTGCAGCATGTGACCCAGCCTCTATATAAGCTGGAGTCACGTAGCGCTGCACATCACTCTGCTGTTACTAGTGTAGGGAGAGGATGCTGCTGCTGTGAGGGAGAGAATAGGAAAGAAACTTTAATCAGAACTGCAATTGAACTCAGCGATCTACATAGATTTAGTTGTGTGGATGCAGTGCACAATCTTTTTACCCTGCCCTGTGCCCAGTGACAGAGAAAAATAACTTTTATCCGTCTGTTAGTTAGGTGGGCGGTGGCTGCCATTTTATACAATCTCAGTGCACCAGCACTGCATATGTGCTTTTGTGACATTGAAATCCAAGCTTGAAATACTGCAATAATAATCTGGGTTTAAAAAAACACAAATTTTTGGCAATATCCTACATCTGGTGCCTTTGCAGCATTAGTCAGTGTTCAATTTAAGCTAGAAATACATCTATAATTTTCTTTTTGGGCAAAATACTCCATTTTACAGCCCTTGCTGCATCTGGGATTGTTAAAAACAAGCTTGAAATACTTCAATAATTTTCTGGCTTTGAAAAAATACCAATTTTTTGCAATACCCTCCATCTGGGGCCTCTGCCACATTAGTCAGTGTGCAATTTAAGCTAGAAATACAGCTATCATTTTCTGGGTTTTAAAAAACACCCTTTTAGGGCAAAATATACAATTTTACAGCCCTTGCTGCATCTGCACGTGTGAAATTCAAGTGTTATATACTGCTGTCATATTCTGTTAGTAAAAAAACACCCTTTTTGGGCAACTTAAATACTTAATATTGCAGCCTTTGCTGCATCTGTTATTGTTAAAAAAAGCTTGAAATATTTCAATAATTTTCTTGTAAATTAAAATTTTATTAAGAGATTTTTTCATTTTTTTTCTCAAAGTTAAAAGTATAACATAGACATTTAAATATAGGAAATACAACCATATTTCTTCACAGACAAGCATTAAGTCATCGTCTGATATATTTGTAACAAAATTACAATAGTTATATAAAGATCAGTGTGGTATATATATAATCCTGTTAAGACAGGAAAAAACATCTTTATTACATCTCAAGATTATAAATTCTAGTTAACCACACCAAGTGGTGGTCTATATAGAGTTCAACAGAAGTATAAAGATTAGCATATATGGATCCTGTGTTTTGTTTTTTGTTTTTTACTAAGCTGTTATTCTAAATAACCATACAAGATAGTGATCTATATAATGCTCTACAGAAGTGTAGAGGTAAATAAAGTCTCTGTAGAAAAACTTGCAGCAAGACTTTCGCAGGTATTATAAATACTTTACAAGAGATGTAATTTTAAAAGAACCTGGTTGGAGGTCATATGGGGGAAAGTAGAGAAGGAAGGGAAGGGGGGAGGAGAGGGAGGGGGAAGGGAATAACAAGAACATTGAACAAAACAACAGGATAATCTACAGGATTATCCCGTCACTCTAGATGTTTGTTTATTTTATCAGATGAAATATAATCGTTCCATTTGGACCAGACCCTGAGGTACTTGTTATAATTCCCATTTGATTTTTTTAAAGCTGTTCGTTAGGTTAATGTCTGCTAACCAATCTTTAATGGTCGGGGTTTCTTCAGTCATCCAGTACTTTGGAATCAGAGCTTTGAAGGTGGTGATAAGAAAGGGAAAAAGTCTATCCCTTAGTATTAAACTGTTTGTATTGTATATTCCTAGTAGAATAAGGTCTTTATCAACCATAATAGTGGAGCTATATATTTCTGACAGTACCAAGTAAAATTTTTCCCACATAGGAGCAATTTTTACACAGTTAACCGATATGTGGGAATAGGTACTATCCGGTCCCCCACACCTCCAGCAACTGGCAGGAATGTTCGCATTAATTCTTTTTAATAGAGTAGGAGTTCTATACCAACTAGATACCAACTTAAAGTGTACCTCTTGGAGTCTCACTGAGGTAACTTTAGGTATTGACGAATGTAGTATTGTCTGTATTTTATTCTCATTGAAAGATTTTTTGAGCTCTTTGGCCCAGCTGTTGAGGTATGAAGGTGGGGGGGACCCCTCATTGGAAATCGCATAAATGAAGGAGTTACCATGTGCAAGTGGGCGTCTGGATAAAGCTAATTTAATGAGTCCCTTGTGGTTTAAGGGTTGGGTTATATAGCTTGAGAGAGACTGAATATGTTTTAGCAATTGGGAATATTCTTTGTGCGTAAGTTGTGGGAGTGAGTGAGAGTTTTTAAAGTTCTCAAATTCTAGCAAAGTATCCCTTCAAGGACATCTTTCAGAGTAATGTCGTTACCTGATTTGATGTTGTTTATTTTTTGCCTAATTGACCTAAATTTCTAAGGAATAATGACAAGCAAGGGGAGGTCTCTGAAACAAGGAGTTTGTGTGTTTTCTCTTCTTAATGTCTTGTGCCATATTTTTAGAGTATAATTAGTGTAGGGATTATTTTTTAAAATCTTTAAATAAGTCTTGATTAAATTTAGTTTTCCAAATTACCAAATTGAGCGGAAAGGTGGTGCAGCCATCTTCAAGGTCGACCCATATTTTAGGTTGAGGTCTTACAATCCATTCTACCACTCACGATATGATGGCTGCTTTTCCGTACCTTTCAAAGTCTGGGAGGCCTATTCCACCTTTTCTCTTAGATGTTAGGACATTATGGGCAATCCTGTATTGACCTTTGTTCCATATGAAGGAAAGCACTGTTTTCTTTAATGTTTTGAAAAACTACCCGGAATATGCAAGGGAATACTTTGCAAGAAGTACAGAACTCTAGGAAGAGCGATCATTTTAATTAAGTTAACCCGACCGAACCAAGAGACATGCAAGTCATTCCACTCCATTAGGTCAGCTATCTTTCCTGGTGTAAGCTCAAGTTTTCCTTTATCGTTTTTAATTTTGTGAACTAATGTTTTATGTCTCTGCTTCTGCACAAATTTTGCTAGTTCTCTACCACTTAGGAAGTGTTTATATTTGTGATAAAAAAGATCTCTCTCTGAGTTTTGGTTAAGGGTTTACTTGAGATCATTTCTGAGCATTAACAGTTCTTTTTCTATATTGTTGTGCCTTTTCATAGGTAAATGCATTGATATCCAATTCATTATTATCAAAATGGATGTTCATTGCCTTTAAGAGCCATGCTCGACTATAGTTACAATTTTGTATGTCTTGAGTAGGCCAAATTAAGGTCACACAAAGGTTTCTACTTCAGTGTTATTCTTCTAATGAATGTACCAGTCTGAGAAGAGGCCTCCTTGTCTACTTTTAAATTTATGACGGGAGAAAGGGGTAAGCTCTATGCAGCTGGTGATAATAACCTATACAATTAGGCATTTATTAATGAAGCAAAATATATAATATGTATGTATTCATTTAATGAGCCTTAGTTAGTCCTTAGCATAAGACAATCAGTAGGACATATATATATATATATATATATATATTTGTTTATATTGTATTGTTATATGTTACGAAGACAACATGTATCCAGTATGTTGTATATATTTCTCATTAGAAGAGTGTCTGTGAAGATGTGTGTCTTGTAACAATTAATCACATCTTTGGTATGACAGAGGAGATACTGATATCTCTGTGAGAAAACAAGGCTATTTACGATCCATAAATTAGCAGTGTGAGAAACGTTTAAAGAGACGCCTAGAGGTCTGTCTCTAATCGCTACAGGTGTCAGAATTAATCCCTATGGCTTTGAATTAAAGCTTCTAAGGTCAAAATGTATATTCAGACTTACATAAGTTAACCCTTTGATCATAAGCCATAAACAGGAGGTAGAGAGAAGAAAGAAAAAAAGAGGAGGAGGAAAAAGAAGAAAAAGGAGAAAAAGAGAGAGAGAGGAGAGGAGAAGTTGAGGTTTATCAAGATGAAAGCCATGGTGAGATGCGCTATGATGGACCACCCAGCTTTCCTAGGAGCAGAAGTGAGATTCCTACTAGGACTTGGTAAGAGACACAGAAAATGATATTTCATTTTATTAAGACTAATTTGATAATGTGGGTAAAACTATACCATCTAGATTGGCGAATAAATAAATAATTAAATTAATTGATCATCTCCATATTGAGATGTAGTCTTAGGATATTGTGAGGCTTCATTCTACCTGCAGAAGAATCTAGACTCATAATCTAGCAAAGCATTAAATGATTGCTTATATATATATATACACTCACCTAAAGAATTATTAGGAACACCTGTTCTATTTCTCATTAATGCAATTATCTAGTCAACCAATCACATGGCAGTTGCTTCAATGCATTTAGGGGTGTGCTCCTGGTCAAGACAATCTCCTGAACTCCAAACTGAATGTCAGAATGGGAAAGAAAGGTGATTTAAGCAATTTTGAGCGTGGCATGGTTGTTGGTGCCAGACGGGCCGGTCTGAGTATTTCACAATCTGCTCAGTTACTGGGATTTTCATGCACAACCATTTTTAGGGTTTACAAAGAATGGTGTGAAAAGGGAAAAACATCCAGTATGCGGCAGTCCTGTGGGCAAAAATGCCTTCTGGATGCTAGAGGTCAGAGGAGAATGGGCCGACTGATTCAAGCTGATAGAAGAGCAACGTTGACTGAAATAACCACTCGTTACAACCGAGGTATGCAGCAAAGCATTTGTAAAGCCACAACATGCACAACCTTGAGGTGGATGGGCTACAACAGCAGAAGACCCCACCGGGGACCACTCATCTCCACTACAAATAGGAAAAAGAGGCTACAATTTGCACGAGCTCACCAAAATTGGACTGTTGAAGACTGGAAAAAATGTTGCCTGCTCTGATGAGTCTCGATTTCTGTTGAGACATTCAAAAAGTAGAGTCCGAATTTGGCGTAAACAGAATGAGAACATGTATCCATCCTCTGATGGCTACTTCCAGCAGGATAATGCACCATGTCACAAAGCTCGAATCATTTCAAATTGGTTTCTTGAACATGACAATGAGTTCACTGTACTAAAATGGCCCCCACAGTCACCAGATCTCAACCCAATAGAGCATCTTTGGGATGTGGTGGAACGGGAGCTTCGTGCCCTGGATGTGCATCCCTCAAATCTCCATCAACTGCAAGATGCTATCCTATCAATATGGGCCAACATTTCTAAAGAATGCTATCAGCACCTTGTCGAATCAATGCCACGTAGAATTAAGGCAGTTCTGAAGGCAAAAAGGGGTCCAACACCGTATTAGTATGGTGTTCCTAATAATTGTTTAGGTGAGTGTATATATATATATATATATATATATTGATAGAACATTCTAAGTGATGGATTCCCACAGGAAGGACTTATTTCAAATGCTTCCTATTAAAGATATGGTCTAGCAAAATCCTAGATCCCTGTTATTTGTCTTAATAGTCTTACCAAAGTTATATATGTGAAAATAGTCCAGGATGGGGCGGAAGGATACAGTTATCTATTCTAAGTTATATCCTTGAATGGATTTGCCCATCTTGAAGTCATGTGATGTGTAGTTGGTTAGAGGGGGGTGGAATGTATTTAGCATTCTATATTGATGTCTAGGATTAGACATGCCCATCCTGATATCATGAGGTTTTCTCTGAACAGAAGTAATGTATATAACTTATGTTCATATTTTGATATCCTAACCTAATAATAGCTTGTGTATAATGTGACAAGTTATTTCCACTCACATGTATTGTTAAGCTTGTAATGCTTTATATTAACACTATATATATATTCATTTGCATGTATCATTATGTTTATTTACTTATAAATGTTTATAATCTTGTAACTAATAAATCTGCATATTTTTATAATGCCTGTGTATTATTGTATAATCCAGACCTACATTTTATCATTAACGTCATCTCACGTCAAAAATAACTTATTTATCTGAGGAAATAGTCGGACTCAGATGTGAATTGTATCAATTAGGTTGTCTACAATTCACCAGGTCATGATTTTAAGAATTTATAACAAATTTTATAAATTAAATTTTTTTATGGTTAATTATTTTTATGACCATAATTAATAATTCTTAATTGAATTATTACCACCCGACAATATCCCTAGAGCATGAAATTTTATGTGACTTTTCTAATGTATGTATTTTGGCTGATAAAGCCTCTATTTTGAGTCTTTTTTCCTTTTTCTTCCTAGAACCTAATTGCATAAGATGTCCTCTGATTACTGTTTTGTGAGATTCCCAAAGTGTTGACCAGTTTACTTCATTAGGTTTATTTTCTTTGAAGAAATATTTTCTTTGGGAAGAAATATAGTTTATATCCACATCTAGTTTCAGTAAGGAGTCATTCAGTCTCCAGGTGAACCTCCTATATGAGCCCTGCGTTATGTTAAGTTTAACAATTAAAGGTGCATGGTCTGAATGTATGAATGAGTCATATTGCGCTTTTCTGACATATTATAAGTTATTTTGTTGTATATAGATATGGTCTATTCTTGAGTATTGGTTGAGGGCGGAGGAGAAGTGGGAATAGTCCCTCTCACCAGGGTTATCGTATCTCCAGATATCTACGAGTTGTCTTTCATGGAGCATGTTTTTAATGGTTCTAATCGTTTTGTAGGGAAGAGATGTCTTTCCCCTAGAGGTGTCAATAGTGGGTTCTAAGGAAATATTAAAATCCCCTCATATGATGAGAATTCCTTCCTGGAATGTATCAATAATGTTGAAAACATGTTTTAGAAAACCTGTTTGGTTAGTGTTAGGTACATACAAATTTACAATAGTGATAAGTTTGCCGTCCAGGCGGCCTTTGATGAGAATGTATCTCCCTTCTCCATCTATGATTTTGTCTGTTTCAACAAAGTTTAGCTTTTTGTGGATCAAAATCGAAACTCCTTTTCTCCTTCTAAGGGGTGTGTTGGAGTTGTACCAGTGTGTGTGTGTGTAAACGTTTTTTTTTTTCTTTGGGGAGTATATGTTTTTTTTAATTGTGTAAAAGTCCGTGTTCGGGTTCGGTGTTCGGCGCTTTCTTGGCGCTTTTTGAAAGGCTGCAAAGCAGCCAATCAACAAGCATTATAATACTTGGCCCAAGAGGCCATCACAGCCATGCCTACTATTGGCATGGCTGTGATTGGCCAGTGCACCATGTGACCCAGCCTCTATTTAAGCTGGAGTCACGTAGCGCCGCACGTCACTCTGCTATGATCAGTATAGGGAGAGGTTGCAGCTGCGACGTTAGGGCGAGATTAGGCAGATTAACTCCTCCAAAAGACTTGATTCTGTGATCGATCTGCAGCTGTGGATCATTGAAGTGCTATTATTGACTTGCTCACTTTTTTGAGGCTGCCCAGAGCGTTTTTAGATCACTTTTTTTCTGGGGTGATCGGCGGCCATTTTGTGACTTGTGGTGCGCCAGCACGAGCTATCACCAAGTGTATTTATCCATCGATAGTGTGGTTATTTTGTGCTATATCCAACATCAGCTGCAGGCTTAGCCTGTGTCACCCAAGGGCATTTAACCATCAACAGTCTGATTATTTTTTGGCCATATACTACATCAGCTGCAGGCTGAGCCTGTGTCACCCAAATGCATTTAACCATCAACAGTGTGGTTATTTTTTGGCCATATATTACATCAGGGGCAAGTTGAGCCTGTCACCCAGCGCCTAAAAAATAGACCTGACATTTCTATTCAACCAAATCTGCACAGTTTTAGCTGGTCAAGTTATTTGTAGTGACCGTAAAAGCAGACTTTTTGTTCTGGGTTGAAAAAGCATTCCCAAATTTGCCATTCTGAAAATAACTAGTTTGTGGTATTTGAGGCCTACTTGAAATCTATCCCAAAAAGAAAATCTTACATTGAAGGTATTGATAGTGTGATTCAGAAAAACCTAAGACACACGCTAGCGTGCTGATAGAAGTGTCATTCTGTGATTAAACCTATAACTGTCACACAGCGCAAAAAAAAAACAGGTCTCACATCTCCATTCAACCAAATCTGCACAGTTTTAGCTGGTCAAGTTATTTGTAGTGACCGTAAAAGCAGACTTTTTGTTCTGGGTTGAAAAAGCATTCCCAAATTTGCCATTCTGAAAATAACTAGTTTGTGGTATTTGAGGCCTACTTGAAATCTATCCCAAAAAGAAAATCTTACATTGAAGGTATTGATAGTGTCATTCAGAAAAACCTAAGACACACGGTAGCGTGCTGATAGAAGTGTCATTCTGTGATTAAACCTATAACTGTCACACAGCGCAAAAAAAAACAGGTCTCACATCTCTATTCAACCAAATCTGCACAGTTTTAGCTGGTCAAGTTATTTGTAGTGACCGTAAAAGCAGACTTTTTGTTCTGGGTTGAAAAAGCATTCCCAAATTTGCCATTCTGAAAAAAACTAGTTTGTGGTATTTGAGGCCTAATTGAAATCTATCCCAAAAAGAAAATCTTACATTGAAGGTATTGATAGTGTGATTCAGAAAAACCTAAGACACACGCTAGCATGCTGATAGAAGTGTCATTCTGTGATTAAACCTATAACTGTCACACAGCGCAAAAAAAAAAACAGGTCTCACATCTCTATTCAACCAAATCTGCACAGTTTTAGCTGGTCAAGTTATTTGTAGTGACCGTAAAAGCAGACTTTTTGTTCTGGGTTGAAAAAGCATTCCCAAATTTGCCATTCTGAAAATAACTAGTTTGTGGTATTTGAGGCCTACTTGAAATCTATCCCAAAAAGAAAATCTTACATTGAAGGTATTGATAGTGTGATTCAGAAAAACCTAAGACACACGCAAGCGTGCTGATAGAAGTGTCATTCTGTGATTAAACCTATAACTGTCACACAGCGCAAAAAAAAAACAGATCTCACATCTCTATTCAACCAAATCTGCACAGTTTTAGCTGGTCAAGTTATTTGTAGTGACCGTAAAAGCAGACTTTTTGTTCTGGGTTGAAAAAGCATTCCCAAATTTGCCATTCTGAAAATAACTAGTTTGTGGTATTTGAGGCCTACTTGAAATCTATCCCAAAAAGAAAATCTTACATTGAAGGTATTGATAGTGTGATTCAGAAAAACCTAAGACACACGCTAGCGTGCTGATAGAAGTGTCATTCTGTGATTAAACCTATAACTGTCACACAGCGCAAAAAAAAAACAGGTCTCACATCTCTATTCAACCAAATCTGCACAGTTTTAGCTGGTCAAGTTATTTGTAGTGACCGTAAAAGCAGACTTTTTGTTCTGGGTTGAAAAAGCATTCCCAAATTTGCCATTCTGAAAATAACTAGTTTGTGGTATTTGAGGCCTACTTGAAATCTATCCCAAAAAGAAAATCTTACATTGAAGGTATTGATAGTGTCATTCAGAAAAACCTAAGACACACGCTAGCGTGCTGATAGAAGTGTCATTCTGTGATTAAACCTATAACTGTCACACAGCGCAAAAAAAAAACAGGTCTCACATCTCTATTCAACCAAATCTGCACAGTTTTAGCTGGTCAAGTTATTTGTAGTGACCGTAAAAGCAGACTTTTTGTTCTGGGTTGAAAAAGCATTCCCAAATTTGCCATTCTGAAAATAACTAGTTTGTGGTATTTGAGGCCTAATTGAAATCTATCCCAAAAAGAAAATCTTACATTGAAGGTATTGATAGTGTGATTCAGAAAAACCTAAAACACACGCTAGCATGCTGATAGAAGTGTCATTCTGTGATTAAACCTATAACTGTCACACAGCGCAAAAAAAAAAACAGGTCTCACATCTCTATTCAACCAAATCTGCACAGTTTTAGCTGGTCAAGTTATTTGTAGTGACCGTAAAAGCAGACTTTTTGTTCTGGGTTGAAAAAGCATTCCCAAATTTGCCATTCTGAAAATAACTAGTTTGTGGTATTTGAGGCCTACTTGAAATCTATCCCAAAAAGAAAATCTTACATTGAAGGTATTGATAGTGTGATTCAGAAAAACCTAAGACACACGCTAGCGTGCTGATAGAAGTGTCATTCTGTGATTAAACCTATAACTGTCACACAGCGCAAAAAAAAAACAGATCTCACATCTCTATTCAACCAAATCTGCACAGTTTTAGCTGGTCAAGTTATTTGTAGTGACCGTAAAAGCAGACTTTTTGTTCTGGGTTGAAAAAGCATTCCCAAATTTGCCATTCTGAAAATAACTAGTTTGTGGTATTTGAGGCCTACTTGAAATCTATCCCAAAAAGAAAATCTTACATTGAAGGTATTGATAGTGTCATTCAGAAAAACCTAAGACACACGCTAGCGTGCTGATAGAAGTGTCATTCTGTGATTAAACCTATAACTGTCACACAGCGCAAAAAAAAAACAGGTCTCACATCTCTATTCAACCAAATCTGCACAGTTTTAGCTGGTCAAGTTATTTGTAGTGACCGTAAAAGCAGACTTTTTGTTCTGGGTTGAAAAAGCATTCCCAAATTTGCCATTCTGAAAATAACTAGTTTGTGGTATTTGAGGCCTACTTGAAATCTATCCCAAAAAGAAAATCTTACATTGAAGGTATTGATAGTGTCATTCAGAAAAACCTAAGACACACGCTAGCGTGCTGATAGAAGTGTCATTCTGTGATTAAACCTATAACTGTCACACAGCGCAAAAAAAAAACAGGTCTCACATCTCTATTCAACCAAATCTGCACAGTTTTAGCTGGTCAAGTTATTTGTAGTGACCGTAAAAGCAGACTTTTTGTTCTGGGTTGAAAAAGCATTCCCAAATTTGCCATTCTGAAAATAACTAGTTTGTGGTATTTGAGGCCTAATTGAAATCTATCCCAAAAAGAAAATCTTACATTGAAGGTATTGATAGTGTGATTCAGAAAAACCTAAGACTCACGCTAGCGTGCTGTTAGAAGTGTCATTTTGTGATTAAACCTATAACTGTCACACAGCGCAAAAAAAAAACAGGTCTCACATCTCTATTCAACCAAATCTGCACAGTTTTAGCTGGTCAAGTTATTTGTAGTGACCGTAAAAGCAGACTTTTTGTTCTGGGTTGAAAAAGCATTCCCAAATTTGCCATTCTGAAAATAACTAGTTTGTGGTATTTGAGGCCTACTTGAAATCTATCCCAAAAAGAAAATCTTACATTGAAGTTATTGATAGTGTGATTCAGAAAAACCTAAGACACACGCTAGCGTGCTGATAGAAGTGTCATTCTGTGATTAAACCTATAACTGTCACACAGAGCAAAAAAAAAAACAGGTCTCACATCTCTATTCAACCAAATCTGCACAGTTTTAGCTGGTCAAGTTATTTGTAGTGACCGTCAAAGCAGACTTTTTGTTCTGGGTTGAAAAAGCATTCCCAAATTTGCCATTCTGAAAATAACTAGTTTGTGGTATTTGAGGCCTACTTGAAATCTATCCCAAAAAGAAAATCTTACATTGAAGGTATTGATAGTGTCATTCAGAAAAACCTAAGACACACGCTAGCGTGCTGATAGAAGTGTCATTCTGTGATTAAACCTATAACTGTCACACAGCGCAAAAAAAAAACAGGTCTCACATCTCTATTCAACCAAATCTGCACAGTTTTAGCTGGTCAAGTTATTTGTAGTGACCGTAAAAGCAGACTTTTTGTTCTGGGTTGAAAAAGCATTCCCAAATTTGCCATTCTGAAAATAACTAGTTTGTGGTATTTGAGGCCTACTTGAAATCTATCCCAAAAAGAAAATCTTACATTGAAGGTATTGATAGTGTCATTCAGAAAAACCTAAGACACACGCTAGCGTGCTGATAGAAGTGTCATTCTGTGATTAAACCTATAACTGTCACACAGCGCAAAAAAAAAACAGGTCTCACATCTCTATTCAACCAAATCTGCACAGTTTTAGCTGGTCAAGTTATTTGTAGTGACCGTAAAAGCAGACTTTTTGTTCTGGGTTGAAAAAGCATTCCCAAATTTGCCATTCTGAAAATAACTAGTTTGTGGTATTTGAGGCCTAATTGAAATCTATCCCAAAAAGAAAATCTTACATTGAAGGTATTGATAGTGTGATTCAGAAAAACCTAAAACACACGCTAGCATGCTGATAGAAGTGTCATTCTGTGATTAAACCTATAACTGTCACACAGCGCAAAAAAAAAAACAGGTCTCACATCTCTATTCAACCAAATCTGCACAGTTTTAGCTGGTCAAGTTATTTGTAGTGACCGTAAAAGCAGACTTTTTGTTCTGGGTTGAAAAAGCATTCCCAAATTTGCCATTCTGAAAATAACTAGTTTGTGGTATTTGAGGCCTACTTGAAATCTATCCCAAAAAGAAAATCTTACATTGAAGGTATTGATAGTGTGATTCAGAAAAACCTAAGACACACGCTAGCGTGCTGATAGAAGTGTCATTCTGTGATTAAACCTATAACTGTCACACAGCGCAAAAAAAAAACAGATCTCACATCTCTATTCAACCAAATCTGCACAGTTTTAGCTGGTCAAGTTATTTGTAGTGACCGTAAAAGCAGACTTTTTGTTCTGGGTTGAAAAAGCATTCCCAAATTTGCCATTCTGAAAATAACTAGTTTGTGGTATTTGAGGCCTACTTGAAATCTATCCCAAAAAGAAAATCTTACATTGAAGGTATTGATAGTGTGATTCAGAAAAACCTAAGACACACGCTAGCGTGCTGATAGAAGTGTCATTCTGTGATTAAACCTATAACTGTCACACAGCGCAAAAAAAAAACAGGTCTCACATCTCTATTCAACCAAATCTGCACAGTTTTAGCTGGTCAAGTTATTTGTAGTGACCGTAAAAGCAGACTTTTTGTTCTGGGTTGAAAAAGCATTCCCAAATTTGCCATTCTGAAAATAACTAGTTTGTGGTATTTGAGGCCTACTTGAAATCTATCCCAAAAAGAAAATCTTACATTGAAGGTATTGATAGTGTCATTCAGAAAAACCTAAGACACACGCTAGCGTGCTGATAGAAGTGTCATTCTGTGATTAAACCTATAACTGTCACACAGCGCAAAAAAAAAACAGGTCTCACATCTCTATTCAACCAAATCTGCACAGTTTTAGCTGGTCAAGTTATTTGTAGTGACCGTAAAAGCAGACTTTTTGTTCTGGGTTGAAAAAGCATTCCCAAATTTGCCATTCTGAAAATAACTAGTTTGTGGTATTTGAGGCCTACTTGAAATCTATCCCAAAAAGAAAATCTTACATTGAAGTTATTGATAGTGTGATTCAGAAAAACCTAAGACACACGCTAGCGTGCTGATAGAAGTGTCATTCTGTGATTAAACCTATAACTGTCACACAGCGCAAAAAAAAAACAGGTCTCACATCTCTATTCAACCAAATCTGCACAGTTTTAGCTGGTCAAGTTATTTGTAGTGACCGTAAAAGCAGACTTTTTGTTCTGGGTTGAAAAAGCATTCCCAAATTTGCCATTCTGAAAATAACTAGTTTGTGGTATTTGAGGCCTACTTGAAATCTATCCCAAAAAGAAAATCTTACATTGAAGGTATTGATAGTGTCATTCAGAAAAACCTAAGACACACGCTAGCGTGCTGATAGAAGTGTCATTCTGTGATTAAACCTATAACTGTCACACAGCGCAAAAAAAAAACAGGTCTCACATCTCTATTCAACCAAATCTGCACAGTTTTAGCTGGTCAAGTTATTTGTAGTGACCGTAAAAGCAGACTTTTTGTTCTGGGTTGAAAAAGCATTCCCAAATTTGCCATTCTGAAAATAACTAGTTTGTGGTATTTGAGGCCTACTTGAAATCTATCCCAAAAAGAAAATCTTACATTAAAGTTATTGATAGTGTGATTCAGAAAAACCTAAGACACACGCTAGCGTGCTGATAGAAGTGTCATTCTGTGATTAAACCTATAACTGTCACACAGAGCAAAAAAAAAACAGGTCTCACATCTCTATTCAACCAAATCTGCACAGTTTTAGCTGGTCAAGTTATTTGTAGTGACCGTCAAAGCAGACTTTTTGTTCTGGGTTGAAAAAGCATTCCCAAATTTGCCATTCTGAAAATAACTAGTTTGTGGTATTTGAGGCCTAATTGAAATCTATCCCAAAAAGAAAATCTTACATTGAAGGTATTGATAGTGTGATTCAGAAAAACCTAAGACACACGCTAGCATGCTGATAGAAGTGTCATTCTGTGATTAAACCTATAACTGTCACACAGCGCAAAAAAAAAAAACAGGTCTCACATCTCTATTCAACCAAATCTGCACAGTTTTAGCTGGTCAAGTTATTTGTAGTGACCGTAAAAGCAGACTTTTTGTTCTGGGTTGAAAAAGCATTCCCAAATTTGCCATTCTGAAAATAACTAGTTTGTGGTATTTGAGGCCTACTTGAAATCTATCCCAAAAAGAAAATCTTACATTGAAGGTATTGATAGTGTGATTCAGAAAAACCTAAGACACACGCTAGCGTGCTGATAGAAGTGTCATTCTGTGATTAAACCTATAACTGTCACACAGCGCAAAAAAAAAACAGGTCTCACATCTCTATTCAACCAAATCTGCACAGTTTTAGCTGGTCAAGTTATTTGTAGTGACCGTAAAAGCAGACTTTTTGTTCTGGGTTGAAAAAGCATTCCCAAATTTGCCATTCTGAAAATAACTAGTTTGTGGTATTTGAGGCCTACTTGAAATCTATCCCAAAAAGAAAATCTTACATTGAAGGTATTGATAGTGTCATTCAGAAAAACCTAAGACACACGCTAGCGTGCTGATAGAAGTGTCATTCTGTGATTAAACCTATAACTGTCACACAGCGCAAAAAAAAAACAGGTCTCACATCTCTATTCAACCAAATCTGCACAGTTTTAGCTGGTCAAGTTATTTGTAGTGACCGTAAAAGCAGACTTTTTGTTCTGGGTTGAAAAAGCATTCCCAAATTTGCCATTCTGAAAATAACTAGTTTGTGGTATTTGAGGCCTACTTGAAATCTATCCCAAAAAGAAAATCTTACATTGAAGGTATTGATAGTGTCATTCAGAAAAACCTAAGACACACGCTAGCGTGCTGATAGAAGTGTCATTCTGTGATTAAACCTATAACTGTCACACAGCGCAAAAAAAAAACAGGTCTCACATCTCTATTCAACCAAATCTGCACAGTTTTAGCTGGTCAAGTTATTTGTAGTGACCGTAAAAGCAGACTTTTTGTTCTGGGTTGAAAAAGCATTCCCAAATTTGCCATTCTGAAAATAACTAGTTTGTGGTATTTGAGGCCTAATTGAAATCTATCCCAAAAAGAAAATCTTACATTGAAGGTATTGATAGTGTGATTCAGAAAAACCTAAGACTCACGCTAGCGTGCTGATAGAAGTGTCATTCTGTGATTAAACCTATAACTGTCACACAGCGCAAAAAAAAAACAGGTCTCACATCTCTATTCAACCAAATCTGCACAGTTTTAGCTGGTCAAGTTACTTGTAGTGACCGTCAAAGCAGACTTTTTGTTCTGGGTTGAAAAAGCATTCCCAAATTTGCCATTCTGAAAATAACTAGTTTGTGGTATTTGAGGCCTACTTGAAATCTATCCCAAAAAAAAAATCTTACATTGAAGGTATTGATAGTGTGATTCAGAAAAACCTAAGACACACGCTAGCGTGCTGATAGAAGTGTCATTCTGTGATTAAACCTATAACTGTCACACAGCGCAAAAAAAAAAACAGGTCTCACATCTCTATTCAACCAAATCTGCACAGTTTTAGCTGGTCAAGTTATTTGTAGTGACCGTAAAAGCAGACTTTTTGTTCTGGGTTGAAAAAGCATTCCCAAATTTGCCATTCTGAAAATAACTAGTTTGTGGTATTTGAGGCCTACTTGAAATCTATCCCAAAAAGAAAATCTTACATTGAAGGTATTGATAGTGTCATTCAGAAAAACCTAAGACACACGCTAGCGTGCTGATAGAAGTGTCATTCTGTGATTAAACCTATAACTGTCACACAGCGCAAAAAAAAACAGGTCTCACATCTCTATTCAACCAAATCTGCACAGTTTTAGCTGGTCAAGTTATTTGTAGTGACCGTAAAAGCAGACTTTTTGTTCTGGGTTGAAAAAGCATTCCCAAATTTGCCATTCTCAAAATTGTTGTGAACGGGAACAATGAGGAAAACATCTAATAAGGGACGCGGACGTGGACATGGTCGTGGTGTTGTTAGTGTACCCTCTGGTGCTGGGAGAGGACGTGGCCGTTCTGCCACAGCCACACGTCCTAGTGAACCAACTACCTCAGGTCCCAGTAGCCAGCAGAATTTACAGCGATATTTGGTGGGGACCAATGCCGTTCTAAGGATGGTAAGGCCTGAGCAGGTGCAGGCATTATTTAATTGGGTGGCCGACAGTGGATCCAGCACGTTCACATTATCTCCCACCCAGTCTTCTGCAGAAAGCGCACAGATGGCGCATAAAAACCAAGCCCATCGGTCTGTCACATCACCCCCATGCATATCAGGGAAACTGTCTGAGCCTCAAGTTATGCAGCAGTCTCTTATGCTGTTTGAAGACTCTGCTGCCAGGGTTTCCCAAGGGCATCCACCTAGCCCTTCCCCAGGGGTGGAAGAGATAGAATGCACTAACGCACAACCACTTATTTTTCCTGATGATGAGGAAATGGGAATACCACCTCAGCACGTCTCTGATGATGACGAAACACAGGTGCCAACTGCTGCGTCTTTCTGCAGTGTGCAGACTGAACAGGAGGTCAGGGGTTAAGACTAGGTGGAAGACGATGCAGGGGACGATGAGGTCCTAGACCCCACATGGAATGAAGGTTGTGCCACTGACTTTCACAGTTCGGAGGAAGAGGCAGTGGTGAGACCGAGCCAACAGCGTAGCAAAAGAGGGAGCAGTGGGCAAAATCAGAACACCAGCCGCCAAGAGACTTCGCCTGCTACTGACCACCGCCATCTGGGACCGAGCACCCCAAAGGCAGCTTCAAGGAGTTCCCTGGCATGGCACTTCTTCAAACAATGTGCTGACGACAAGACCCGAGTGGTTTGCACGCTGTGCCATCAGAGCCTGAAGCGAGGCATTAACGTTCTGAACCTTAGCACAACCTGCATGACCAGGCAACTGCATGCAAAGCATGAACTGCAGTGGAGTAAACACCTTAAAAACAAGGAAGTCACTCAGGCTCCCCCTGCTACCTCTTCTGCTGCTGCCGCCTCGGCCTCTTCTGCTGCTGCCTCGGCCTCTTCTGCTGCTGCTGCCGCCGCCTCGGCCTCTTCCTCTGCCTCTGGAGGAACGTTGGCACCTGCCGCCCAGCAAACATGGGATGTACCACCAACACCACCACCTGCGTCACCAAGCATCTCAACCATGTCACATGGCAGCGTTCAGCTCTCCATCTCACAAACATTTGAGAGAAAGCGTAAATTCCCACCTAGCCACCCTCGATCCCTGGCCCTGAATGCCAGCATTTCTAAACTACTGGCCTATGAAATGCTGTCATTTAGGCTGGCGGACACACACAGCTTCAAACAGCTCATGTCACTTGCTGTCCCACAGTATGTTGTTCCCAGCCTCCACTACTTCTCCAAGAGAGCCGTGCCTTCTCTGCACAACCAAGTGTCCGATAAAATCAAGTGTGCACTGCGCAACACCATCTGTGACAAGGTCCACCTAACCACAGATACGTGGACCAGTAAGCACGGCCAGGGACGCTATATCTACCTAACTGCACACTGGGTAAATGTAGTGGCGGCTGGGCCCCAGGCGGAGAGCTGTTTGGCGCACGTCCTTCCGCCGCCAAGGATCGCAGGGCAACATTCTTTGCCTCCTGTCTCCTCCTCCTCCTACTCAGCTTCCTCCTCCTCCTCTTCTTCCACCTGCTCATCCAGTCAGCCACACACCTTTACCACCAACTTCAGCACAGCCCAGGGTAAACGTCAGCAGGCCATTCTGAAACTCATATGTTTGGGGCACAGGCCCCACACCGCACAGGAGTTGTGGCGGGGTATAGAACAACAGACCGATGAGTGGTTGCTGCCGGTGAGCCTCAAGCCCGGCCTGGTGGTGTGCGATAATGGGCGAAATCTCGTTGCAGCTCTGGGACTAACCAGTTTGACGCACATCCCTTGCCTGGCGCATGTGCTGAATTTGGTGGTGCAGAAGTTCATTCGCAACTACCCCGACATGTCAGAGCTGCTGCATAAAGTGCGGGCCGTCTGTTCGCGCTTCCGGCGTTCACACCCTGCCGCTGCTCGCCTGTCTGCGCTACAGCGTAACTTCGGCCTTCCCGCTCACCGCCTCATATGCGACGTACCAACCAGGTGGAACTCCACCTTGCATATGCTGGACAGACTGTGTGAGCAGCAGCAGGCCATTGTGGAGTTTCAGCTGCAGCACGCACGGGTCAGTCGCACTGCGGATCAGACACACTTCACCACCAATGACTGGGCCTCCATGCGAGACCTGTGTGCCCTGTTGCGCTGTTTCGAGTACTCCACCAACATGGCCAGTGGCGATGACGCCATTATCAGCGTTACAATGCCACTTCTATGTCTCCTTGAGAAAACACTTAGGGCGATGATGGAAGAGGAGGTGGCCCAGGAGGAAGAGGAGGAAGAGGGGTCATTTTTAGCACTTTCAGGCCAGTCTCTTCAAAGTAACTCAGAGGGAGGTTTTTTGCAACACCAGAGGCCAGGTACAAATGTGGCCAGACAGGGCCCACTACTGGAGGACGAGGAGGACGAGGATGAGGAGGAGGTGGAGGAGGATGAGGATGAGAATGAAGCATGTTCACAGTGGGGTGGCACCCAAAGCAGCTCGGGCCCATCACTGGTGCGTGGCTGGGGGGAAACACAGGACGATGACGATACGCCTCCCACAGAGGACAGCTTGTCCTTACCTCTGGGCAGCCTGGCACACATGAGCGACTACATGCTGCAGTGCCTGCGCAACGACAGCAGAGTTGCCCACATTTTAACGTGTGTGGACTACTGGGTTGCCACCTTGCTGGATCCCCGGTACAAAGACAATGTGCCCACCTTACTTCCTACACTGGAGCGTGATAGGAAGATGCGCGAGTACAAACGCACGTTGGTAGACGCGCTACTGAGAGCATTCCCAAATGTCACAGGGGAACAAGTGGAAGCCCAAGGCGAAGGCAGAGGAGGAGCAAGAGGTCGCCAACGCAGCTGTGTCACGGCCAGCTCCTCTGAGGGCAGGGTTAGCATGGCAGAGATGTGGAAAAGTTTTGTCACCACGCCACAGCTAAGTGCACCACCACCTGATACGGAACGTGTTAGCAGGAGGCAACATTTCACTAACATGGTGGAACAGTACCTGTGCACACCCCTCCACGTACTGACTAATGGTTCGGCCCCATTCAACTTCTGGGTCTCTAAATTGTCCACGTGGCCAGAGCTAGCCTTTTATGCCTTGGAGGTGATGGCCTGCCTGGCGGCCAGCGTTTTGTCTGAACGTGTATTCAGCACTGCAGGGGGCGTCATTACAGACAAACGCAGCCGCCTGTCTACAGCCAATGTGGACAAGCTAACGTTCATAAAAATGAACCAGGCATGGATCCCACAGGACCTGTCCATCCCTTGTGCAGATTAGATATTAACTACCTCCCCTTAACAATATATTATTCTACTCCAGGGCACTTCCTCATTCAATACTATTTTTAATTTCATTTTACCATTATATTGCGGGGCAACCCAAAGTTGAATGAACCTCTCCTCTGTCTGGGTGCCGGGGCCTAAATGTGTGACAGTGGCCTGTTCCAGTGGTGGGTGACGTGAAGCCTGATTCTCTGCTATGACATGAAGACTTATTCTGTGCTGACATGAAGCCAGATTCTCTGTTACGCTTCCTCTCTCCTCTGCCTGGGTGCATGGGCCTAAATATGTGACAGTGGCCTGTTCCAGTGGTGGGTGACGTGAAGCCTGATTCTCTGCTATGACATGAAGACAGATTCTGTGCTGACATCAGGCCAGATTCTCTGTTACGGGACCTCTCTCCTCTGCCTGGGTGCCTGGGTCTAAATGTGTGACAGTGGCCTGTTCCAGTGGTGGGTGACGTGAAGCCTGATTCTCTGCTATGACATGAAGACAGATTCTGCGCTGACATAAGGCAAGATTCTCTGTTACGGGACCTCTCTCCTCTGCCTGGGTGCCTGGGCCTAAATGTGTGACAGTGGCCTGTTCCAGTGGTGGGTGACGTGAAGCCTGATTCTCTGCTATGACATGAATACAGATTCTGCGCTGACATAAGGCCAGATTCTCTGTTACGGGACCGCTCTCCTCTGCCTGGGTGCCTGGGCCTAAATATGTGACAGTGGCCTGTTCCAGTGGTGGGTGACGTGAAGCCTGATTCTCTGCTATGACATGAATACAGATTCTGCTCTGACATAAGGCCACATTCTCTGTTACGGGACCTCTCTCCTCTGCCTGGGTGCCTGGGCCTAAATTCGTGACAGTGGCCTGTTCCAGTGGTGGGTGACATGAAGCCTGATTCTCTGCTATGACATGAAGACAGATTCTGTGCTGACATCAAGCCAGATTCTCTGTTACGGGACCTCTCTCCTCTGACTGGGTGCCTGGGCCTAAATGTGTGACAGTGGCCTGTTCCAGTGGTGGGTGACGTGAAGCCTGATTCTCTGCTATGACATGAATACAGATTCTGCGCTGACATAAGGCCAGATTCTCTGTTACGGGACCTCTCTCCTCTGCCTGGGTGCCTGGGCCTAAATATGTGACAGTGGCCTGTTCCAGTGGTGGGTGACGTGAAGCCTGATTCTCTGCTATGACATGAAGACAGATTCTGTGCTGACATAAGGCCAGATTCTCTGTTACGGGACCTCTCTCCTCTGCCTGGGTGCCTGGGCCAAAATGTGTGACAGTGGCCTGTTCCAGTGGTGGGTGACGTGAAGCCTGATTCTCTGCTATGACATGAATACAGATTCTGCGCTGACATAAGGCCAGATTCTCTGTTACGGGACCTCTCTCCTCTGTCTGGGTGCCGGGGCCTAAATATGTGACAGTGGCTTGTTCCAGTGGTGGGTGACGTGAAGCCTGATTCTCTGCTATGACATGAAGACAGATTCTGTGCTGACATAAGGCCAGATTCTCTGTTACGGGACCTCTCTCCTCTGCCTGGGTGCCTGGGCCTAAATGTGTGACAGTGGCCTGTTCCAGTGGTGGGTGACGTGAAGCCTGATTCTCTGCTATGACATGAAGACAGATTCTGCGCTGACATAAGGCCAGATTCTCTGTTACGGGACCTCTCTCCTCTGCCTGGGTGCCTGGGCCTAAATGTGTGACAGTGGCCTGTTCCAGTGGTGGGTGACATGAAGCCTGATTCTCTGCTATGACATGAAGACAGATTCTGTGCTGACATCAGGCCAGATTCTCTGTTACGGGACCTCTCTCCTCTGACTGGGTGCCTGGGCCTAAATGTGTGACAGTGGCCTGTTCCAGTGGTGGGTGACGTGAAGCTTGATTCTCTGCTATGACATGAAGACAGATTCTGCGCTGACATAAGGTCAGATTCTCTGTTACGGGACCGCTCTCCTCTGTCTGGGTGCCGGGGCCTAAATGTGTGACAGTGGCCTGTTCCAGTGGTGGGTGACGTGAAGCCTGATTCTCTGCTATGACATGAAGACAGATTCTGTGCTGACATGAAGCCAGATTCTCTGCTATGGCATGAAGAGACTGATTCTGTGCTGACATGAAGCCAGATTCTTTGCTATGGCATGAAGAGACTGATTCTCTGCTGACGTGAAACCAGATTCTCTGCTATGGGACCTCTGTCCAATTGATATTGGGTCATTTTTATTTTATTTTATTTAAATTCATTTCCCTATCCACATTTGTTTGCAGGGGATTTACCTACATGTTCCTGCCTTTTGCAGCCCTCTAGCCCTTTCCTGGGCTGTTTTACAGCCTTTTTAGTGCCGAAAAGTTCGGGTCCCCATTGACTTCAATGGGGTTCGGGTTCGGGACGAAGTTCGGGTCGGGTTCGGATCCCGAACCCGAACATTTCCGGGAAGTTCGGCCGAACTTCTCGAACCCGAACATCCAGGTGTTCGCTCAACTCTAGTTAAGACGAAACAAGGAAGAACATAACTGACTTATGGGATGGAAGATACTTCGGCCCATAAACCAGCCCCTTACCTTACTGCACCCACCTACCCCCACAATTAACAAACAGAGACAGCTTCTTGGGAAAAAGAGCCTTCTCGGCCATTTTATTAAACAACATTAATTATCACTTAACCACAGAAATACGTAATAACACGCATAACATATCAATTACCATAACATATAAACCATTGCATAGGATCCTAGAAGGCAACAGGTAAGCTGTGTTCTCCACCATTCACCTCCACTTGTCATACCGCCTTACCCTCGGCCGCGGTCAACGACCCAAGAGCACCGAAACCTCCATATTGTAATTGATCTCCCCTGTAGGCCCATCTGCTCAACAGGAGCCCCATGCACAAGCTTACCGAACCTCCTGAGATGCACATTCCACCTTGGCATGCACCTCTTAAACTTATCATTGCCTTCCAGGACCCTCCATTACCACGCCACGAACGACCATAGGAGACACCTCACCTATGGGCGTCCCGTCACACCCTAAGGGCCATCTCCAGACCCTCCTGAATCCCTAAGGCCCATATATCAATTCCCACCTCATTCAGGTGAACACCATCGGACCTAAGGAACTTAGGCGATGCCGCCTCCAGCTCCCGATGCCTCACCACAATCTCACCATGGCGTCTCACAAAATGCCCAACCTCCCTATTAAGCTTAGCCCGGGCCTTGTTAAGACGGTCCACCGACCTCGCAAAAAAACGCCACACCCTCCGAGCCACCACCTCGGACCAAACCACTAATATACCGGGGACATCAGACCATAAACGCAGCAGGTCCAATTTGATATCCCGAATCACCTCCCCAGTACTGCGAACACCCAGATCATTTCCTCCAACATGCAATACCACAATATCAGGTGGCCCATCCAAAGAGACTGAAGAATGAAATTCTGGAAGCACCCTACCCCATAAAAGACCCTGTATGCCAATCAGCTGTGTATCCACCTGACTTCTCCTCAACGCAACTGATGGTCCCAACCCCATTTATTTATTGTTTGATTACATTTTATCATATTGTATACGTGTCCATACAAATATTGTGATTTAATTAAATTTTTATCTATTAAGTCCAAATGGAGTGTGCTCGCCCATAATTTGAGTTCTCCTTTACATACTGCTGTGCTATTCTGGTATTAAATAAACACCCATTTTGGGCAAAAATCTTAACCACTTGCCATCTGGGCCATTTGCCCCCTTCCTGACCAGGCCTAATTTTGCAAAACTGACATATCTCACTTTATGTGGTAATAACTTTGGAACGCCTTTATTTATCCAAGTCATTCAGAGATTGTTTTCTCGTGACACATTGTACTTCATGATAGTCATAAATTTGAGTCAAAATATTTCACCTTTATTTATGAAAAAATCCCAAATTTACCCCAAAATTTGAAAAATTCGCAATTTTCTAAATTTCAATTTCTCTGCTTTTAAAACAGAAAGTGATACCTCATAAAATAATTATTACTTAACATTCCCCATATGTCTACTTTATGTTGGCATCATTTTGGAAATGTAATTTTATTTTTTTAGGACGTTAGAAGGCTTAGAAGTTTAGAAGCAATTCTTCTAATTTTTAAGAAAATTGACAAAACCCACTTTTTAAGGACCAGTTCAGGTCTGAAGTCACTTTGTGGGGCCTACATAGTGGATATCCCCATAAATGACCCCATTGTAGAAACTACACCCCTCAAGGTATTCAAAACCGATTTTACAAACTTTGTTAACCCTTTATGCGTTCCACAAGAATTAAAGGAAAATGGAGATCAAATTTTTAAATTTCACTTTTTTGGCAGATTTACCATTTTAATCCAATTTTTTCTTTAACACATCGATGGTTAACAGCCAAACAAAACTCTATATTTATTACCCAGATTCTGCGGTTTACAGAAACACCCCACATGTGGTCGTAAACTGCTGTATGGGCACACGGCAGGGCGCAGAAGAAAAGGAACTCCACATGGTTTTTAGATGCCATGTCTCATTTGAAGCCCCCTGATGCACCCTTACAGTAGAAACTCCCAAGAAGTGACCCCATTTTGGAAACTAGGGGATAAGGTGCCAGTTTTATTAGTACTACTTTTGGGGCAAGGTGACCAAAAAATTGGTTGTTTTAGCACAGTTTCTATTTATTTATTTTTACAGCGTTCACCTGAGGGGTTCAGTCAAGTGACATTTTTATGGAGCAGATTGTTACGGATGTGGCGATACCTAATATGTATACTTTTTCTCATTTATTAAAGTTTTACACAATAATAGCATTTTTGAAACAAAAAAATTATGTTTTAATGTGTTAATGTTCTGAGAGCTATATTTTTTTTATTTTTTGAGAGATTTTCTTATGTAGGGGCTCATTTTTTGCGGGATGAGGTGATGGTTTTATTGGTACCATTTTGTGGGACATACGCGTTTTTGATCACTTGGTGTTGCACCTTTTGTGATGCAAGGTGACAAAAATTGCTTGTTTTGACACAGTTTTTTTTTTTTTTTACGGTATTCATCTGAGGGGTTAGCTCATGTGATATTTTCATAGAGCTGGTTTTTACGGATGCGGAAATACCTAATATGTATACTTTTTTTATTTGTTTCACTTTAACACAATAATAGCATTTTTGAAACCAAAAAAATTATGTTTTAGGTTCTCCATGTTCTAAGAGCTATAGTTTTTTTTATTTTTTGAGAGATTTTCTTATGTAGGGGCTCATTTTTTGCAGGATGAGGTGACGGTTTTATTAGTACCATTTTGTGGGACATACGCGTTTTTGATCACTTGGTGTTGCACCTTTTGTGATGTAAGGTGACAAAAATTGCTTGTTTTGACACAGTTTTTTTTTTTTTTTTTTACGGTGTTCACCCAAGGGGTTAGGTCATGTGATATTTTTATAGAGCTGGTTTTTACGGACGCGGCAATACCAAATATGTCTATTTTATTTTATTTTTTCTATTTAAAAAAATAATAATTTATTCCGTACTTGGGGACTTTTTTTTTTTTACATGTGAAACTTTTTTTTATTTTATTTTTTCAACCCTTTATTTTTTTTATTTTATTTTACACTTTTCGTCCCCCATAAGGTCATACAAGACCTCTGGGGGACATTTGCTTCACTTTTTCTTTTTTTTTTCCACTGTTGATTTCTCCTGTAACTGGGGCTGACATAGTAGCCCCAGTTACAGAAGAAATGCACCCCCCAGAGAGGCTGTACAGCATAATTCTGCGCTGTACAGCCTCAGAGCAGGGCTGATCGAGGTCTCTAAAAGACCTCACACAGCTCCTGCACTCTCCGGTCCCGGCGGTCACATGACCGCCGGGCCGGAACAGGAAGCGCTTAGCGCTTCCTGCTCTGCATACACAGCGCTCGGTGAGCACTGTGTATGCAGCGATCTACAAGGCAGGGACACCTGGGCACTGTCCCTGCCTTCTCTCTGGGTTGCCCTGCTGTCACTGACAGCGTGCAACCCGATCAGCAGCTGCACGATTAGCGTGCAGCTGCTGTTTCTGAACGGACGTTTTAAAACGTGCTTTCAGAAATAGAGGTCCACCCATAGGACGTTTATATCCTATGGGCGGACGGAAAGTGGTTAAATTGCGGCCTAGTCTGCATCTGTACGTGTGAGATACACCATTTAGGCTACTTTCACACCTGCGATAGGTGCGGATCCGTCTGGTATCTGCACAGACGGATCCGCACCTATAATGCAAACGCTTAGATCCGTTCAGAACGGATCCGTTTGCATTAGCACGAACAAAAAAAAAACAAAAAAAAATATTTTTTTTTTTGTTCATGATAATGCAAACGGATCCGTTTTGACTTTACATTGAAAGTCAATGGGGGACGGATCCGTTTGAAAATTGAGCCATGTAGTCTCAACTTCAAACGGATCCGTCCCCATTGACTTACATTGTAAGTCTGGACGGATCCGTTTGCCTCCGCACGGCCAGGAGGACACCCGAACGCTGCAAGCTGCGTTCAGGTGTCCGCCTGCTGAGCGGAGAACAAACGGTGCCAGACTGATGCATTCTGAGCGGATCCGCCTCCACTCAGAATGCATTAGGACTGGACAGATCCGTTCGGGGCCGCTTGTGAGAGCCTTCAAACGGAACTCACAAGCGGAGCCCCGAACGCTAGTGTGAAAGTAGCCTTAGATACTGTGGTTCTATTCTGCTATTAGAAAATCACCCATTTAGGGCAAAAAAATCTTAATTTTGCAGCCTTTGCTGCATCTGTCAATGTGAGATACTCCCTTTACATACTGCTGTGCTATTCTGCTATTAAAAAAACACCCATTTAGGGCACAAATCTTATTTTTGCAGCCTTTGCTGCATATGTCATTGTGAGATACACCCTTTAGATACTGTTGTTCTATTCTGCTATTTAAAAAACACCCATTTAGGGCAAAAATCTTAATTTTGCAGCCTTTGCTGCATATGTCAATGTGAGATACACCCTTTACATACTGCTGTGCTATTCTGCTATTAAAAAAAACACCCATTTAGGGCACAAATCTTATTTTTGAAGCCTTTGCTGCATATGTCATTGTGAGATACACCCTTTAGATACTGTTGTTTTATTCTGCTATTTAAAAAACACTCATTTAGGGCAAAAATCTTAATTTTGCATCCTTTGCTGCATATGTCATTGTGAGATACACCCTTTAGATACTGTTGCTCTATTCTGCTATTAAAAAAACACCAATTTAGGGCAAAAATCTTAATTTGCGGCCTAGTCTGCATCTGTACGTGTGAGATACACCCTTTAGATAGTGTTGTTCTATTCTGCTATAAAAAAACACCCATTTAGGGCCAAAAACTTAATTTTGCAGCCTTTGCTACATATGTCATTATGAGATACACCCTTTAGTTACTGTTGTTCTAGTCTGCTATTAAAAAAACACCCATTTTGGGCAAAAAACTTAATTTTGCAGCCTTTGCTGCATATGTCATTGTGAGATACACCCTTTAGTTACTGTTGTTCTAGTCTGCTATTAAAAAAACACCCATTTAGGGCGAAAAACTTAATTTTGCAGCCTTTGCTGCATATGTCATTGCGAGATATTTGCTATTAAAAAAAACCCACATATTTTAGTCAAAAATCTTAAATTGCGGCCTAGTGTGCATCTGTACGTGTGAGATACACCATTTAGATACTGTGGTTCTATTCTGCTATTAGAAAATCACCCTTTTGTGGCAAAAATCTTAATTTTGCAGACTTTGCTGCATCTGTCATTGTGAGATACACCCTTAATATACAGCTGTGCTACTCTGGTATTAAATAAACACCCATTTAGGGCAAAAATCTTAATTTCCGGGCTAGTCTGCATCTGTACGTGTAAGATATACCATTTAGATACTGTTGTTCTATTCTGCTATTAAAAAAACACCCATTTAGGGCACAAATCCAAATTTTGCAGCCTTTGCTGCATATGTCATTGTGAGACACACCCTTTAAATACTGTTGTTCTATTCTGCTATTAAAAAAACACAAATTTTGGACAAAAATCTTAAATTGCGGCCTAGTCTGCACCTGTACGTGTGAGATACACCATTTAGATACTGTTGTTCTATTCTGCTATAAGAAAAACACCAATTTTGGGCAAAAATCTTAAATTGCAGCCTAGTCTAAATCTGCACATGTGAGTAGAGATGTCGCGAACATAAAATTTTCCGCTTGCGAACAGCGAACCCGAATTTTCGCAAATGTTTGCGAACGGGCGAACCGGGCGAACCGCCATAGACTTCAATAGCCTGCGAATTTTAAAACCCACAGGGACTCTTTCTGGCCACAGTAGTGATGGAAAAGTTGTTTCAAGGGGACTAACACCTGGACTGTGGCATGCCGGAGGGGCATCCATGGCAAAACTCCCATGGAAAATTACGTAGTTGACGCAGAGTCGGGTTTTAATCCATAAAGGGCATAAATCACCTAACACTCCTAAATTGTTTGGAATAACGTGCTTTAAAACATCCAGTGTGTGTATACGATGAGGTATGATGTTGTATCGATCAGGTAGTGCAAGTGTTACGCCCGCTTCACAGTGACAGACCAAACTCTGACAGACCAAACTCCCCGTTTAACACATCGCAAACAACCACAAACAGTCCATTTGCACAACCGCAAACTCCCCATTTGCACAAGGTTGGATACCAAGCTAGCCATGTCCCGTTCCTTGTCCTCACTGACGTCATTAAAAAGGTCTCTTCCTCCACCCAGCCACGTACAACACCAAGGGTCCCTGAAAGGTGACAACAAGCCCCCTGGGACACCTGCTGTGGTTGGTCTTCCACCTCCTCAAAGCCACCTTCCTCCTCTGACTCCTCTTCTTCAGACTCCTCTCTCTCCGTTGCAGCAGGTCCAGCAATCGACGACGACAAGGCTGCTTCTGGTGGTGATGGTGACCACAACTCTTCCTCTTCATGCTCATCTACGGCCTGATCCAGCACTCTTCGCAGGGCACGCTTCAGAAAAAACGCATATGGGATGAGGTCGATGATGTTGCCTTGGGTTTGACTGACCAGGTTTGTCACCTCCGCAAAAGGACGCATGAGCCTACAGCCATTGTGCATGAGCGTTCAGTAACGCGGCCAAAAAATACCCAGCTCCGCAGAGGCTGTCCTCTTTTTTTTAAATAAAAAAAAAATCTGTTCTTAACAGTTTAATCTCTGTTTTGTCTCCTATCAGGGGCCGGTGTATGGAATAGATTTTAGGAACCGGGAGATGGAAAAAGATGCTTGGTCGGTCCTCTTACTTCCAATTTGGGGCACTGCACATGCGCCGTGTAATGTACTGTGCAATCCGAATATGAGTGGTATGTTAAGTAGTACTATTCCTATCAGTTTAATCCCTGTTACGTCCCCTATCAGGGGACGTGTATGGAATAGATTTTAGACAACCGCAAAGAGTTGTCAATAGTTGACACACTCATGACATAAATTTTATTTCTCTATGCGTCAATCTTGGTGTAGTGATGACTGTGCTCGTGCGCACTTTTGGGAGATTGCAGGCGATGGGGTTTTTTCAAAGCCTATGGTTGTGCTGAGGTAGTTAAGTGACAGTTAACTGACCCAGAAAACAATGATTCTGCAGTGTGGGCCCATAGTTGGCCTAGTAGGCTTTAATGATCACCTTAAATGATAACAAAGAAAATTAATGTTTTTTCTATGCAAAATTATCCAGCCGATCGCTTTTGCTCTTTTCACAATGAAGCAACGACCTTATCATCTGGGGTGTGCCAACATTGCCATTGCCAACACACTCATAGAGGTGGTCGCTTCATTGTAAAGAAAAATTGATGTTTTCCAGGCAGAAAGTGCCCTAAAACATTGCGGCTTGAACCCTAGTTGGTGGCGGATAAGTCACGCAAGTCATCCGGCATGCAGAGATAAAATACAGCAGCGTGTGGACCATTTTTAGCCCAAGGCAGCTCATCTCATCAGACCTTTTTTAGTCAAATGTATCGCCCACTGTCAGTCCCTTCGGGATCCATGCCTCATTCATCTTAATAAAGGTGAAGTAATCTAGACTTTTTTGACCTAGGCGACTTCTCTTCTCAGTGATAATACCTCTTGCTGCACTGAAGGTCCTTTCTGACAGGACACTTGAAGCAGGGCAGGCCAGAAGTTCCATTGCAAATTGGGATAGCTCAGGCCATAGGTCAAGCCTGCACACCCAGTAGTCAAGGGGTTCATCGCTCCTCAGAGTGTCTATATCTGCAGTTAAGGCGAGGTAGTCTGCTACCTGTCGGTCGAGTGGTTCTCTGAGGGTGGACCCCGAAGGGCTGTGGCAATGCGTAGGACTTAAAAAGCTCTGCATGTCCTCCATCAACAACACATCTGTAAAGCGTCCTGTCCTTGCCGGCATGGTCGTGGTAGGAGGAGGATTACTTTCACCTCTTCCCCTGTTAGATTTCCGTTGTGCTGTGACATCACCCTTATACACTGTGTAAAGCATACTTTTTAATTTATTTTGGAACTGCTGCATCCTTTCCGACTTGCGGTAATTCGGTAACATTTCAGGCACTTTCTGCTTATACCGGGGGTCTAGTAGCGTGGCCACCCAGTACAGGTCGTTCTCCTTCAGCCTTTTTATACGAGGGTCCCAAAACAGTCACGACAGCATTCAAGACCCCATTTGCACAAGGTTGGATGCCAAGCTACTCATGTCCCGTTCCTCGTCCTCACTGATCTCACTGAAGGTCTGTTCTTCCCCCCAGCCACGTGCAACACCACGGGTACCAGATAGGTGACAATGAGCACCCTGGGATGCCTGCTGTAGTTGGTCTTCCTCCTCCTCAAAGCCACATTCCTCCTCTGAATCCTCTTCCTCAGACTCCTCTTCCAGCGTTGCCGCAGGTCCAGCAAGCGATGCTGATAAGGCTGTTTCTGGTGGTGATGGTGACCACAGCTCTTCCTCTTCACGCTCATCTACGGCCTGATCCAGCACTCTTCGCAGGGCACGCTCCAGGAAGAAAACAAATGGGATGATGTCGCTGATGGTGCCTTCAGTGCGACTGACTAGGTTTGTCACCTCCTCAAAAGGACACAAGAGCCTACAGGCATTGCGCATGAGCGTCCAGTAACTTGGCAAAAAAATTCCCAGCTCTGCAGAGGCTGTCCTAGCACCCCGGTCATACAAATACTCGTTGACGGCTTTTTCTTGTTGGAGCAGGCGGTCGATCATTAGGAGTGTTGAATTCCATGTCGGGCTGTCGCAAATCAAGCGACTCACTGGCATGTTGTTTCGTCGCTGAATATCTGAAAAGTGCGCCATGGCCGGGTAGTAACGCCTGAAATGGCCACAAACCTTGCTGGCCTGCTTGAGGACGTCCTGTAAGCCTGGGTACTTATGCACAAAGCGTTTTACCATCAGATTCAACACATGTGCCATGCACGGCACATGTGTCAACTTGCGCAAATTCAATGCCGCCAACAAATTGCTTCCGTTGTCACACACCACTTTGCCAATCTCCAGTTGGTGCGGAGTCAGCCACTGATCCACCTCTGCGTTCAGGGCGGACAGGAGTGCTGGTCCGGTGTGACTCTTTGCTTTCAGGCAAGTCAACCCCAAGACGGCGTGACACTGTCGTATCCGGGATGTGGAATAGCCCCTGGGGAGCTGGGGGGGTGCAGTTGATGTGGAGCAAGACGCAGCAGCAGAAGAGGACTCAGCCGAGGAGGTTATCGAAGAGGATGGAGTAGAAGGAGGAGAGGAGGTGGCAGCAGGCCTGCCTGCAAGTCGTGGCGGTGTCACCAATTCCTCTGCAGAGCCACGCATTCCATGTTTGGCAGCCGTCAGCAGGTTTACCCAATGCGCAGTGTAGGTGATATACCTGCCCTGACCGTGCTTTGCAGACCAGGTATCAGTGGTCAGATGGACCCTTGCCCCAACACTGTGTGCCAGACAGGCCATGACTTCCTTTTGCACAATAGAGTACAGGTTGGGGATTGCCTTTTGTGAAAAGAAATTTCGGCCGGGTACCTTCCACTGCGGTGTCCCAATAGCTACAAATTTTTTAAAGGCCTCAGACTCCACCAGCTTGTATGGTAAAAGCTGGCGGGCTAAGAGTTCCGACAAGCCAGCTGTCAGATGCCGGGAAAGGGGGTGACTCTGTGACATTGGCTTCTTACGCTCAAACATTTCCTTGACAGACACCTGACTGTGGGCAGATGAGCAGGAACTGCTCAAGGCAAGAGACGGAGTGGCGGATGGTTGAGAGGGGGCAAGGAGGACAGCAGTGGTTGACGTGGCTGAAGATGCTGGACCAGGAGGAGGATGGCGGCTTTGTGTTTGTGTGCTGCTTGTACTCATGTGTTGATCCCATAGGCGTTTGTGATTTGAGATCATGTGCCTTCGCAAAGCAGTTGTACCTAGGTGGGTGTTGGACTTCCCACAACTCAGTTCCTTTTGGCACAGGTTGCAAATGGTATCGCGGTTGTCAGAGGCAGACACACAAAAAAAATGCCACACTGCTGAGCTTTGCAATGACGGCATTCTGGTGGTGGCAACAGCATGCGTTGATTGGCGTGCTGTCTGGCTGACCCCGGGTGCCGATGCATGCTGTCTGACTGTGCCACTAGCTCCTTGCGACGACCTCCCCCTGCTTCCAACTCGTCTCCTCCTCCTCTCTGTCTCCCCATCTGAACTTTCCCCCTGTTCTTCTTCTCTTCGAGCAGGCACCCACGTGACATCCACGGACACATCGTCATCATCAACCGCTTCACTTGTATCTTACAACTCAGCAAAGGAAGCAGCAGGGGGTACAACATCATCATCATCCATGTGTGTAATGCTGCCTGACTGAGACATATCCCTGTTATCTACATCCACTGGCAATAATGGTTGCGCATCACTCATTTCTTCCAACTGATGTGTAAAAAACTCCTCTGACAGATCAAGTGAAGCAGCTGTGGTGCTAGTGTTGGTGGTAGCGGCAGGCGGGCGAGTGGTAACTTGAGAGGTGCCCGAAGCTGAGCTGGAGGAGGATGGTGCGTCAAGGTTCCGAGCGGAAGCTGTAGAAGATTGGGTGTCCTGTGTTAGCCAGTCAACTATGTCCTCAGAACTTTTCGAGTTCAGGGCACGTGGCCTCTGAACACTGGGCATTATTCTAGGGCCAAAGGGAATCACAGCACCACGACGGCCCCTGCGGGGTGGCCTGCCCCTGCCTGTCATTTATTTTTGATTAGTTGTACTATGCGTGCAAGCTACTGTGACACCAGATATGAGTGGCACTGTGCACTGGCAGTAGTTGGCACAGTACACGCTGTAGGCCTGAAACACACGCTTGCTTGCAAGCAACTAACTGCTATTATATTACAATCAAAATAGTTTTTATTTTATTTTATGTAATCTACTGTGCCACCAGATATGAGTTGCACTGGAGACACTGTGCACTTGCAGGGCCTGAAACACACACGCTTGCAGGCAACTGACTGCTATTATATTACAGTCAAAATTGTTTTTTTTGTTTTTTTAAATGTAATCTACTGTGACACCAGATATGAGTTGCACTGGTGACACTGTGCACTTGCAGGGCCTGAAACACACACGCTTGCAGGCAACTGAATGCTATTATATTACAGTCAAAATTGATGTTTTTTTTTTATGTAATCTACTGTGACACCAGATATGAGTGGCACTGGTGACACTGTGCACTGGCAGGGCCTGAAACACAAACACACTTGCAGGCAACTGACTGCTATTATATTATAGTCAAAATTTTATTTTATTTTTTAAATGTAATCTACTGTGACACCAGATATGAGTTGCACTAGTGACACTGTGCACTTGCAGGGCCTGAAACACACACGCTAGCAGGCAACTGACTGCTATTATATTACAGTCCAATTTTTAATTTTTTTTTATTTTTATGTAATCTACTGTGACACCAGATATGAGTTGCACTGGTGACACTGTGCACTTGCAGGGCCTGAAACACACACGCTTGCAGGCAACTGACTGCTATTATATTACAGTCAAAATCGATGGTTTTTTTTTTATGTAAACTACTGTGACACCAGATATGAGTGGCACTGGTGACACTGTGCACTGGCAGGGACTGAAACACAAACACACTTGCAGGCAACTGACTGCTATTATATTATAGTCAAAATTGTTTTTTTTTTTTTAAATGTAATCTACTGTGCCAACAGATATGAGTGGCACTGGTGACACTGTGCACTTGCAGGGCCTGAAACACACACGCTTGCAGGCAACTGACTGCTATTATATTTTAGTCAAAATTGTTTTTGTTTTTTTAAATGTAATCTACTGTGACACCAGATATGAGTTGCACTGGTGACACTGGGCACTTGCTGGGCCTGAAACACACACGCTTGCAGGCAACTGACTGCTATTATATTACAGTCAAATTATATATATTTTTTTATTTAAATGTAATCTACTGTGACACCAGATATGAGTTGCACTGGTGACACTGTGCACTTGCTGGGCCTGAAACACACACGCTTGCAGGCAACTGACTGCTATTATATTACAGTCAAATTATATATATTTTTTTATTTAAATGTAATCTACTGTGACACCAGATATGAGTTGCACTGGTGACACTGTGCTCTTGCAGGGCCTGAAACACACACGCTTGCAGGCAACTGAATGCTATTATATTGCAGTCAATTTTATTTTTATTTTTATTTAAATGTAATCTACTGTGTCACCAGATATGAGTTGCACTGGTGACACTATGCACTTGCAGGGCCTGAAACACACACGCTTGCAGGCAACTGACTGCTATTATATTACAGTCAAAATTGTTGTTGTTTTTTTAAATGTAATCTACTGTGACACCAGATATGAGTTGCACTGGTGACACTGTGCAATTGCAGGGCCGGAAACACACACGCTTGCAGGCAACTGACTGCTATTATATTACAGTCAAAATTGATGGGTTTTTTTTTATGTAATCTACTGTGACACCAGATATGAGTGGCACTGGTGACACTGTGCACTGGCAGGGCCTGAAACACAAACATACTTGCAGGCAACTGATTGCTATTATATTACAGTCAAATTTTTTTATTTTTTTTTAAATGTAATCTACTGTGACACTAGATATGAGTTGCACTGGTGACACTGTGCACTGGCAGGGCCTGAAACACACACGCTTGCAGGCAACTGACTGCTATTATATTACAGTCAAATTATATATTTTTTTTATGTAATCTACTGTGACACCAGATATGAGTTGCACTGGTGACACTGTGCACTTGCAGGGCCTGAAACACACACGCTTGCAGGCAACTGACTGCTATTATATTACAGTCAAAATTGATGTTTTTTTTTTTTATGTAATCTACTGTGACACCAGATATGAGTTGTACTGGTGACACTGTGCACTTGCAGGGCCTGAAACACACACGCTTGCAGGCAACTGACTGCTATTCTGTTACAGTAAAAATTGTTGTTTTATTTTTTAAATGTAATCTACTGTGACACCAGATATGAGTTGCACTGGTGACACTGTGCACTTGCAGGGCCTGAAACACTCACGCTTGCAGGCAACTGAATGCTATTCTATTACAGTCAGAATTTTTTATTTTTTTTTAAATGTAATCTACTGTGACACCAGATATGAGTTGCACTGGTGACACTGGGCACTTGCGGTGACACTGGGCACTTGCTGGGCCTGAAACACACACGCTTGCAGGCAACTGACTGCTATTATATTACAGTCAAATTATATATATATTTTTATTTAAATGTAATCTACTGTGACACCAGATATGAGTTGCACTGGTGACACTGTGCACTTGCTGGGCCTGAAACACACACGCTTGCAGGCAACTGACTGCTATTATATTACAGTCAAATTATATATATATTTTTATTTAAATGTAATCTACTGTGACACCAGATATGAGTTGCACTGGTGACACTGTGCGCTTGCTGGGCCTGAAACACACACGCTTGCAGGCAACTGACTGCTATTATATTACAGTCAAATTATATATATTTTTTTATTTAAATGTAATCTACTGTGACACCAGATATGAGTTGCACTGGTGACACTGTGCACTTGCAGGGCCTGAAACACACACGCTTGCAGGCAACTGAATGCTATTATATTGCAGTCAATTTTATTTTTATTTTTATTTAAATGTAATCTACTGTGTCACCAGATATGAGTTGCACTGGTGACACTATGCACTTGCAGGGCCTGAAACACACACGCTTGCAGGCAACTGACTGCTATTATATTACAGTCAAAATTGATGGGTTTTTTTTTATGTAATCTACTGTGACACCAGATATGAGTGGCACTGGTGACACTGTGCACTGGCAGGGCCTGAAACACAAACATACTTGCAGGCAACTGATTGCTATTATATTACAGTCAAATTTTTTTATTTTTTTTTAAATGTAATCTACTGTGACACTAGATATGAGTTGCACTGGTGACACTGTGCACTGGCAGGGCCTGAAACACACACGCTTGCAGGCAACTGACTGCTATTATATTACAGTCAAATTATATATTTTTTTTATGTAATCTACTGTGACACCAGATATGAGTTGCACTGGTGACACTGTGCACTTGCAGGGCCTGAAACACACACGCTTGCAGGCAACTGACTGCTATTATATTACAGTCAAAATTGATGTTTTTTTTTTTTATGTAATCTACTGTGACACCAGATATGAGTTGTACTGGTGACACTGTGCACTTGCAGGGCCTGAAACACACACGCTTGCAGGCAACTGACTGCTATTCTGTTACAGTAAAAATTGTTGTTTTATTTTTTAAATGTAATCTACTGTGACACCAGATATGAGTTGCACTGGTGACACTGTGCACTTGCAGGGCCTGAAACACTCACGCTTGCAGGCAACTGAATGCTATTCTATTACAGTCAGAATTTTTTATTTTTTTTTAAATGTAATCTACTGTGACACCAGATATGAGTTGCACTGGTGACACTGGGCACTTGCGGTGACACTGGGCACTTGCTGGGCCTGAAACACACACGCTTGCAGGCAACTGACTGCTATTATATTACAGTCAAATTATATATATATTTTTATTTAAATGTAATCTACTGTGACACCAGATATGAGTTGCACTGGTGACACTGTGCACTTGCTGGGCCTGAAACACACACGCTTGCAGGCAACTGACTGCTATTATATTACAGTCAAATTATATATATATTTTTATTTAAATGTAATCTACTGTGACACCAGATATGAGTTGCACTGGTGACACTGTGCGCTTGCTGGGCCTGAAACACACACGCTTGCAGGCAACTGACTGCTATTATATTACAGTCAAATTATATATATTTTTTTATTTAAATGTAATCTACTGTGACACCAGATATGAGTTGCACTGGTGACACTGTGCACTTGCAGGGCCTGAAACACACACGCTTGCAGGCAACTGAATGCTATTATATTGCAGTCAATTTTATTTTTATTTTTATTTAAATGTAATCTACTGTGTCACCAGATATGAGTTGCACTGGTGACACTATGCACTTGCAGGGCCTGAAACACACACGCTTGCAGGCAACTGACTGCTATTATATTACAGTCAAAATTGTTGTTGTTTTTTTAAATGTAATCTACTGTGACACCAGATATGAGTTGCACTGGTGACACTGTGCAATTGCAGGGCCTGAAACACACACGCTTGCAGGCAACTGACTGCTATTATATTACAGTCAAAATTGATGGTTTTTTTTTTATGTAATCTACTGTGACACCAGATATGAGTGGCACTGGTGACACTGTGCACTGGCAGGGCGTGAAACACAAACATACTTGCAGGCAACTGATTGCTATTATATTACAGTCAATTTTTTTTATTTTTTTTTAAATGTAATCTACTGTGACACTAGATATGAGTTGCACTGGTGACACTGTGCACTGGCAGGGCCTGAAACACACACGCTTGCAGGCAACTGACTGCTATTATATTACAGTCAAATTATATATTTTTTTTATGTAATCTACTGTGACACCAGATATGAGTTGCACTGGTGACACTGTGCACTTGCAGGGCCTGAAACACACACGCTTACAGGCAACTGACTGCTATTATGTTACAGTCAAAATTGATGTTTTTTTTTTTTTATGTAATCTACTGTGACACCAGATATGAGTTGCACTGGTGACACTGTGCACTTGCAGGGCCTGAACCACTCACGCTTGAAGGCAACTGAATGCTATTCTATTACAGTCAAAACTGTATTTATTTTTTTTAAATGTAATCTACTGTGACACCAGATATGGGTTGCACTGGTGACACTGGGCACTTGCGGTGACACTGGGCACTTGCTGGGCCTGAAACACACACGCTTGCAGGCAACTGACTGCTATTATATTACAGTCAAATTATATATATATATTTTTATTTAAATGTAATCTACTGTGACACCAGATATGAGTTGCACTGGTGACACTGTGCACTTGCTGGGCCTGAAACACACACGCTTGCAGGCAACTGACTGCTATTATATTACAGTCAAATTATATATTTTTTTTTATTTAAATGTAATCTACTGTGACACCAGATATGAGTTGCACTGGTGACACTGTGCACTTGCAGGGCCTGAAACACACACGCTTGCAGGCAACTGAATGCTATTATATTGCAGTCAATTTTATTTTTATTTTTATTTAAATGTAATCTACTGTGTCACCAGATATGAGTTGCACTGGTGACACTATGCACTTGCAGGGCCTGAAACACACACGCTTGCAGGCAACTGACTGCTATTATATTACAGTCAAAATTGTTGTTGTTTTTTTAAATGTAATCTACTGTGACACCAGATATGAGTTGCACTGGTGACACTGTGCAATTGCAGGGCCTGAAACACACACGCTTGCAGGCAACTGACTGCTATTATATTACAGTCAAAATTGATGTTTTTTTTTTTAATGTAATCTACTGTGACACCAGATATGAGTGGCACTGGTGACACTGTGCACTGGCAGGGCGTGAAACACAAACATACTTGCAGGCAACTGATTGCTATTATATTACAATCAAAATAGTTTTTATTTTATTTTATGTAATCTACTGTGCCACCAGATATGAGTTGCACTGGAGACACTGTGCACTTGCAGGGCCTGAAACACACACGCTTGCAGGCAACTGACTGCTATTATATTACAGTCAAAATTGTTTTTTTTGTTTTTTTAAATGTAATCTACTGTGACACCAGATATGAGTTGCACTGGTGACACTGTGCACTTGCAGGGCCTGAAACACACACGCTTGCAGGCAACTGAATGCTATTATATTGCAGTCAATTTTATTTTTATTTTTATTTAAATGTAATCTACTGTGTCACCAGATATGAGTTGCACTGGTGACACTATGCACTTGCAGGGCCTGAAACACACACGCTTGCAGGCAACTGACTGCTATTATATTACAGTCAAAATTGTTTTTTTTGTTTTTTTAAATGTAATCTACTGTGACACCAGATATGAGTTGCACTGGTGACACTGTGCACTTGCAGGGCCTGAAACACACACGCTTGCAGGCAACTGACTGCTATTATATTACAGTCAAAATTGATGTTTATTTTTTTATGTAATCTACTGTGACACCAGATATGAGTTGTACTGGTGACACTGTGCACTTGCAGGGCCTGAAACACACACGCTTGCAGGCAACTGACTGCTATTCTATTACAGTCAAAATTATTGTTGTATTTTTTAAATGTAATCTACTGTGACACCAGATATGAGTTGCACTGGTGACACTGTGCACTTGCAGGGCCTAAAACACACACGCTTGCAGGCAACTGAATGCTATTCTATTACAGTCTAAATTTTTTATTTTTTTTTAAATGTAATCTACTGTGACACCAGATATGAGTTGCACTGGTGACACTGGTCACTTGCGGTGACACTGGGCACTTGCTGGGCCTGAAACACACACGCTTGCAGGCAACTGAATGCTATTCTATTACAGTCAAAATTGTTGTTTTATTTTTTAAATGTAATCTACTGTGACACCAGATATGAGTTGCACTGGTGACACTGTGCACTTGCAGGGCCTGAAACACACACGCTTGCAGGCAACTGAATGCTATTCTATTACAGTCTAAATTTTATTTATTTTTTTAAATGTAATCTACTGTGACACCAGATATGAGTTGCACTGGTGACACTGGGCACTTGCGGTGACACTGGGCACTTGCTGGGCCTGAAATACACACGCTTGCAGGCAACTGACTGCTATTCTATTACAGTCAAAATTGTTGTTTTATTTTTTAAATGTAATCTACTGTGACACCAGATATGAGTTGCACTGGTGACACTGTGCACTTGCAGGGCCTGAAACACACACGCTTGCAGGCAACTGAATGCTATTCTATTACAGTCTAAATTTTATTTATTTTTTTAAATGTAATCTACTGTGACACCAGATATGAGTTGCACTGGTGACACTGGGCACTTGCGGTGACACTGGGCACTTGCTGGGCCTGAAACACACACGCTTGCAGGCAACTGACTGCTATTATATTACAGTCAAATTATATATATATTTTTATTTAAATGTAATCTACTGTGACACCAGATATGAGTTGCACTGGTGACACTGTGCACTTGCTGGGCCTGAAACACACACGCTTTCAGGCAACTGACTGCTATTATATTACAGTCAAATTATATATTTTTTTTTATTTAAATGTAATCTACTGTGACACCAGATATGAGTTGCACTGGTGACACTGTGCACTTGCAGTGCCTGAAACACACACGCTTGCAGGCAACTGAATGCTATTATATTGCAGTCAATTTTATTTTTATTTAAATGTAATCTTCTGTGTCACCAGATATGAGTTGCACTGGTGACACTGTGCACTTGCAGGGCCTGAAACACACACGCTTGCAGGCAACTGACTGCTATTATATTACAGTCAAAATTGTTGTTGTTTTTTTAAATGCAATCTACTGTGACACCAGATATGAGTTGCACTGGTGACACTGTGCACTTGCAGGGCCTGAAACACACACGCTTGCAGGCAACTGACTGCTATTTTATTACAGTCAAAATTGTTGTTGTTTTTTTAAATGTAATCTACTGTGACACCAGATATGAGTGGCACTGGTGACACTGTGCACTTGCAGGGCCTGAAACACACATGCTTGTAGGCAACTGACTGCTATTATATTACAGTCAAAATTGTTGTTGTTTTTTTTAAATGTAATCTACTGTGCCACCAGATATGAGTTGCACTGGTGACACTGTGCACTTGCAGGGCCTGAAACACAAACGCTTGCAGGCAACTGACTGCTATTATATTACAGTCAATTTTTTATTTTTATTTTTTTATGTAATCTACTGTGACACCAGATATGAGTTGCACTGGTGACACTATGCACTTGCAGGGCCTGAAACACACACACTTGCAGGCAACTGACTGCTATTATATTACAGTCAAAATTATTATTATTATTTTTTAAATGTAATCTACTGTGACACTAGATATGAGTTGCACTAGTGACACTGTGCACTGGCAGGGCCTAACACACACGCTGGCAGGCAACTTCAATTAGATTACAGAGAAATAAAAAAAAGCAGACTGATGTACTAGCCCTAAAAAGGGCTTTTTGGGGTGCTGTCAGGACGCTGTCCTTACAGCAGAGATCAGATGAGTCTTTCAGGACTGGAGTGGACACTGAATACACTGGCCTAGCTATCGATTTCCCTATTAAATCAGCAGCAGCTACACTGTCCCTCCTCTCACTAAGACTGCAGCTTCCGAATGAATCTAAAATGGATGCAGTCCAGGAGGTGGGAGGGTCTGAGTGGGAGGGTATGCTGCTTTTTGGCTGGAATGTGTCTGCTGACTGTGAGGTACAGGGTCAAAGTTTGCTCAATGATGAGGAATAGGGGGCGCACCGAACATCGCATATGTTCGCCCGCCGCGGCGAACGCGAACAAGCTATGTTCGCCGGGAACTGTTAGCCGGCGAATAGTTCGGGACATCTCTACATGTGAGATACCCCATTTAAATACTGTTGTTCTATTCTGTTATTAAAAAAACACCCATTTTGGGCAAAATACCAAATTTTGCAACCTGTGCTTCATATGTCATTGTGAGATACACCCTTTAGATAGTGTTGTTCTATTCTGCTATTAAAAAAACACCCATTTTGGGCAAAAATCTTAAATTGCGGCCTTGTCTGCATCTGTACGTGTGAGATACACCCTTTAGATACTGTTGTTCTATTCTGCTATAAAAAAAACACCCATTTTGGGCAAAAATCTTAAATTGTGGCCTAGTCTGCATATGTACGTGTGAGATACACCATTTCGATAATGTTGTTCTATTCTGCTATTAGAAAATCACCCATTTAGGGCAAAAATCTTAATTTTGCAGCCTTTGCTTCATCTGTCATTATGAGATACACCATTTACATACTGCTGTACTATTTTGGTATTAAATAAACACAAATTTTGGGCAAAAATCTTAATTTGCGTCCTAGTCTGCATCTGTACGTGTAAGATACACCCTTTAGATAGTGTTGTTCTATTCTGCTATTAAAAAAACACCCATTTAGGGCACAAATCTTATTTTTCCAGCCTTTGCTGCATATGTCATTGTGAGATACAACCTTTAGATACTGTTGTTCTATTCTGCTATTAAAAAATCACCAATTTTGGGCAAAAATCTTAAATTGCGGCCTAGTCTGCACCTGTACGTGTGAGATACACCATTTAGATACTGTTGTTCTATTCTGCTATAAGAAAAAAAACAATTTTGGGCAAAAATCTTAAATTGCAGCCTAGTCTAAATCTGTACGTGTGAGATACACCATTTAAATACTGTTGTTCTATTCTGCTATTAAAAAACAACCATTTAGGGCAAAAAAACTAATTTTGCAGCCTTTGTTGCATATGTCATTGTGAGATACACCCTTTAGATACTTTTGTTCTATTCTGCTATTAAAAAAAACATCCATTTTGGGCAAAAAAAATTAATTTACGGCCTAGTCTGCATCTGTACGTGTGAGATACACCATTTAGATACCGTGGTTCTATTCTGCTATTAGAAAAACACCCATTTAGGGCAAAATCTTAAATTGCAGCCTAGTCTGCATCTGTACGTATGAGATACACCCTTTAGATACTGTTGTTCTATTCTGCTATAAAAAAAACACCCATTTTGGGCAAAAATCTTAAATTGCGGCCTTGTCTGCATCTGTACGTGTGAGATACACCATTTAGATACTGTGGTTCTATTCTACTATTAGAAAATCACCCATTTTGGGCAAAAATCTTAAATTGTGGCCTAGTCTGCATATGTACGTGTGAGATACACCATTTCGTTCTATTCTGCTATTAGAAAATCACCCATTTAGGGCAAAAATCTTAATTTTGCAGCCTTTGCTGCATATGTCATTGTAAGATACACCCTTTACATACTGCTGTACTATTTTGGTATTAAATAAACACCCATTTTGGGCAAAAATCTTAATTTGCGGCCTAGTCTGCATCTGTACGTGTAAGATACACCCTTTAGATAGTGTTGTTCTATTCTGCTATTAAAAAAACACCCATTTAGGGCCAAAAACTTAATTTTGCAGCTTTTGCTGCATCTGTCATTGTAAGATACACTTTTTAGATACTGTTGTTCTATTTTGCTATAAAAAAAAAACCCATTTTGGGCAAAAATCTTAAATTGCGGCCTAGTCTGCATCTGTACGTGTTAGATACACCCTTTAGATACTGTTGTTATATTCTGCTATTAAAAAAACACCTATTTTGGGCAAAAATCTTAAATTGTGGCCTAATCTGCATATGTACCTATGAGATATACCATTTCGATACTGTGGTTCTATTCTGCTATTACAAAATCACCCATTTAGGGCAAAAATCTTAATTATGCAGCCTTTGCTGCATCTGTCATTGTGGGATACACCCTTTACATACTGCACTACTATTTTGTTATTAAATAAACACCCATTTTGAGCAAAAATCTTAATTTGCGGCCTAGTCTGCATCTGTACGTGTAAGATACACCCTTTAGATAGTGTTGTTCTATTCTGCTATTAAAAAAACACCCATTTAGGGCCAAAAACTTAATTTTGCAGCCTTTGCTGCATATGTCAATGTGAGATACACCCTTTAGATACTGTTGTACTATTATGCTATTAAAAAAGCACCCATTTAGGGCAAAAATCTTAATTTGCGGCCTAGTCTGCATCTGTACGTGTAAGAGACACCATTTAGATACTGTTTTTCTATTCAACTATAAGAAAAATACAAATTTGGGCAAAAATCTTAAATTGCAGCCTAGTCTAAATCTGTACGTGTGAGATACACCATTTAAATACTATGGAAAAATGGGCGAGCACTCATACACTTGGTGGGGTGATTCCCTCTATATGAGCTTGCAGCACCACACTGTAACTACTAAGGAGTGAGCCACTACAACCCACATTTAAATACTGTGGTTCTATTCTGCTATTAACCCCTTAGGGACGCATGACGTACCGGTACGGCATGTTTCCCGAGTCCTTAAGGACCCATGAGGTACCGGTACGTCATGGGTTTAAACCGCGATTGCTGCGCGGCAAGGGTTAATCGGAAACGGATGCCCACTGAAATCATTCAGCGGGCATCCTGTCACAACGCGGGGGGGGGGGGTCATGTGACCCCTCCGTATCAATTCAGACCTGCGGTATGCGGCTTTACCTGCGGATGGCATGGAAGGCAGCGCGATGTCTAAGGAAGGCATCGCGCTGCCTTCCGGTGAAGATTCTGTGAGATCCAGCCCCCTGGATCTCACAGGCCCCGGAAGCTGTATGAGTAATACACACAGTATTACTCATACAGCCAATGCATTCCAATACAGAAGTATTGGAATGCATTGTAAAGGATTAGACCCCCCAAAGTTCAAGTCCCAAAGTGGGACAAAAAAAAAGTGAAAAAAAAAGTTGAAAAAATAAAGTTTTCCCCCCAAAAAATTAAAAGTTTAAAGTAAAAATAAACAAAAACGTCATTTTCCCCAAATAAAGTTTAAAAAAATTGGTAAAAAACATGACCTAACCCCTCAGATGAACACCGTAAAAAAAAAAAAAAACTGTGCTAAATAAACTATTTTTTTGTCACCTTGCATCACAAAAAGTACAACAGCAAGTGATCAAAAAGGCGTTTGCCCACCAAAATAGTACCAATCTAACCGTCACCTCATCCTGCAAAAAATTAGCCCCTACCTGAGACAATCGCCCAAAAAATAAAAAAACTATGGCTCAGAATATGGAGACACTAAAACATCATTTTTTTTGTTTAAAAAAAGCTGTTATTGTGTAAAACTTACATAAATAAAAAAATATATACATATTTGGTATCACCGCGTTCGTATCGACCGGCTCTATAAAAATATCAGATGACCTAACCTTTCAGATGAACACCGTAAAAAATATAAAATAAAAACTGTGCTAAATAAACCATTTTTTGTAACCTTACATCACAAAAAGTGCAATAGCAAGCGATCAAAAAGTCATATGCACCCCAAAATACTGCCAATCAAACCATCATCTCATCCCGCAAAAAATTAGACCCTACCTAAGATAATCGCCCAAAAACTGAAAAAACTATGGCTCTCAGAATATGGAGACACTAAAACATGATTTTTTTTTTGTTTCAAAAATTATATTATTGTGTAAAACTTACATAAATAAAAGAAAAGTATACATATTAGGTATCGCCGCATCCGTATCGACCGGCTCTATAAAAATATCACATGACCTAACCCCTCAGATGAACACCGGAGAAAATTTAAAATAAAAACTGTGCTAAATAAACCATTTTTTGTCACCTTACATCACAAAAAGCGTAATAGCAAGCGATCAAAAAGTCACACGCACCCCAAAATAGTGCCAATAAAACCGTCATCTCATCCCGGAAAAATCGTACCCTACCCAAGGTAATCGCCCAAAAACTGAAAAAATTATCGCTCTCAGACTATGGAAACACTAAAACATGATTTTTTTTGCTTCAAAAATGAAATCATTGTGTAAAACTTACATAAATAAAAAAAAAGTATACACATTAGGTATTACCGCGTCCGTATCGACCAGCTCTATAAAATATAACATGAGTTAACCCCTCAGATGAACACCGTAAAAAATGTAAAATAAAAACTGTGCTAAATAAACCATTTTTTGTCACCTTACATCACAAAAAGTGTAATAGCAAGCGATCAAAAATTCACACGCACCCCAAAATAGTGCCAATAAAACCGTCATCTCATCCCGCAAAAATCCTACCCTACCCAAGGTAATCGCCCAAAAACTGAAAAAATTATGGCTCTCAGACTATGGAGACACTAAAACATGATTTTTTTTGCTTCAAAAATGAAATCATTGGGTAAAACGTACATAAAAAAAGTATACAAATTAGGTATCGCCGCATCCGTGACAACCTGGCCTATAAAAATATCACATGATCCAACCTGTCAGATGAATATTGTAAATAACAAAAAATAAAAACGGTGCCAAAACAGCTATTTCTTGTTATCTTGCCTCACAAAAAGTGTAATATAGAGCAACCAAAAATCATATATACCCTAAACTAGTACCAACAATACTGCCACCCTATCCCGTAGTTTCTAAAATGGGGCCACTTTTTTGGAGTTTTTTACTCTAGGGGTGCATCAGGGAGGCTTCAAATGGGACATGGTGTCAAAAAAAACAGTCCAGCAAAACCTGCCTTCCAAAAACCGTATGGCATTCCTTTCCTTCTGCGCCCTGCCGTGTGCCCATACAGCTGTTTACGACCACATATGGGGTGTTTCTGTAAACTACAGAATCAGGGACATAAATATTGAGTTTTGTTTGGCTGTTAACCCTTGCTTTGTTACTGGGAAAAATGGATTAAAATGTAAAATTTGCCAAAAAATTTAAATTCTGAAATTTAATCTCCATTTGCCAATAACTCTTGTGGAACACCTAAAGGGTTAACGACATTTTTAAAATCTGTTTTGAATACCTTGAGGGGTGTAGTTTCTTAGATGGGGTCACTTTTATGGAGTTTCTACTCTAGGGGTGCATCAGGGGGCTTTAAATAGGACATGGTGTCAATAAAAACTAATTTTGAAGCCTTTGCAGCATATGTCATTGTGAGATACACCCTTTAGATACTGTTGTTCTATTCTGCTATTAAAAAAAACACCCATTTAGGCCAAAAAAAATAATTTTGCGGCCTAGTCTGCATCTGTACATGTGAGATACACCCTTTAGATAGTGTTGTTCAATTTTGTTATTAAAAAAACACCCATTTAGGGCAAAAAAAATATTTTGTAGCCTTTGCTGCATATGTCATTGTAAGATGCACCCTTTAGATACTGTTCTTCTATTCTGCTATTAAAAAAACACCCATTTAGGGCAAAAATCTTAAATTGCGGCTTAGTCTGCATCTGTACGTGTGGGATACACCATTTAGATACAGTTGTTCTATTCTGCTATTAGAAAATCACCCATTTAGGGCAAAAATCTTAATTTTGCAGCCTTTGCTGCATCTGTCATTGTGAGATACACCCTTTACATACTGGTGTGCTATTCTGCTATTAAAAAACACCCATTTAGGGCAAAAAACTTAAATTGCGGCCTTTGCTGCACCTGTACGTGTAAGATACACCATTTAGATACTGTTGTTCTATTCTGCTACTAAAAAAACACCCATTTTGGGCAAAAAAAACGTATTTTGCAGCCTGTGCTGCATATGTCATTGTGAGATATACCCTTTAAAAACTGTTGTTCTATTCTGCTATTAAAAAAACACCCATTTAGGGCAAAAATCTTAAATTGCGGCCTAGTCTGCATCTGTACGTGTGGGATACACCATTTAAATACTGTTGTTCTATTCTGCTATTAGAAAATCACCCATTTAGGGCAAAAATCTTAATTTTGCAGCCTTTGCTGCATCTGTCATTGTGAGATACACTCTTTACATACTGCATTGCTATTTTGCTATTAAAAAACACCCATTTAGGGCAAAAAACTTAAATTGCGGCCTTTGTTGCACCTGTACGTGTAAGATACACCATATAGATACTGTTGTTCTATTCTGCTATTAGAAAATCACCCATTTAGGGCAAAAATCTTAATTTTGCAGCCTGTGCTGTATATGTCATTGTGAGATACACCCTTTACATACTGCTATGCTATTCTGCTATTAAAAAAACACCAATTTAGGGTAAAAAAATTAAATTGCGGCCTAGTCTGCACCTGTACATGTAAGATACACCATTTAGATACTGTTATTCTATTCTGCTATTAAAAAACCACCCATTTAGGGCAAAAAAAAAAAATTTGCAGGCTTTGCTGCATATGTCATTGTGAGATACCTAATTTAGATACTGTTGTTCTATACTGCTATTAAAAAAACACCCATTTTGGGCAAAAATCTTAATTTGCAGCCTAGTCTGCATCTGTACGTGTGGGATACACCCTTTAGATAGCGTTGTTCTATTCTGCTATTAAAAAAACACCCATTTTGGGCAAAAAATTAATTTGCGGCCTAGTCTGCATCTGTACGTGTGAAATACACCATTTAGATACTGTCGTTCCATTCTACTTTTAAAAAACAACCATTTAGGGCAAAAAATTAAATTTTGCAGCCCTTGCTGCATATGTCATTGTGAGATACACCCTTTAGATACTGTTGTTCTATTATGCTATTAAAAAAAACACCCAATTTTGGCAAAAATCTTAATTTGGAGCCTAGTCTGCATCTGTACGTGTGAGATACACCATTTAGATGCTGTTGTTCTATTCTGCTATGAAAAAACAAAAACATTTAGGGCAAAAAAATTAATTTTGCAGCCTTTGCTGCATATGTCATTGTGAGATACACCCTTTAGATACTAATCAAATAAGATATCGCACTAGGAAAGATGGACACCAAACCGGTGCTCCTGTATAATTGAGATCACTCGCTCAATGTAAAAAGTGAATAATAAACAGTATAACAGGGCACTCAAGAAACCGTGACCATGTGGTTGAAACAGTTAAGTGCTTTATTTATGCTTATGACAAATCAAATGCTGAAATTCGATTATATATTCAATATGGTAATTATATTCGATAACATAGAATAAAAATAATCGATTGGCACAATTAATAAAATCGAGGCAATATACTTAAAATGTACTATAAATATAGATCAATAATCACAAAATGAATATAGTCAATGAATTATTCGATCAGTTGATCCAATCATAGTTTTTACACCTGGGTATTGATGTATTTAAAATTAGGTCTTTATATCCCACTCTCGATGTCGGCAGCGTCCCACCGTAACGAAGCAGGTAGCGGCGTCCTGCTACAACATTACTTGCAAGTATAAGTTGGTTACCTTGTGTTCGACCGAAGACTTTCAAAGCTTTAGATCTTTTCCTCTCCCCTAATGTGCCCGGGGTTGTGCAGCACAATGTATCAAGAGGTTTTTCCTCGACGGCTCTGTAGTTCTATTTAACGTCACTGCAAAGGCCACCGGCTTACGGCCTTTAAATTAAATTTCCGCAGTGGTGTTATACCAGAGATGTTTCGTCGGGAGAGGTGTCCAAATGTAGTTTGTCAAGCGGTCGATTTAAGGTGCTTGGATCTTTCAGTATCAAGATAGGGGGTGTAGCACCAGACGCGTTTCGGGGTCCAACGTATTGCCCCTTCCTCAGTGGTATGCTTCACCCCTACCAATACCCCTCTTATATACTTCATCTTCTATGATTTCATTGGCCGCACCTTTGAACATCAGAACCTGTTTGTCGATTAACCCAGGTGTCCAAAATTACTGATCAGACTTGATCTCAGAAATGGCTAATCTTAAAGGGATATTTTTAACTCTTAGCAATATAATATAGTTGTATACCTTCACCCACTAGTATAACTTGGACTTATATTTCCCATAAAGAAAAAACGCATGGTTACCCTATGTGTTTTTAATGCGGTTTCCATGCGTCTTATCTTTTTTTCTCTTTTTACATCTTTTTCTTTCACTCAAACCATTATTTACCTTACAGGCATTATCATATAGTTTATACATTGTAAAAATTCACCATAAAGGATAATAATGTTAATAATAAGTGAGGAACTCTTCATAAAATATAAATAAATATAAATATGTATATAAAACACTATAAAACACTATATGTATAAAATATTAACTTGGGAAATGAGATAGAATATTGTATTGGGAGATGAGGTAAAACATGTAATTCCGAAAATGTAATTTACGCTATCGAATGTCCATGTTAACGACTATATATTGGTAGGACAAAGAGAACACTAAAAAAAGCGGATTTCGGAACACATGAATAATATACGGAAAGGAGTAGAAAACCACTCATTATCATATCACTTCAAAATTAGCCATAACCAGGACCCCTCAGGTATGAAGTTTTTTGCCATAGACAAAGTAGGAAAAGAATGGAGAGGAGGCAACCACATAGAGAGAATGTCTAGACTCGAAACAAAGAGAATATTTGAATTTGATTCCCTGATACCCAAGGGTCTCAACGCAGAATTTGAACTCTTTGGATTTTTATGAGTGAGATGGGGATCCATGTGTCGACGATAAACCGCATGTTTGATAAATTGCATGCGGTTTTTCCTCTACACATGGGTCTCCACCTATATACATCTTTTACCTCATCTCCCAAGTCAATATTCTATCTCATTTTCCAAGTTAATATTTTATACATATAGTGTTTTATAGTGTTTTATATACATATTTATATTTATTTATATTTTATGAAGAGTTCCTCACTTATTATTAACATTATTATCCTTTATGGTGAATTTTTACAATGTATAAACTATATGATAATGCCTGTAAGGTAAATAATGGTTTGAGTGAAAGAAAAAGATGTAAAAAGAGAAAAAAAGATAAGACGCATGGAAACCGCATTAAAAACACATAGGGTAACCATGCGTTTTTTCTTTATGGGAAATATAAGTCCAAGTTATACTAGTGGGTGAAGGTATACAACTATGTTATATTGCTAAGAGTTAAAAATATCCCTTTAACCACCTCAGCCCCTATAGCTTAAACACCCTTAATGACCAGGCCAATTTTTACACTTCTGATTTACCCTACTTTCACCGTTTATTGCTTGGTCATGCAACTTACCACCCAAATGAATTTTACCTCCTTTTCTTCTCACTAATAGAGCTTTCATTTGGTGGTATTTCATTGCTGCTGACATTTTTAATTTTTTTGTTATTAATCGAAATTTAATGATTTTTTTGCAAAAAAATGACATTTTTCACTTTCAGTTGTAAAATTTTGCAAAAAAAACAACATCCATATATAAAATTTTCTCTAAATTTATTGTTCTACAAGTCTTTGATAAAAAAAAAAATGTTTTGGTAAAAAATGGTTTGGGTAAAAGTTATAGCGTTTACAAACTATGGTACAAAAATGTGAATTTCCGCTTTTTGAAGCAGCTCTGACTTTCTGAGCACCTGTCATGTTTCCTGTTCTACAATGGCCAGACAGTACAAACACCCCACAAATGACCCCATTTCGGAAAGTAGACACCCTAAGGTATTCGCTGATGGGCATAGTGAGTTCATAGAACTTTTTATTTTTTGTCACAAGTCAGCGGAAAATGATGATTTATTTTTTTTTTTTACAAGTTCTCATATTCCAATAAGTTGTGACAAAAAAAAAAAACTTCTATGAACTCACTATGCCCATCAGCGAATACCTTGGGGTGTCTTCTTTCCAAAATGGGGTCACTTGTGGGGTAGTTATACTGCCCTGGCATTCTAGGGGCCCAAATGTGTGGTAAGTAGTTTGAAATCAAAATCTGTAAAAAATGGCCGGTGAAATCCGAAAGGGCTTTTTGGAATGTGGGCCCCTTTGCCCACCTAGGCTGCAAAAAAGTGTCACACATGTGGTATCTCCGTACTCAGGAGAAGTTGGGCAATGTGTTTTGGGGTGTCATTTTACATATACCCATGCTGGGTGAGATAAATATCTTGGTCAAATGCCAACTTTGTATAAAAAAATGGGAAAAGTTGTCTTTTGCCAAGATATTTCTCTCACCCAGCATGGGTATATGTAAAATGACACCCCAAAACACATTGCCCAACTTCCCCTGAGTACAGCGATACCACATGTGTGACACTTTTTTGCAGCCTAGGTGGGCAAAGTGGCCCACATTCCAAAGAGCACCTTTCGGATTTCACCGCCCATTTTTTACAGATTTTGATTTCAAACCACTTCTCACGCATTCGGCCCCTAAAATGCCAGGGCAGTATAACTACCCCACAAGTGACCCCATTTTGGAAAGAAGACACCCCAAGGTATTTTGTGATGGGCATAGTGAGTTCATGGAAGTTTTTATTTTTTGTCACAAGTTAGTGGAATATGAGACTTTGTAAGGAAAAAAAATAAAATAAAAAAAATCATCATTTTCCGCTAACTTGTGACAAAAAATATAAAATTCTAGGAACTCGCCATGCCCCTCACGGAATACCTTGGGGTGTCTTCTTTCCAAAATGGGGTCACTTGTGGGGTAGTTATACTGCCCTGGCATTTTCCAGGGGCCCTAATGTGTGGTAAGTAGGTAAATGACCTGTGAAATCCTAAAGGTGCTCTTTGGAATGTGGGCCCCTTTGCCCACCTAGGCTGCAAAAAAGTGTCACACATGTGGTATCTCCGTACTCAGGAGAAGTTGGGCAATGTGTTTTGGGGTGTCATTTTACATATACCCATGCTGGGTGAAATAAATATCTTGGTCAAATGCCAACTATGTATAAAAAAAAATGGGAAAAGTTGTCTTTTGCCAAGATATTTCTCTCACCCAGCATGGGTATATGTAAAATGACACCCCAAAACACATTGCCCAACTTCCCCTGAGTACAGCGATACCACATGTGTGACACTTTTTTGCAGCCTAGGTGGGCAAAGTGGCCCACATTCCAAAGAGCACCTTTCGGATTTCACCGGCCATTTTTTACAGATTTTGATTTCAAACCACTTCTCACGCATTCGGCCCCTAAAATGCCAGGGCAGTATAACTACCCCACAAGTGACCCCATTTTGGAAAGAAGACACCCCAAGGTATTTTGTGATGGGCATAGTGAGTTCATGGAAGTTTTTATTTTTTGTCACAAGTTAGTGGAATATGAGACTTTGTAAGGAAAAAAAATAAAATAAAAAAAATCATCATTTTCCGCTAACTTGTGACAAAAAATATAAAATTCTAGGAACTCGCCATGCCCCTCACGGAATACCTTGGGGTGTCTTCTTTCCAAAATGGGGTCACTTGTGGGGTAGTTATACTGCCCTGGCATTTTCCAGGGGCCCTAATGTGTGGTAAGTAGGTAAATGACCTGTGAAATCCTAAAGGTGCTCTTTGGAATGTGGGCCCCTTTGCCCACCTAGGCTGCAAAAAAGTGTCACACATGTGGTATCTCCGTACTCAGGAGAAGTTGGGCAATGTGTTTTGGGGTGTCATTTTACATATACCCATGCTGGGTGAGATAAATATCTTGGTCAAATTCCAACTTTGTATAAAAAAATGGGAAAAGTTGTCTTTTGCCAAGATATTTCTCTCACCCAGCATGGGTATATGTAAAATGACACCCCAAAACACATTGCCCAACTTCTCCTGAGTATGGAAATACCACATGTGTGACACTTTTTTGCAGCCTAGGTGGGCAAAGGGGCCCACATTCTAAAGAGCACCTTTCGGATTTCACCGGCCATTTTTTACAGATGTTGATTTCAAACCACTTCTCACGCATTCGGCCCCTAAAATGCCAGGGCAGTAAAACTACCCCACAAGTGACCCCATTTTGGAAAGAAGACACCCCAAGGTATTTCGTGATGAGCATAGTGAGTTCATGGAAGTTTTTATTTTTTGTCACAAGTTAGTGAAATATGAGACTTTGTAAGAAAAAAAAAATCAAAAAAAAAAATCATCATTTTCCGCTAACTTGTGACAAAAAATATAAAATTCTAGGAACTCGCCATGCCCCTCACGGAATACCTTGGGGTGTCTTCTTTCCAAAATGGGGTCACTTGTGGGGTAGTTATACTGCCCTGGCATTTTCCAGGGGCCCTAATGTGTGGTAAGTAGGTAAATGACCTGTGAAATCCTAAAGGTGCTCTTTGGAATGTGGGCCCGTTTGCCCACCTAGGCTGCAAAAAAGTGTCACACATGTGGTATCGCCGTATTCAGGAGAAGTTGGGCAATGTGTTTTGGGGTGTCTTTTCACATATACTCATGCTGGGTGAGAGAAATATCTCGGCAAAAGACAACTTTTCCCATTTTTTATACAAAGTTGGCATTTGACTAAGATATTTATCTCACCCAGCATGGGTATATGTAAAATGACACCCCAAAACACATTGCCCAACTTCTCCTGAGTACGGCGATACCAGATGTGTGACACTTTTTTGCAGCCTAGATGCGCAAAGGGGCCCACATTCATTTTATTAGGGCATTTTTAGACATTTGGATCCCAGACTTCTTCTCATGCTTTAGGGCCCCTAGAATGCCAGGGCAGTATAAATACCCCACATGTGACCCCATTTTGGAAAGAAGACACCCCAAGGTATTTAATGAGGGGCATGGCGAGTTCATAGAATTTTTTTTTTTTGGCACAAGTTAGCGGAAATTGATATATATTTTTTTTTCTCACAAAGTCTCCCTTTCTGCTAACTTGGGACAAAAATTTCAATCTTTCATGGACTCAATATGCCCCTCACGGAATACCTTGGGGTGTCTTCTTTCCGAAATGGGGTCACATGTGGGGTATTTATACTGCCCTGGCATTCTAGGGGCCCTAAAGCGTGAGAAGAAGTCTGGAATATAAATGTCTAAAAAATTTTACGCATTTGGATTCCGTGAGGGGTATGGTGAGTTCATGTGAGATTTTATTTTTTGACACAAGTTAGTGGAATATGAGACTTTGTAAGAAAAAAAAAAATAATTTCCGCTAACTTGGGCCAAAAAAATGTCTGAATGGAGCCTTACAGGAGGGGTGATCAATGACAGGGGGGTGATCAATGACAGGGGGGTGATCAGGGAGTCTATATGGGGTGATCACCCCCTATAAGGCTCCATTCAGATGTCCGTATGTGTTTTACGGATCCGATCCATGTATCAGTGGATCCGTAAAAATCATACGGACATCTGAATGCAGCCTTACAGGGGGGTGATCAATGACAGGGGGATGATCAGGGAGTCTATATGGGGTGATCACCCCCCTGTAAGGCTCCATTCAGATGTCCGTATGTGTTTTGCGTATCCGATCCATGTATCAGTGGATCCGTAAAAATCATATGGACATCTGAATGCAGCCTTACAGGGGGGTGATCAATGACAGGGGGGTGATCAATGACAGGGGGGTGATCAATGACAGGGGGGTGATCAGGGAGTCTATATGGGGTGATCACCCCCTGTAAGGCTCCATTCAGATGTCCGTATGTGTTTTGCGGATCCGATCCATGTATCAGTGGATCCGTAAAAATCATACGGACATCTAAATGCAGCCTTAAAGGGGGTTAATCAATGACAGGGGGGGTGATCAATGACAGGGGGGTGATCAATGACAGGGGGGTGATCAGGGAGTCTATATGGGGTGATCACCCCCCTGTAAGGCTCCATTCAGATGTCCGTATGTGTTTTGCGGATCCGATCCATGTATCAGTGGATCCGTAAAAATCATACGGACATCTGAATGCAGCCTTACAGGGGAGTGATCAATGACAGGGAGGTGATCAATGACAGGGGGTGATCAGGGAGTCTTTATGGGGTTATCACCCCCCTGTAAGGCTCCATTCAGATGTCCATATGTGTTTTGCGGATCCGATCCATGTATCAGTGGATCCGTAAAAATCATACGGACATCTGAATGCAGCCTTACAGGGGGGTGATCAATGACAGGGGGGTAATCAATGACAGGGGGGTGATCAGGGGGTCTATATGGGGTGATCACCCCCCTGTAAGGCTCCATTCAGATTTCCGTATGTGTTTTGCGGATCCGATCCATGTATCAGTGGATCCGTAAAAATCATACGGACATCTGAATGCAGCCTTACAGGGGGGTGATCAATGACAGGAGGGTGATCAATGACAGGGGGGTGATCAGGGAGTCTATATGGGGTGATCACCCCCGTCATTGATCACCCCCCTGTAAGGCTCCATTCAGACATCCGTATGTGTTTTGCGGATCCGATCCATCTATCAGTGGATCCGTAAAAATCATACGGACATCTGAATACAGCCTTACAGGGGGGGTGATCAATGACAGGGGGGTGATCAATGACAGGGGGGTGATCAGGGAGTCTATATGGGGTGATCAGGGGTTCATAAGGGGTTAATAAGTCACAGGGGGGGGTGTAGTGTAGTGGTGTTTGGTGCTACTTTACTGAGCTACCTGTGTCCTCTGGTGGTCGATCCAAACAAAAGGGACCACCAGAGGACCAGGTAGCAGGTATATTAGACGCTGTTATCAAAACAGCGTCAAATATACCTGTTAGGGGTTAAAAAAATCACATCTCCAGCCTGCCAGCGAACGATCGCCGCTGGCAGGCTGGAGATCCACTCGCTTACCTTCCGATCCTGTGAACGCGCGCGCCTGTGTGCGCGTGTTCACAGGAAATCTCGCGTCTCGCGAGATGACGCATATATGCGTGACTCTGCGCAGGGCTGCCGCCTCCGGAACGCGATCCTGCATTAGGCGGTCTGGAGGCGGTTAAGATTAGCCATTTCTGAGATCAAGTCTGATCAGTAATTTTGGACACCTGGGTTAATCGACAAACAGGTTCTGATGTTCAAAGGTGCGGCCAATGAAATCATAGAAGATGAAGTATATAAGAGGGGTATTGGTAGGGGTGAAGCATACCACTGAGGAAGGGGCAATACGTTGGACCCCGAAACGCGTCTGATGCTACACCACCTATCTTGATACTGAAAGATCCAAGCACCTTAAATCGACCGCTTGACAAACTACATTTGGACACCTCTCCCGACGAAACATCTCTGGTATAACACCACTGCGGAAATTTCATTTAAAGGCCGTAAGCCGATGGCCTTGGCAGTGACGTTAAATAGAACTACAGAGCCGTCGAGGAAAAACCTCTTGATACATTGTGCTGCACAACCCCGGGCACATTAGGGGAGAGGAAAAGATCTAAAGCTTTGAAAGTCTTCGGTCGAACACAAGGTAACCAACTTATACTTGCAAGTAATTTTGTAGCGGGACGCCGCTACCTGCTTCGTTACGGTGGGACGCTGCCGACATCGAGAGTGGGATATAAGGACTTGATTTTAAATACATCGATACCCAGGTGTAAAAACTATGATTGGATCAACTGATCGAATAATTCATTGACTATATTCATTTTGAGATTATTGATCTATATTTATAGTACATTTTAAGTATATTGCCTCGATTTATTTAATTGTGCCAATCGATTATTTTTATTCTATGTTATCGAATATAATTACCATATTGAATATATAATCGAATTTCAGCATTTGATTTGTCATAAGCATAAATAAAGCACTTAACTGTTTCAACCACATGGTCACGGTTTCTTGTGTGCCCTGTTATACTGTTTATTATACCCTTTAGATACTGTTGTTCTATTCTGCTATTAAAAAAACACACATTTTAGGCAAAAAACTTAATTTTGCAAGCTTTGCTGCATATGTCATTGTGAGATACCTGATTTAGATACTGTTGTTCTATTCTGCTATTTAAAAAACACCTATTTTAGGTAAAAATCTTAAATTGCGGAATAGTCTGCATCTGTACGTGTGAGATACACCATTTAGATACTGTTGTTCTATTCTGTTAATAGAAAAACACCAATTTTGGGAAAAAATCTTAAATTGCGGCCTAGTCTACATCTGTACGTATGAGATACACCATTTTGGTACTGTTAAAAAAAAACCATTTTGGGCAAACACCTAAATTTGAGAAATATGAGGTGAGCGTCAAATAAGGGATGTGGCCCCAGTCGTCTTGCTGCTGGTGGAGCTCCTATTGCAGGGAGAGGAAATGGTCGATGTGGAGTAGACACCTCAAAAACCAAGAAAGGTCTCTGGCTCCTCCTGCTTCTTCTTCTGCTGCAGTCTCGGCCTTTTCATACACCTCTGGAGTGACAGTGCCACCTGCCACCGCGCAAACAAAGGATCTGCCAGCAATATCACCACCTGGGTCACCAAGCATCTCCACAATGTCCCACGGAAGCGTTCAGCTCTCCATCTCCCAAACACTGGTGCGGAAGAGGAAGTACCCCCCTACCCTCCTGCGATCCCTGGAACTGAATGCCAGCATTTCAAAATTACTGTCCTTTGAAATGCTGTCATTCCGTCTGGTGGAGACGGAGAGTTTTAAAAGCCTCATGGTGGTGGCTGTCCCACAGTACGTCGTGCCCAGGCGCCACTACTTTTCCAGGTGTGCCATACCTTCCCTTCACAAACAAGTGGGGGACAAAATCAGGTGTGCACTGTGCAACGCCATCTGTGGCAAAGTCCACATAACTAACGATACGTGGACCAGTAAGCACGGTCAGGAACGTTATATCTCCATAACAGCACACTGGGTAAATTCAGTGGCGGCTGGGCCTGAGGCGGATAGCAGTTTGGCGCATGTCCTTCCACCACCAGGGCGCTTCAGTTTGCCTCCTGTTACTTCCTCCTCCTACTTCGCTTCCTCATCCTCTACCGGCTCCTCTTCCGGTCAACGTAACACCTTCACCACCAACTTAAGCACAGCCAGGGGTAATCGACAGCAGGCAGTTTTAAAACTTATCTGTTTGGGGACAAACCCCGCACCGTGCAGGAGCTGTGGACGGGCCTTGAACAACAGACCGATAAGTGGTTGGTGCCAGTGAGTCTCAAGCCCGGCCTGGTGGTGTGTGATAATGGGCGAAATCTCGTAGCAGCTCTGGGACTAGCCGGTTTGACGCACATCCCTTGCCTGGCGCATGTGCTGAATTTGGTGGTGCAGAGATTTCTAAAAAATTACCCCGATATGTCAGAGCTGCTGCATAAAGTGCGGGCCGTTTGTGAGTGTTTTCAGCGTTTTCACCCTGCTGATGCTCGCCTCTCAGCGCTGCAGTGTAACTTCACCCTTCCCGCTCACCGCCTCATATGCGACATGCCCACAAGGTGGAACTCCACCTTGCACATGCTGGCCAGACTGTGCGAGCAGCAGCAGGCGATAGTGGAGTTTCAGTTTCAGCACGCACGGGTGAGTCGCTCTGCGGAACAGCACCACTTCACTACCAATGACTGGGCCTCCATGCGAGACCTGTGTTCCTTGTTGCACTGTTTCGAGTACTCCACCAACATGGCCAGTGCCGATAACGCCGTTCTTAGCGTTACTATGCCACTTCTATGCCTCCTTGAAAAAACGCTGCTGGCGATGATGGAAGAGGATGTATCACAGGAGGAGGAAGAGGGATCATTTCATAGGGTTTCTGGCCAGTCATTCACAAGTGGCTCCGAGGGTGTGTTTCCGTACCCACAAACGCCAGGTACACAATTGTCCAGCCAGGGCACAGTTCTGGAGGATGACGAAGTGGAGGATGAGGAGGAGGAGATGCAGGAGTAGGAACCATGTTCACAGCAGGGTGGAACCCAGACCAGCTTATAGCCATCACTGGTGCTTGGCTGGGGGGATACAGAGGACACAGACGATACACCTCCCACAGAGGACAGCTTTTTGTTGCCTCTGGGCAGCCTGGCACACATGAGCGATTACATGCTGCAGTGTCTCCGCAACGGCCGCGAGTTGCCCACATTCTAACTTTTGCTGATTACTGGGTGCCCAGGCTGCTGGATCCCCGTTACAGGGACAATGTACCGTCCTTAATTCCCTCACTGGAGCGTGATCGTAAGTTGTATACAAATACAAGTGCATGCTGGTAGACGCGCTGCTGGTCGCATTCCCACCTGACAGCGGGGGCACAGTGGAAGCACAAGGCGAAGGCAGAGTAGGAGAAAGAGGTCGCCAATGCAGCTGGGGCACCGCCAGCACCTCAGAAGGCAGGGTTAGCATGGCCGAAATGTGGAAAAGCTTTGTCAGCACGCCACAACAACCAGCACCACCAGCTGATATGAAATGTCTTAGCAGGAGGCAGCATTTCACCAACATGGTGTAGCAGTATGTGTGCACACGCCTACACGTACTGAATGGCGGGTCTGCCCCCTTCAACTTCTGGGTCTCCAAATTGGGCACATGGCCTGAGCTTGCCCTTTACGCCTTGGAAGTGCTGGCCTGCCCTGCAGCCAGTGTATTATCTGAATGTGTGTTTATCACGGCAGGGGGCGTTATCACAGACAAGTGCAGCCGCCTGTCCACAGCCAATGTGGACAAGCTCATGTTCATTAAAATGAACCAGGCATGGATCCCACAGGACTTGTCCGTACCTTGTGTAGAATAGACATGTATATCGGCCTTAACCAGCCATTGTTATACTACAGCGCAAATGCTCATTCTTTTGTATTTTGGATATTTCACACTCTTTTGGAGTGTACCCTAATTAAAAAAAACATAATAATAATTAAAACCGAAAACCAGTGTTGGCTACCTCATCCTCCTCCACCGCTGCTTCCACCTACACTGCTACGTCCACCGCCTCCTCAAACTTCTACTCCATATAGACCTCCACCTCATAAATATATATATTTTTTTTGTACGTATTTTATTTTATGTCATTTCACTAATTTGTCTGTAAAATTTTCGGGTGAAATTCACCAATTTTTGTGTGTGATATACTACTGCTATACCTAGTAGACACGTTAAAAAAATTCACTAACTTGACTGTTACATTTTCGGGTGAAATTTACCAATTTTTGGGTGTGATATAGCACTGCTATACCTAGTAGACAGGTAAAAAAAAATCACTAAATTGTCTGTTACATTTTCGGTTGAAATTCACCAATTTTTGGCTGTGATATACCCCTGCTCTACCTAGTTGACAGCATAATAAATTTCACAAACTTTTCTGTTACATTCTTGGGTGACATTTAAAAATTTTTAATATAAAGAGTATGGTGGCTCTCTATCGCCTATAACTATGAGTGGGTGCTGCTAAGCCTAATGACTCACCCAGTCAAAAGGATTAATAATGTATGTAGAGAGGCTGAGCACTCTCCCAATGGACCACACAAAGACTATTCAAAAATTGTTATATTTATTACACCAATATATAGATCTAAAAATTTAAACAAAATTACAATATAACAAAATACACAATAAAAATACACATTAAAAGATATAATGTTAAAATTTTTCAGATTAAGAGCATAAATAATTAAATTGCGGTGGCATGCAAAAGAATGATATATGCAACTTGGGTAAAGGAGTATGTCCTGATTAGAAGAGAAAAGAAAATCGATGGCAATTCGATATTTAAATATTCAACAATGTGAAAATAAATTTTCGACTGTATGAAGATAAATTTTTGAATGAATGTGAAAATAAATTTTCGAATAAATGTCCAGACTGAAATTCGATATTTGCTTGCAATTATTTTATCGATTATATAATATTCAGTCGATATTCCCTTTATGGCAAAACGAAAGAAACACTCACTCTTGCAAAATGCCGTCTGACTATAGCACATGGTGGCGTCCCATGTGGCTGATGGAGTCAGATTCGGCGGTACCTGTTAGTAGCAGTTCAGCAGGAGCAGTGTAAGCGATGTGGCCCTCCGTGTAGAGATTCTTTGATGAAGAAGTTTTGATTATAGCTCTGTCACTTCAAGGGTCTAAATGTTCGCTATGTCTTTTGAAACCAGACGCGTTTCGGGGTCTTTTCCTAGCCCCTTCCTCATTTTAAATTTTTTTCCGTTAATAAACCCCTGCTCTGCATAGGTGACAGGGACTAAAATTTTTACAAATAATCTGTTCAATTGGTGGGTGACATTAACCCATTTCTGGCGATGAAAAACCCCTGCTCTGCATAGGTGACAGGGACTTCAATTTCTAAAATTCTTCTTTAATTGGCTCTTTCATTCGATCCTTCTGCTTTAATAACTTGTCCCACATTTCCGCTTCATCCCATTGCAGCCATTGACCTCCCTTGGATGAGGTCTCCCTTTCTCACTCTCCATCTCCGGCATGGAACCCTGATTCGCCGATAACCGTGATCAACATGGTAGGCTCAGAAAAGAACATTGAAAGTTGATAGAGAAGATATTCAAATGGATGGTGGACGTCACAGGGACGAGCGATCAGGCAAAAGTTATCTAGAGTCAACAAAGCAGCAGCAGGGCCTCTCCTGGCTAACGTTTCCAAATCCAAAATACCCCAGTGACATTCCCTATAATTTTTTATTAATCATTCCAATAACAGGGCATCTTTAGAGTCCTGTATTGTTATTTATTGTCACTAGCTCCCCGAGTCGGGAATGGGTAATTGCCGCGCGCCCCCTCCTTAACTTGGAAGCTTATGCTTCAATACTTTGTCCCACATTTCCACTCGATTACATTTAATTTCAACCATTGACTTCCCTTGGATGTGGTATCCCTTTCTCAGGCTCCCTCTCCGGCCTGGAACCCTAATTCCCCGCCACACGTGATCACCATGGTAGGCGCATAAAAGAACATCGAAAAATGATATAGAAGATATCCAATTGGATCGTGGATGTGCGACATGGTGGAGCAGTATATGTGCACATGCCTACATGTACTAAATGATGGGTCTGCCCCCTTCAATTTCTGGGTCTCCAAATTGGGCACATGGCCTGAGCTTGCCCTTTACGCCTTGGAGGTGCTGGCCTGACCAGCAGACAGTGTATTGTCTGAACGTGTGTAGCACGACTGGAGAGGGTTATCACAGGTTCTATTTCCCAATGTTTTGGGGTGTAAATTTAAAACCAAAAAGCAGTGTAGGCTACCTCCTCCTCCTCCAACACCGCTTCCACCTACACCGCTACATACACCGCCTTCTCAACCTCCTACTCCATATGGACCTCGTCCTCCTAGATCAAGATTATTATTTTTTATTTTTATGTATTTTATGTTATTTAAAGTCATTTCCCTATCCACATTTGTTTGCAGAGCACTTGCCATGCTCTTAACCACATTTTGATGCCATTTACAGCCCTCTAGCCCTTTCCATGACATTTTTACAGCCATTGTAGTGCTAAAAAGTTTGGGTCCCTATTGACTTCAAAGGGGTTCGGTTCGGGCTCAAGTTCGGGTCAAGTTCGGGTCCCGAACTTAAACTTATTTGCGAAGTTCGGCCGAACCCGTCGAACCCGAACATCCAGGTGTCCGCTCAACTCTAATCTGTACACAATTCCTGGAAGCTGAAAACATCCCAGTTTTGCATGGCCAGCATACTCACCGGACATGTCACCCATTGAGCATGTTCAGGATGCTCTGGATCGGTGTATATGACAGCGTAATCCAGTTCCTGCCAATATTCTGCAACTTCGCACAGCTATTGAAGAGGAGTGGACCAACATTCCACAGGCCACAATCAACAACCTGATCAACTCTATGCAAGGGAGATGTGTTGCTCTGTATGAAGCAAATGGTGGCCACACCAGATACTGACTGGTTTGCTGACCCCCCCCCCCCCCCCCAGTAAGGCAAAACTGTGCACATTTCAGAGTAGCCTTATAATGTGGGAAGTCTATGGCACACCTGTGCAATATTCATGCTGTCTAATCATCACCTTGATATGCCACACCTGTGAGGTGGGATGGATTATCTCGGCAAAGGAGAAGTGCTCACTAATACAGATGTAGACAGATTTGTGAACAATATTTGAGAGTGATGGGTCTTTTGTGTATGTAGAAAATGTTTCAGATTTTTGAGTTCAGCTCATGCAAAATAGGAGCAAAACCGAAAGTGTGGCGTTTATATTTTTGCTCAGTGTATATACACTCACCTAAAGAATTATTAGGAACACTATACTAATACGGTGTTGGACCCCCTTTTGCCTTCAGAACTGCCTTAATTCTACGTGGCATTGATTCAACAAGGTGCTGATAGCATTCTTTAGAAATGTTGGCCCATATTGATAGGATAGCATCTTGCAGTTGATGGAGATTTGAGGGATGCTCATCCAGGGCACCAAGCTCCCATTCCACCAAATCCCAAAGATGCTCTATTGGGTTGAGATCTGGTGACTGTGGGGGCCATTTTAGTACAGTGAACTCATTGTCATGTTCAAGAAACCAATTTGAAATGATTCAAGCTTTGTGACATGGTGCATTATCCTGCTGGAAGTAGCCATCAGAGGATGGATACATGTTCTCATTCTGTTTACGCCAAATTCGGACTCTACCATTTGAATGTCTCAACAGAAATCGAGACTCATCAGACCAGGCAACATTTTTCCAGTCTTCAACAGTCCAATTTTGGTGAGCTCGTGCAAATTGTAGCCTCTTTTTCCTATTTGTAGTGGAGATGAGTGGTACCCGGTGGGGTCTTCTGCTGTTGTAGCCCATCCGCCTCAAGGTTGTGCGTGTTGTGGCTTCACAAATGCTTTGCTGTATACCTCGGTTGTAACGAGTGGTTATTTCAGTCAACGTTGCTCTTCTATCAGCTTGAATCAGTCGGCCCATTCTCCTCTGACCTCTAGCATCCACAAGGCATTTTTGCCCACAGGACTGCCGCATACTGGATGTTTTTCCCTTTTCACACCATTCTTTGTAAACCCTAGAAATGGTTGTGCTTGAAAATCCCAGTAACTGAGCAGATTGTGAAATACTCAGACCGGCCCGTCTGGCACAACAACCATTCCACGCTCAAAATTGCTTAAATCTCCTTTCTTTCCCATTCTGACATTCAGTTTGGAGTTCAGGAGATTGTCTTGACCAGGACCACACCCCTGAATGCATTGAAGCAACTGCCATGTGATTGGTTGACTAGATAATTGCATTAATGAGAAATAGAACAGGTATATATTTTACACATTTATTTTGTGCCATACATTTTTTACAATTACTAAAAATAAATATAAAATATATAAATTTAATCTCTTTTTCTGAAATGTTTCTGCCAGGATTCAATTCCCATGCTTGTACGTTAGAAATATAAAATAAGAAATATAAAATAAGTCTTCTGCTGAATAGGAATACTCACTAAATCAGAAACTACTATGAGGTTTTTCAGACACAGTTTAGCATTCAGCTTTATAGCTGAGTGGTTAAGGTCCTTGCCTCTAAAGTACAAGGGGTTGTGAGTTCAAATTCCAGCAGAAACTTTTCAGAAATGTATGCTAAATTACAATTTAATGCACTGACTCGAGCACATGTGGTGTTCAGCCGAACTCTGCGATGCTCGAGCTGAGCATGTTCGCTTAACACTAGAAGCTACCAAAAATCATTAATATTTTTTTTTTTTTTCCTGTTACACTGTACAGGCATTTTGGCATGCAGCAATGCTATTAATCTTTAGTTTTTATTGTTTATTTTTTATTTTTAAAAAGGGTAAGAGGGATGATTTGAAACCTTAACATCTTTTTATAATAACTTTTTTTACTTCATTTTCAATTTATTTTTTTACAATTACTTTAAGTCCTCCTACAGGACTTTGACATGAAATTGTCTGATTGCTTCTCCCATTAGCTGCAATGATTTACCATTAGAGTCCATTGGATAATCTCTACCTTCGCTATGACAGGCCTCGGAGCCTTTAGAAGTTTCAAGGCTTGCTTGCGATCTTGGTGCAGGTGAGCCTTCGGTCCCTGGGAGTGCAGCGCTCCTGAGAAAATACTGCTCAGATGCCATGGTCGCAAATTACCATGGCATCTGAGGGGTTAAAATTATGTTTTTGGCCTTATGGCTGATCATGGACTCTGCCTCTGGGTGTCTGCTAGGTAAAATATACTGTAGTTTTATTGGATTTTTCCAGCCATATGTAAGAAAAGCTTATATAAGGAGATAACACCTTATTTGCAATAAAGTAAATGTGAACATCTCCTAGGTCCAATAAGAATCCTCAGGGAAATGAGGAGGCTGTACTTTCCAGATTAGAAAGTATTGCAGTGAAAAGTTTTCAGGTCAGTAGGGATTAGGTCTCGCCACATTCTCATGAAGCAATGGCAGGAAATCATGCTGTGCTTAATCAAGGAGAGGAGAATGAAATGGTGAGTACAGATGGGACTAATACATAACAGTGAAGGACTATCAACTATATGTCTATGACTATGGTTTGTATTTATACTGAAACTGAACTTAATTTATTATAGTTTGTGATAATATTTGACTGCATTGCAAATTAACTATTATTAATGTGGTGCCAATAAATATCTTATTTACTTAGCTCCTGTTGGTAAAAATAATGTACCTCTGCTGTGATTGATTTTATTAGCATTGTTTGTTTGCCGTACATTCATTTATATGGGGAAGGGGGGGTTATTAGCTCTGTGCAATATTGAATTTTAGTATCATGTACATATATTACAAAGTGACAGTAGTTTTACTGCAGTAAAAGGGTACTGTACGTTTAAACATATATAGTTCAGTTGATGTAAAAACAAAGTCAATGACCCTAATATCCATATTTTGTCCTCAGGGGTGCCCCTAGCCTTTATGCTGCCTGTGGTGAAAAATGAAACCGCTCAATATTATGCCTTCAATATTAATAGTGTTCCCTAAAGTGTCCCCCATAGTAATAGTCCTCTCCTAGAGTGTCCTCATTAGTAATAGTGCCCCCTACAGTGCCCAAACAGCAAGAATGCTCTCCAAGAGTTCCCCCATTTGTTATATTGTGACCTAGAATAATAATGCCCAAGCAGTACCCTCGGTAGTAATAGTGGCCCGGGTAGAAAAATGGCCCTTTAACCTATACTGCCTTAAGTCTATAATAAGGCTTCATATAGGACCTTCAGTAGTAACTATCTCCTATAGTGTCCTCAGTAGTTATAATTCCCCCTAAAGTAACCCCTCTGCATTGCGTCCTATAATGACCTCCTATAGTGCCTCCTGTATTATAATGCCCCCTGTGGTGCACAAGCCTGTATTACAATGCCCCATGTGGTGCTCTAGCCTGTATTATTATGCCCCCCTGTATTGCTAGTATAAAAATGTCTCTCACCATTCCTTTTAGTCCCCATGCACTATAATGTCCCCTTGTAGTGCTAGTATGTATAATGCTCTAGCGCACCCCATATTATTATGCTTCCTTGTAGTATAATGCCCCCCTGTAGTATAACAACCCCAGTAGTCCTCCCCTGTAGTTTAATTTCCCCCTGTTGTCTCTCTGTAGTATAATACCCCTCCTCTAGTATAATGCTCCCCTCTAGTTCCCCGTGTAGTCATCACTATCTGTAGCCTAAAAATCATTTTTAAAGGGGTTGTGCTCCTCCAGGACAGATCTCCACAGGGAAGCATGCTTACCTGCTATCCGGCACTGGATCCTGGCTCCCTCACTGTACGGCATTGGTTGTCCTGCTGGGCTCCTTGGATGTAAACTTCCTTTTTGGCACAGCTGCAGCCAGCATGACCCAAGAGGAGCAGGTCGCAACTGTGGCCAGCAATTGGCTGCAGTGGTGTCAAACGGGAGGTTTACATCCAAAAAGCAAAGAGCAGTCAAGGCCATAGAGCTGGGAGCCAGTATCAAGTAGCAGGTAAATATTCTTTCCTTCGCAAGTCTATTTTAAAGTTGCACAACTCCTTTAAGAGCTTTTCGAAAAAATATTTAAATGAATACTGATCATCTAACCTGTCACTTCATCAAAGTAAAAAAAAATATTATGTTAAAAGAACATGTAATGTAAAAGCTTATCTACAGAAAGCCACCCTACCTTAGTTACTCACCTAAGGGTGCTGGCACACACTGCAGTTCTGACATGCATTCTGGATGCAGTTTTCGGTTTAGCCAGTTTAGCAGCCTCGTTAAACCTTGGTGTTCTGCATGGTGGGAATGATTTAATTAATTTCAGCTTCCTACAATAAAAAACTGCATCCTGAATGCATGTCAGAACTGCACTGTGTGCCAGCACCCTGAGCCCTCTCTTCTGCTAGGGCTTGCTCTGTGTGTGGATTTTATAGTATGATTTTTACAGGTGTTAACGGGGCTGTGTGTAAGCTTCATCCCACTGGCAGAGGGATCATCAATGCTGCCCCGACTTCTTGCGACAATTCCTTCCCACTCTGTCTTTATAAAAGTGTAAGACCGTGTACTGGGGTCGGCTCCCGAGGATACAGCGAAGTCACGAACAAGGAAAGCAACACCGACACCAGCTTTTATGAAAACAGAAACTTTACTGAACAGAAGTATTAAACACATTCTCAAATGTAGTCAACATATAATAAATAGTGATGATCGAGCACCAAAGTATTCGGGTGTTCTGGTGTTCGTCCCGAACACATTGCTATATTCGTGTGCTCGACCGAGCAACCGAGTATAATGGAAGTCAATAGGAGACAACCAGGCACTGCTCTAAAGAGGGGAGGGTGCCTGGTCCATTGGAAAAAGTCAGAAAGTGACAGAAACACCACCAAAATGGTGCGTTTAATACTTCCATTATACTCGGTTGCTCGGTCGAGCACACGACTATAGCAATGTGTTCGCACCGAACACCAGAACACCCGAATACTTTGGTGCCCGATCATCACTATTTATTATATGTTGACTACATTTGAGAATGTGTTTAATACTTCTGTTCAGTAAAGTTTCTGTTTTCATAAAAGCTGGTGTCGGTGTTGCTTTCCTTGTTCGTGACTTCGCTGTATCCTCGGGAGCCGACCCCAGTACACGGTCTTACACTTATATAAAGACAGAGTGGGAAGGAATTGTCGCAAGAAGTCGGGGCAGCATTGATGATCCCTCTGCCAGTGGGATGAAGCTTACACACAGCCCCGCAAACACCTGTAAAAATTATACTATAAAATCCATAGGGACGATGTCTGGATGCATCTTGGACTCCCAGGTCGCTGCTGGGAACCATGTTAACCGAGTTGTACGCCACTTTTACAGACTGACAAAAATACACACAAAACCCCCCCAAAAAAAATCTATTTTACAGGAAAAATTGTTAGGAAACGTTCTTTCCTGTATATTCAATTGTATATAAAGTGCAAGTGCTGCAAAAAACTACAAGCAAGAGGCACTCCGAAACAGCCTCTATATCACATAAAAGAGGGCCTCATTCACATTATGGTACAATTGTTCAGGTAGTGAGACTCCTACACTCATAAAGCCTATACACTAAGTATAAGAGCTGCGAAAAATTACAAGGAACCGGCACTTCAAAACACCCTTTGTTACACATTAAGGAGGGCATCATACACACCCTTGAAAAATTATGAATGTTGGCCTGATGGTGACCCTCAAAAACATTTGGAGCAAGGGCTTGCTGATCTGACCATCCAAAACATGAGGGGCGAGGGCCTGCTGCTGATCTGACCCTCTAAAACATTAGGGGTGAGGGCCTGATGGTAAGCTGATGTTCTAAAACATGATATGCTAGTGCCTGCAGGTGAGCTGACGCTGTAAAACATTATATGCGAGTGCATGCTGTTCAGCTGATGCTCTAAAACATTATATGCGAGGGCCTGCAGGTGAGCTGACCCTCGAAAACTTTATATGCGAGTGCATGCTGTTCAAATGACGCTCTAAAACATTATATGCAAGTGCATGCTGTACAGCTGACGCTCTAAAACATTATTTTCAAGTGCATGTTGTTCAGCTGATGCTCTAAAACATTATTTGCGAGTGCCTTCAGGTGAGCTGACGCTCTAAAACATTATATGTGAGTGCATGCTGTTCAAATAACGCTCTAAAACATTATATGCTAGTGCCTGCAGGTGAGCTGACGCTGTAAAACATTATATGCGAGTGCATGCTGTTCAGCTGACGCTCTAAAACATTATATGCGAGTACATGCTGTTCAGTTGACACTCTAAAACATTATATGTGAGTGCATGCTGTTCAAATGATGCTCTAAAACATATGCGAGTGCATGCTGTACAGCTGACGCTCTAAAACATTATATGCGAGTGCATGCTGTTAAGCTGACCGACCCTATAAAAAAAGTTTCGTTGAGGGCCTGCAGTTGAGCTGACCCTATAAAAAAATTTGAGTTGAGGGTCAGCAGTTGAGCTGACCCTATAAAAAATATGAGAGTTTAAGGGCCTGCAGTTGAGCTGACCCTATTAAAAAATTTGAGTGGGGGGAATATATACAATCTGGATGAGGGGGAGGAGGAGGAGGAGAAAACAAGATTCAACCATATAGTCTTTTTTGTGGTGGAAAAGGTGCATGGGAATACACTACAGTAGATTGAGTACATTATAAATGATATATTGAAATTGCCTTTATGTTTATCATCAGCTCAGCTTTCCTCTGGTGGAGTGGAGAAGTCAGGGGCAATCCAGGCCTTGTTCATTTTTATCTGAGTCAACCTGTCAGCATTGCCAGTGGACAAGCGGATACGCTTATCTGTTATAATGCCACCAGCAGCACCAAATACACGCTCAGACAAAATGCTGGCGGCAGGGAAGGCCAGCACCTCCAAGGCGTAGAGTGCAAGTTCGTGCCAAGTGTCCAGCTTGGACACCCAGTAGTTGTAAGGAACTGAGGGATCATTTAGGATGCTGACATGGTCTGCTATGTATTCCTTCACCATCTTCCAAAACGTTTGCCTCCTTGTTCCACTAGGCCACGATTCAGGGTGAGGTTGCTGGCGGGGTGCCATGAAAGTGTTCCATGCCTTGGAGAGTGTTGCCCTGCCTTTGTTGGAACTGCTGTGTGTTACCTTTGTCTCCCTTCCTTTGCCTAAGGAGGTACGGACTCTGCCGGCCATGTTGTCATCTGAAAATTTTTGGAGCAATCTCTCAACAAGTACCTTCTGGTATTGCACTGTTTTACTCATCCTCTCCACCACAGGAATGAGGGAAAACAAACCAGGCTGGTGTAGTGAGCTTAGTTTATATTTATATAAGCAGATATATAACGCGAGTTTGACCGCAACACGTGGTTGATTAAGTGTGTGACTTAAGATTAAGTGACTTTAGATTCAGGGACATCAGTGGGGGACTGCAATTAGCCAGTTTCTTATTACTACATTATATTGTATTTTTTGCTTTTGTGGTGTAATCCCCATTTAGTATGTGTTGCACAATTGACAACGCAGTCCAGTGCACATCTTGCATGATGTATGCAGTCCTGGAACAGGCGTTCGAGGGTGTATATATTTGTTCAAGATGTGAACAAATTACCCGTTTGGAATTGAGTCTCTAAACGGGCAAGTTGCAACACTGAGAAGCATTGACAATTTGCAAAAGAGTTTGCTTCTCACCGAGCAAGCATTCTTTGGGGTAGATGAAGGGGAGGATGACAGTGAGGAGGCTGAGGAAAGTGAGGTAGCTAGCTGGGTAACAGTTAGAAAGCGGGGTAGAGGGAAGAGTGCCAGGGAGGCTAGCCCTGATCTGACACACCCCAACAAGTTTGTACGTTTGGCAGATGAGGGGGATGAGGGGATGTCAGTCCAGGGACGGCACTGCTGCAGCCGAACACTTCCTCTGCCAGTCAGGGTAATGTCAGCTTCAGTAAGCAGGGAACCAGGAGAGCAGGGCAGGCCAGACAGGTGCTGGTAGTGGGATACTCCATTATTAGGGTTATTATTAGAGTTCAACACATCGCAGATCGGGTTGACAGGTTACTGGGAGGGGCTGGAGAAGATCCAGCGGTCATGGTCCATATCGGAACCAATCACAAAGTTAGAGGTAGGTGGAGAGTACTTAAAAATAATTTCAGGGATTTAGGTCAAAAGCTTAGGGCACGAACCTCAAAGGTAGAATTTTCCAAAATACTGCCTGTACCACGGGCCACACAAGAAAGGCAGCGGGAGATTAGGGAGATTAACAAGTGGCTCAAGAACTGGCGTAGGAAGGAGGGGTTTGGGTTCCTAGAGAACTGGGTCGACTTCTCTATCGGCTACAGGCTCTATCGTAGGGACGGGCTGCATCTCAATGGGGAAGGGGCAGCTGTGTTGGGGAGAAAGATGGCTAGAAGGTTGGAGGAGTGTTTAAACTAGGGAATGAGGGGAGGGAAATTACATTATAGGAGGGGAAGATAGTGCAGATAGAGACTTGGGGGCAAGGTAATGGGACTGGGGGAGGAATGGAAGGAGGGACTAGAACAGTTCAGAAGGAAAGGTGTAGGGTAAAAAATATACATAAACCTCTCAAATGTATGTATACTAATGCGAGAAGCCTGACTAATAAAACTGGGGAACTGGAATTAGTGATGTTTGAGGAGGACTATGACATAGTGGGAATAACGGAAATATGTAATGACTATGAAGGCATCAAAACTATAAATTAACACATGTGGAATTATATACATAACAAACAAGTGTGAAACAACTGAAAATATGCCATATTCTAGGTTCTTCAAAGTAGCCACCTTTTGCTTTGATTACTGCTTTGCACACTCTTGGCATTCTCTTGATGAGCTTCAAGAGGTAGTCCCCTGAAATGGTCTTCCAACAGTCTTGAAGGAGTTCCCAGAGATGCTTAGCACTTGTTGGCCCTTTTGCCTTCACTCTGCGGTCCAGCTCACCCCAAACCATCTCGATTGGGTTCAGGTCCGGTGACTGTGGAGGCCAGGTCATCTGGCGCAGCACCCCATCACTCTCCTTCATGGTCAAATAGCCCTTACTTTCAAAGTTTTCCCAATTTTTCAGCTGACTGACTGACCTTCATTTCTTAAAGTAATGATGGCCACTCGTTTTACTTTACTTAGCTGCTTTTTTCTTGCCATAATACAAATTCTAACAGTCTATTCAGTAGGACTATCAGCTGTGTATCCACCTGACTTCTCCTCAACGCAACTGATGGTCCCAACCCCATTTATAAGGCAAGAAATCCCACTTATTAAACATGACAGGGCACACCTATGAAGTGAAAACCATTTCAGGGGACTACCTCTTGAAGCTCATCAAGAGTGTGCAAAGCAGTAATCAAAGCAAAAGGTGGCTGCTTTGAAGAACCTAGAATATTACATATTTTCAGTCGTTTCACACTTGTTTGTTATGTATATAATTCCACATGTGTTAATTCATAGTTTTGATGCCTTCATAGTCATGAAAATAAAGAAAACGCTTTGAATGAGAATGTGTGTCCAAACGTTTAAGCATGCATGGGATAGGCATAAGGCCATCCTTCATATAAGATAGGGCCAGGGGCTATCCATAGTACTCAGTTTATTGGGCAGACTAGATGGGCCAAATGGTTCTTATCTGCCGACACATTCTATGTTTCTATGTTTCTATGTGAGATGTATTCTTCAACCACATCATACCTTGTAGGGGGGATGAATTTACTTGGTGGTTTACAGCCTTTAATGCGGTCCTGGAAGGGCGGAAGGGCGTCTTTGTTCGCTAGGGTCCATGATGTTTTTTCAATCTCTATGTAGGCCCGAAGTCTGATGGCTCTGAAAAACTTAGACATTTCCTTGTCAAGGAGGTATGGATCCATGAAATTGGTGGGGACGAATCCGAGTCCCAAGTTCTAAAATGTGTATAACGCGAGAGTCGCGGGAAAGGCAGCCTAACATGAAGTCAGCCATGTGTGCCAGAGTATCAAAAGGCAAGACATCAATGTCGCCATCAGGATGACTCTCGAGCTCCTCATCCTCCTCCTCTTCTGCCCATCCACGCTGAACAGATGGAATTAAAGTTCCATGGGTACTACACTCTGTAGCAAAGACAACTGTCTCCAGCTCCTCCTCCTCTTCATGGTCCAATTCGCTCTGAGAAGACGAACTGATGGTGGTCTTGCTATCACCCTGTGTAATGTACTCCTCCATTTTCCTCGTCTGTCACATTGTCGTTCTTAATTGTGAGCAGCGATCGTTTGAGTAGACACAGCAGTGGGATTGTTACGCTGATAATAGCGTTATTGCCACTAACTATCTGTGTGGATTCATCAAAGTTTTTTAAAACCTCACAAAGTTCTGACATCAATGCCCACTCCTCGCTTGTGAATAGTGGCAGTTGACTCGAAAGGCGACGACCACGTTGCAGCTGGTATTCCACAACTGCCTTCTGCTGCTCACAAAGCCTGGCCAACATGTAGAACGTAGAGCTCCAGAGCGTGTTCACGTCGCACAACAGTCGTTGAGCTTGAAGCCGCAAGCACTGCTGCATCATTGACAGACCGGCTAAAGCTGTGGACGTTTGGCGGAAATGGGCAAACACGCGGCGCGCATTCACAAGTAGCTCTGGCAAATTGGGGTAGGTTTTGATAAACCGCTGAAACACTAAGTTTAAGACGTGGGCTAGACATGGGATGTGTGTCAGGTTGCCGAGCTCCAAAGCTGGCCATTGTCAGACACAACCATGCCTGGTTGTAGGTTGAGTGGCGGTCTGGTCCCATATACCATGCCACAGCTCTGCGGCGGTGTGCTGTTTTTCCCCTAAGCAGATCAGCTTCAGCACGGCCTGTGGACGCTTACCCACAGCAGTGCTACACTGCTTCCAGCTAGCGACTGTTGACGGCTGGGGACTGCGTACCGAGGGACGGCCGCCGACATCAGGCTGAGGAAGGCCTCAGTGTCCACAAGCCTAAATGGCAACATTTCAAGGGCCAGTAATATCAAAAGTTGCACATTTAGTGCTATGGCCTGTGGGTGGGTATTTACGCTTGCGTTCAAATGACTGTGTTATGGACATGTGGACGCTGCGCTGGGACAGGGAAGTGAATGTTGTTGCTGATGGTTCATGCGAAGGTCCAGGTGCAGGGCGAGGGGCATCCAGGCCTGCGCCTTCAACAGGGGATTGACCAGCAGTGTGTAACACAGGGGAAGAGGAGGCAGTGGTGTGAACCGCAGACCCAGATTGTGGACCCAGGCGTCTAGCCCACTTGTTAGGGTGTTTGGATGCCATGTGGCGGATCATGCTGGTTATAGTGAGGTTGCTAGTGTTCACGCCCCGGCTCATTTTGGTAAGGCACAGGTTGCAAACTATCACTCTTTTGTAGTCTGCACTTTCCTCAAAAAAGCGCCATATTGCGGAACACCTACCTCTTGGCAAGGGAGATTTACGCATGGGGTGCTCGGTGTAACAGTTACGGGCCTGTTTGGTGTGGGCTAACTTCTCCCTTTTGCAACCCCACTGCCTATTCCAGCCTGTTGCGGTGCTGCGGATCCCTTCCCCTCTGTAGTGCTGTCTTCGCTCGGCTTTTCACCTTCCCATGTTGGGTCAGTGACCTCCTCGCCCACCACCTCCTCTTCCACTTCTTCACTCTGCTCATCCTCCTGAATTGAACTTATCACAACCTCAGTGATTGACAACTGAGGCTCATCATCATCCACCTCGTGAACGAATGATTGCCGTTCGCCACCGTCATCTTCTTGAGACTGTGAAGGCTTAAGAGGTTGGGAATCAGGGCACAATATCTCTGGTCCCTCTTCAAGCATGCTGAGCGCGAGGGCCAAATGTAGTAGTGGCGCTGGGAAGAGCTCCTCAAAATATCCGAGTGTGGGATCACTCGTTTGGCAAGCCTCTCAATGGTGGGAGGAAGGATGATCAGAGTGAGGATTCGGTTGACCAGATTCTTGGCTACAGAGACTGGACTTGGTGGAAGAGAGGATGGTGCTTTACCGATTGGAATCATTATCTTCAGCAATCCAACCAACCAACTGTTCATACTGGTCCGACTTCGACAGTGTTGTTCTGCACCGCCCAGCTAAGTTTTTTTTCTAGTACACTGGCAGCAGGCAAAGTTTTATTGCGCCCAGGGCCACGGCCTCTGCATGCACCATCAGCATCACGCCCGCTTCCCCATTCATTAGTGCTCGCCTTCTTCATATTAATGTTTTTTTTCACTAGATGTGGCGCAGATTGTTTTACTGTGAGCTAAAGACACAGTTTTCGGATGCAGGACAGTATAAGTTACAGAAACCCACATAATATGGACACTATATTAGGCCCAGAATATTGGAATCTGCAATACAGACACTGCCATTTCCCTGCCACTCCACCTAGACACACAGACAAGCCCTACTCACAGGGCTGAGTGTAGAAGGACCCTGTACGAAGAAGCAGAGGCAGTATATGTGCTTCTCTTCAGCCTATGAAAGATTATCATCCTTTCCCTGCACGAATCTTCACAGAGGTTTCTCCATTCATGTGAAACATCCTTACAGTTGGAGGATTTTGCCAGGCCCACTTGTGGCAGTGTACTATAAAGCCCGAGGCTCCATAAGGCAGTACACAGCAGGCAGCAGGCAGAACGCACATCTGCTTAACTCAGAGCAGTGCTCAAGCACATCCGAAACACAACATATAGAGGACAGTACAGTACTCTATGTGGTCACTGTTAGGGAACTTCACTGCTCTGCATTGCAAGCTCACCACTTTCCTCTAGATGGCGCTGCATGAGGCAATCGCCTCACTTTGCCTCATTAAAGGTGTGCCCCTGTTTGTTCCTGCCTTTTGCCTTGCTAATGATGGGACTGCCATGAAACCCTCACCAACTTCTTGGTCACATTATTATTTAGTTCCTGTATTTCAGTCATTTATATAGAGGTAGTTTGCAGGCACGTCCGAAGCACATCATATAGAGGACAGTACAGTACTCTATGCAGTCAATGTAAGGGAACTTTACTGCTCTGCATTGCAAGCTCACCACTTTCCTCTAGATGGCGCTTGCATGAGGCAATCGCCTTACCTTGCCTCATTAAAGGTGTGCCCCTGTTTGTTCATGCCTTTTGCCTTACTAATGACAGAAGTGCCATGAAACCCTCACCAACTTCTTGGTCACATTATAATTTAGTTCCTATATTTCAGTCATTTATATAGAGATAGTTTGCATGCACGTCGAAAACACAGAGTATAGAGGACAGTACAGTACTCTAAGCGGTCACTGTAAGGGAACTTCACTGCTGCGCATAGCCAGCTCACCACTTTCCCCTAGATCAGTGATGGTGAACCATTTAGAGACCGAGTGCCCAAACTGCAACCCAAAGCCTGCTTATTTATTGCAAAGTGCCAAACGACAATTAAACCTGAATACTACAGTCCGATATAGTATATCTTCCATGTACTTTATCATTTAGCTATAATAGCCTGGCTACATTCAATATGCTGCTCGTGCTGTTCATAGTGCACCCTCCTCTGATGAATGGCAGGAAGAGTCTAAGACATATTGGTACACCCTGGACTTTTTCCAGGGTGCGGGTGCCCACTGAGAGGGCTCTGAGTGCCGCCTCTGGCACCCGTGCCATAGGTTCGCCACCACTGCCCTAGATGGTGCTGCCTGAGGCAATCACCTCACCTTGCATCATTAAAGGTGCGCCCTTGTTTGTCCCTGCCTTTTTCCCTAACTAATGATGGGACTGCCAAGGAACCCTCACCAACTTCTTGGTCACATTAATATTTCATTCTTATATTTCAGTCATTTATATAGAGATAGTCTATGTTTTCAGGGTGTGGGAGGAAGCCCAATTAAACAAGCAAAATGAATACAACCTCCGAGCAGATGCTGTTGCGGATTAGATTTTAATGATTTGAACCCAGGACCCCAGTGCTAACCACTGATCCACCATGCTGATAGGATATTCATTCAGAATTCGGCTAAATCTCTACGCTATTAACATAGATCACTATTCTGTGTGAGGACATAAGAGCACTATGATGTTACAATGCGACGTAAGCTTCGCCTGATACTTGCTTGTGGTGAGACACTGTCACACCAATACTGATGAAGATTTAATTTGCTGGGAGAGCAATCCCACCTCCTTTCTGGACCATCTTGCTGCTGCCTGCCAAGACCGCTTTAGACCAAGGCCACTTCTGTTTGCCTTATATTTGGGGTGCTGTGTGACCTGGCAACTGCAGGTATTTCCCTGAGTGGTGCTTGAAATATCGCTGTGGAAATTAAATTGCCTCTAAGGGTGAAATTTGGGTGAAATCTACTATCTTTATTACTATGCTGTGTACATGCCAGTTCACATTTCAGGACAGTAACCTGTACTATGACCTTGAGTAGTATAAAAGAGACCTTCTCCCTATGATCTGACCAGATTATGGTATTATATCTGCAAACATCAGTTTGCTTCTGCTGGTATAGGATTCTGTTCTGTTCCCTCCACCAGTGGTTTTGAGGGCGTGCTTCCAATTTGCTAAAGAAGCCACCAATGTTTCCGATAAATTTTGGGACTATGACCTATGCTAAAATATCACTTGGAATAGCGAGGTAGATATGGAAATAGCACCCAAAATAACTGTGCTCATTGGCAGAGAGTCAGACGGTCTTAATCAGAGTGAAATATTATATCTGCACATTTCAGAGTTATTTTGATTTTATACTTTATGTTGTCATGGCTGCTAATAGTCTTACAACGACCTGGGTTTCTGCCATGGCAGTGGAACTAATTCCATAACTTGGATTCGTATGTGGGACAGTAGTTGACTATTTCTGTTACTGAAAAATTGAAAGTTTCTGATACCTATGACAGAGTCTCACCTAGTGCATTGACATGGATGGGGAAAGTTAAATAAATTGTTCCCTGGGAGATTGTATGCCATATATTAAAGACCAGAACTGGATAATTTGCACATACAGCAGTGCAACACCAGCTAAGCAAGTCATTAATCTGTTTTGAAACCAATACTAGTAGTGCAATAACATCATGTCCTGGGAACACCTGCCTTATATAATGTGTATTATGAAATTGGCTTTCATGTGAACAAAATACTTACATTACAAATATCTGAATATTTCAGTTGGTTGTGACTGGAACGGTGTGTGTCAAAAGCTTGCTAGTGATTCTCTATGTAGTAGTATCTATCTATCTTTTATTATAGCTTATTTAAAAGTATATATTATTTTTTTTAAACTGTATATCTCAATATCTCATCTAACACATTCATAATAACCCCATTCCTGCACCACTATAGCTATCACTTGTTACACAGCTATCAATACTGACAAAGGTGCCGAAAGGATTTAACCCCTTCAAGATGAAGCTAATTTTTGTTTTTTCCTCCCCACATTCCAATAGCCATAACTTTTAAAAATTTCCGTTCACATAGCCATATGAAGGCTTATTTGTTGCAGGAAATTTTTTTTATTTTTTTTATTATTATTTATCATGTCTTGCATTGTAAATTGAAAAAAATAAAAATAAAATCCTGCCAAGGTTTCTTAGGTTTTGACATTATGGCATTCACTGTGCACTAAAAATGACATGACATCCTTATTCTGCGGGTCAATGAGATTACAGAGATACCAGATTTGTATAGTTTGTAATTTGTTTTACTACTTTAAAAAAATATATAAAAATTTGAAAATTAAAAATATGTTTGCATTGCCATTTTCTGACAACCATAACTTTTTTTACATTTCTATCAACAGATCTGTATGAGGGCTTGTTTTATGCAGAATGAAGTGTAGTTTTTAGTGGTGTATACTACTTTTTGATCAGTGTGATATAATTTTGGGGGGATGGACAATGTGACAAAAAATTGGCAAATCATGTGTTTTAAATTTTTTTCCATTATGGCGTACCGGGCACATACATTTTTTTTCCATATTTTAATAATTCCGACATTTTCGGACACAGTGTATACAGTTTTAGAAATCTATTAGGGTGAATGGGATTTTGATGCGCTTCTGCTGAGCTGTGCCTCGTGCACAGCTTAGCAAGGAGGTTACTATGACAGTCCTGGGAATCCTCAGCAGGTCCCAGGCTGTCAATGTTACGGAATAGAGCCCCGCAATTTCACTTTGGGGGCTCCGATCGGAAGGCAGAGGGAGCTGCACCCAATAACTATATCAACAACTAAATATCCACTAAATCTTTAAATATATTTTTTATTAAAAGGGTTATCCCATAAATAATGTAAACAATGAAAATCAGACATCATACACCATGACACAGAAATAGTTAATCTGGCTGTTAATTATATGGGTGACATAAACCCATTTTTGGGGTGCAATACACCTCTGCACCCATGACACACAAAGTTAGAACTAGTTTGTTATCACATATGGATCCAGAGATTTCCCCATTCAGCGCTCTGCTAGATTTATATCAAGCTGGCTTAAATGGTCCCATTTTAGAAGCTACACCCTTCAAGTTATTCAAAACTTATTTTAGAAACTTTGTTAACCCTTTTGGTGTTCCACAAGAATTAAAGGAAAATGGAGATGAAATTTCAAAATTTCACTTTTTATAGCAGATTTTCCATTTCAATCCATTTATTCTGTAACACAGCAAAGGATAGCAGCCAAACAAAACTCTAAATCTATTGCCCTGATTCTGTCCATAAACTGCTGTATGGGCACACAGCAATGCTCAATATGGTTTTTGGAGGGCAAATTTTGCTGGACTGGTCTTTAGACACCATGTCAGATTTGAGGACCCCCTGATGCACCCCTACAGTAGAAACTGCCAAAAAGTGGTCCCATTTTGGAAACAGGATAAGATGATTGTTTTGTTAGTACTAGTTTGAGATACATTTGATTTTTGATCACTCTATATTAAGCTTTTTGTGAGGCAAGGTAACCAAAAAATTGCTGTTCTGGCAAAGTTTTTATTTCTTGTTTTTTTACAAGAAATATGTTCACCTAACAGGTTAGATCATGTGCTATGTGCATATGTCTACTTTTTTATTTATTTATTTATTTACATTTTTCTACTGATCATCTTGTGTAGAGTTTACTTTTTATTGGTACCATTTTTGGTTACATAGGATTTTTTGATCATTCAATATTACACTTTACAGGGCAAGGTGACCAAAAAATCTGCTGTTTTGGCACAGGTTTTATTTATTTATTTTTATGGCATTCACATTATGTGATATTTTTATAGAGCAGGTAATTACGGATGCAAGATGACTTATATGTCTACTTTTTTTTAAGTTATTTCAGTTTTACACAATAAAAGTATTCTTAGAAAAAAAATATCATGTTTTTGTATCTCCATTTTCTGAAAGCCATTTATTTTTTTTGGGAGATTGTCTTATGCAGGGGCTCATGTTTTGTGGGATGAGGTGACAGTTTGATTGGTACTATTTTGAGGTACATATGGCTTCTTGGTCGCTTGGTAGTACACTTTTTGTAGTGTAAGGTGACAAAAAAAAGCTTTTCTGGCACAGATTTATTTGATTTTTTCACGGCGTTCACCTGACGGGGCGGATTATGTGATAGTTTTATAGAGCTGGTCATTATGGATGTGGTGATACCTAATTTAGGGATGAGGTAACCCAAATTGCAAAGTTTGGGTTCATACCAAACATTGAGGTTTCGGGCACCCAAACCCTCGGAAGTCCATGTTCGGGTTCGGTGTTTGGATACAAAATATAGCTTGTTGAAAGGCTGCAGCATAGCCAATCAACAAGCTTTTCAGCTGTGGGCACTTGGAAGCCATCACAGTCATGAATAGTATTGGCATGGCTGTGATTGGCTTGCGCAGCACGTGACCAGGCCTGTATAAATGCCGGAACACCTGTGGCACCGCCATTCTGCTCTAACTAGTGTAGGACAGGACACAGCTGCAGTGAGGGACAGTGTTAGGATATCAATCTGGATGTAATTTCTGTCAGTGACCTATAGATATCTTTTGTTGGTTCAATACACCTCCTTTGCACCCGTGACACAGAAATATAATACATAATCTGTCTGGTAATTCTGTGAATGACCTATAGCCATTTTTGGGGTGCAATATACCTCCTTTGAACTGTGACACAGAAATACAATAGTTTATCTGGCTGTTAATTCTATGGGTGACATAAACCCATTTTTGGGGTGCAATACACCTCCTTTGCACCCGTGACACAGAAATGCAATAGATAATCTGGCTGTTAATTCTGTGGGTGACCTATAGTAATATAGTAATTTTTGGGGTGCAATACACCTCCTTTGAACCATGACACAGAAATACAATAGTTAATCTGGCTGTTAATTATATGGGTGACATAAACCCATTTTTGGGGTGCAATACACCTCTGCACCCATGACGCAGAAATACAATAGATAATCTGGCTGTTATTCTGTGGTTGACCTATAGCCATTTTTTGGGGTGCAATACACCTCCTTTGCACCCATGACACAGAAATACAATAGTCAATCTGTCTGTTAATTGTGTTGGTGACATAAACCCATTTTTTTCGGATGAGATACACCTCATTTGCATCCGTGACATGGAAATACAATAGTTAATCTGTCTGTTAATTGTGTGGGTGACATAAACCCATTTTTTGGGTTGAGCTACACCTCCTTTGCATTCGTGACATTGAAATACAAAAGTCAATCTGTCTGCTAATTCTGGTGGAGTGGGTGGAAGATGATGTTGAGGATGATCAGTTTCTGAACCCTACATAGAATCAAGGTCATCTGAGTGATGTTTGCAGTTCGGATGGAGAGGTGGTGATCACGCAGTGTCAGCTGCACAGCAAAAGAGGGAGAAGAGTGCTTTTAGCCAAATGATTTGCATGCTGTGCAGTCAGAGCCTGAAGCGAGGCATAAATGTTCTAAACCTGAGCACCACCTTCATGACCAGGCATCTAAATGCAAAGCACAAGCTGCAGTGGAGTAGACACCTGAAAAACCACAAAAGATTTGAGGCTACTCCTGTTCCCTCTTCTGCTGTGGTCTCGGCCTCTTTCTCTCCCTCTCCCTGGCTCTCCCTCTCCCCACCACCAGCAGTATCACTGAGCATCTCCACACTGTCCCATGGAAACGTTCAGCTGTCCATTCCCCAAAGCCAGGAGAGAAAGAGGAAGTTCTCCCCTACCCACCTGCGAGCCCTGTGCCTGAATGCCAGCAATTCAAAATTCCTGGCTTTTGAAATGCTGCAATTCTTTCTGGTGGAGACAGGCACTTTTAAAAACCTTATGGCGGTGGCTGTCTCACAGTAGGTGGTTCCCAGCCACCACTACCTTTCCAGGTAAGCCATCCCTTCCCTGCATGAACAAGTGGTGGACATAATCATGTGTACACTGTGCAACTCCATAAGTGGCAAGGTCCATATAACCACCGATACGTGGACCAGTAAGCACAGTCAGGGACATTATGTCTCCCTAACTGCCCACTGGGTAAATGTAGTGGCGGCTGAGCCAGAGATGGAAAGCTGTTTGACGTATGTTCTACCACCACTAAGGATTGCTGCAAGTGTCTCAGTGTCTCCTGTTGCCTCCTCCTCCTATTCCTCTTCCTCCTCTACCACCTTCTCATCCGGTCAGCGCAACACCTGCACCACAAACTTCAGCCAATGCAGCTGAGGCACCAGCACTACCTCAGAAGGGAGGGTTAGCATGACTGAAATGTGGAAAACCATCATCAGCATGCCACAACATCCAGCACCACCATCTGATACGGACCGTCCTAGCAGGAGGCAGAGTTACAGCAACATGGTGGAAGAGTACGTGGCCACACGTCTACACATATTGACTGATGGGTCTATCCCACTTAACTTCTGGGTCTCCAAATTGGACACATGGCCTGAGCTCTCCCTTTACGCCTTGGAGTTGCTGGGCTGCCCTGCGGCAAGTGTTTTGTTCTAATGTGTGTGTAGCATGGCAGGGGTGTGTGTTAATGGACAGGTGCATTCGCCTGTTCACAGCCATCATGTGCAAGCTTTCATTCATTAAAATGAACCAGGCAGGAATACCCCAGGACTTGTAAACAAGTATATCGGCCTTACCAAGCCATTGTTATACTCCATCGCAATTTGTTTGTTCTGTTTGCTATTTCCCAATGTTTTGGGGCCTCCCCAAATAATAATAATGAAGAAAAAAAAAAAGGAACAAAATACTCCCCCACCAAAAACAGTATTGGCTACCTCCTTCTCCACCCCTTCCACCTACACCGCAACGTCCACTGCCTCCTCTACCTCCTACTCCACTTTGACCTCCACCTCCTTGTTCAAGAATATAATTGTTTTCAATTCTATGTTATTTTAAGTTATTTCCCTATCCACATTTGATTGCAGGGTAATTGTCCTGCTCTTACCCCCATTTTGCTTCCTTTTGCACCCCTCTAGCCCTTACTAAGACTATTTTACAGCCATTTTAGAGCACCTAAGTTCAGGTCCCAATTGACTTCAATGAGGTTTGGGTTCGAGTTCGGGTCAAGTTTGGGTACCCAAAACGAACTTTGAACTAAAGTTCATCAGGACCTGTCGAACCTGAACATCCACGGGTTCGCTCATCCCTATATCTAATATGTCTGGGTTTTTGTTTTGTTTTGTTTTTTAGATTTTTTACAACTTTATATGTTTATTAGAAGCAAGTTTTTTTTTTACTTGAAACTTAATTTTTTTATTATGAAAAACACATTTTTTTAAAACTTTTCTTACTTTTTATTTTTGTGGGACTTTTGGAGATCTGATTCTCTTTACAATGCAGTACAATACATGCTGTATTGTAATGCATTGACTGTCAGCATTACTTTAAGAGTTGCCTAAGGAGCTGGATCTCCAAGGATTCCATAGAAGGCAAGCCCCGATGCCTGTGCAAGGCATCAAGCTGCCTTCTCAGTCATCAGTGCAAGGTCCCAATGGAGAAATAGGGTGAAATTGATTTGTTACCACTAAGCGCCAAGAAATTTGGATTCGCAGCGAATCAAACATTTCCTGAAATTTGGATCGAATTACACTTCCTTATAGGAACACTGACAGGCCCAAAAAGCATATTTAGGTATATATATGATAGTACAGGTCTTATAAAGTGCAGAATCATCTAAGTATCCCCCCTGTCCACCTTATAAATACAGTAAAATGAGGTTTTATAACCTGCTTGAATCGTGTTCAATCTGCCCAAGGGGCGGTGTTTCATCTCCACTTGCGCCCAGCCAGCCTCACCACAACTGCCGTTTGAAGCGCCGCCCAGCTCATCAATATTCACTTCGCTGGGCGGCTACTCTGAAGCGCTGCTCTGAACTGTGCCCGGCGAATGCGCATAAAGCAGAGGCTGCATTGGCCTCTGAGAATCAGACTGTGCGCAGGCGCGATGCGATCCCGGCCAGTGAGGGTGCCGGGCGCATGCGCTGAAGATAGCCGGGGACACTAGTAGCCGCCCAGCGAAGTGAATATTGATGAGCTGGGCGGCGCTTCAAACGGCAGTTGTGGCGAGGCTGGCTGGGCACAAGTTGAGATGAAACACCGCCCCTTGGGCAGATTGAACACGATTCAAGCAGGTTATACAACTTCATTTTACTGTAGTTATAAGGTGGACAGGGGGGATACTTAGATGATTCTAATACACTTTATAAGACCTGTACTGTCATATATATACCTAAATATGCTTTTTGGGCCTGTCAGTGTCCCTTTAAAGAGTTTGTGTCACTTCAGTAAATGGCATTTATCATGTGAAGAAAGTTTATACAAGGCACTTACTAAAGTCTTGTGACTGTCCATATTGCTTCCTTGATGCCTGGATTCTTTTTTCCATCAACATTGTACACTGCTTGTTTCCATAGTTACAACCACACTGCAGTCCATCAGCAGTGGCCATGCTTGCACACTATAGAAAAAAGCACCAGCCTATGTGCTGTCCTACAGTGCCAGCCACCAGAGAGGCCAGCACGTTTTCCTATAGTGTGCAAGCACAGCCACCACTGATGGATTGCAGGGTGGTCGTAACCATGGAAACGAGCAGTGTATAATGTGATGGAAAAATTAATCCAGCCAGCAAAGGAAGCAATTTGGATAATCACAATACATTAGTAAGTTGCTTGTATTAACTTCCTCTAACTAATAAATGCCACTTACTGAAGTGAGACAACCCCTTTAACTTTGATTCGCTCAACACTACTTTTGACCAACTGGTTTAGCTCTGTCAGACTGTTGTTTATAACTGAAAATTACTTCGCCATTCCCATTGACTTTTATGTCCATGCCAGCCTTGAAACTGTATATAGCAGTCAGAGACCCTAGTTGTCTGCATATAGGAACCTGTGTTTAGTAGGAGAAACTCTACTGAACTGCATGAGTGACCAAAAGAAGATATGAATACTCTGCTACAGACCCTGGGTCACCAGCCCTTTTAACGGGGAGCCAGTTGGACGACTGAGCTACAGACCTTGGGCCACTAGCTCTGTGGCCACCTTACTAGCCTTCCAAGGCCTCATGCACACATCCGTTGTGTGCCCGTGGCCGTATTGTGCCCGTGGCCACATAAGGTGAGTCCGCAATACACGGGCACCGGCCCGTGTGCACTCCGCATCATGGATGCGGACCCATTCACTTGAATAGGTCCACAATCACGGAGATATGGAACGGAAGCATGAATCGGAACCCCACGGAAGCACTACGAAGTGCTTCCGTGGTGTTTCTGGCTGTGCCTCTGCACCGCAAAAAAATAGAACTTGCTCTATTTTTTTGCTGTGCGGACGAATCACAGACCCATTCAAGTTGAATGGGTCTCCATCCGTCCCGGCTGCTGCACGTTGCAAATTGCGGTTCCCAATGCACGAAACGGACCCACAACGGCCTAAGAAAGAGAGGGACAACTAGCTCAAGCCTTTCCTTAGCACAGAGACTGAAGAAGCCAACTCAGTTCATTACCTGTATTGTTTTGCACTTGAGATCCTCTAGTAAAGAAGCCCACTGGTTTACTATAAACTCTGACTCCTTAGACTTATTTCCAATTGGGGTGCACCACAAATTTCCACCTGGAGAACAGCAACACTTGGTGGCACATCAAAGGTGTCCAGGGGACATAACATAATGTACAAGGGAACTCCAAAAATCCATATATTTTCAGAAAAAAGACAACCTAATTAATGCAGTTGCCTTGATGACTGTTAACAGCTTGTCCATTGTCATATAGCACTGCGACAAACAAGAATTATTATGAGATAATAATTAGAAAAAAAAAAAATTTGAGAGGGACTCAATACCACAAATCACAATAGAAGAAGGTTATAGTGACATGAAAGAAAAATCAACATTTAATACCGTGGATGAAATTGTATGTGAAGACACAGAAGAGATTAGTAGGGATTTCACTATACATAATGCGAGTTTAGAAACAACTATAACACAAGAGGGTCAGAGAAATAGAACTGATCATATTCCCCTCACCCCAATAGTGCATATTAATAAGAATCATAGGAAAGAAAAAGAAAATAGTAGGAACAGCCCTCTGTAAATATCAAGCAAATTTAGTCCATTGGAAAGCATGTCCATGAATGAACAGAAAAATCAGGAAGGGATAAATTCAAAATCAGAGGTAGTTGACGGTATGAGCTATAGTGCTGCAATTCAGAGAAAAGTTAGAAATAAGACTCCTATTCTTAAAAGGAATATGAATATACCTGAATCAGTTAATGCAAATAAAAATAAGATTGAAAAAGTATAAAAAAATATTTTTTTCAGGCCAGACCGTCAAGAAAAGATCAAAAATAAGGACAAGTGGAAAGAAAATCTCCAAAAAGGAGATCGAAGTAACAGAACAAAAAATATATAACTTAAGTATAATATGTATTAACCAGAAGTGACAATAAATTATTACAAAAAGGACTAAAATTTGCACCATCAGTCCAGTTTCGTCCGTTTGATGCATTTATAGGTATTAAAAAATTCTTACATAATCTTGCTTTGAAGAAATATTTTTATAAAAAGAAAAATGAAAAAAACTGGTTAATAAAAAATTATAATAAGGACAATGAGAATAAAAATAAGAATGAAAATAAAAATAAGAATAAAAACAAGGATAAAAATGAGAATATTGATGGCTTCTGCACACTAACCTGAAGACTAAATCGAATTTTAATCTGATAAATGAATACTCAGACACTTTTAGAGATTTTGAAACTCTAGTTTTGAGGAATTTAAGGAAAATAAATCCCCCCAAAAAAGAACGGGTATTCATAAATTGAGTAAAGAGGAACAGGAAAGTATAAAAATGTTACAGATGAATAATGGTATCATTATCCGCCTCGTGGATAAAAGAGGGGGCATCGTTATTTTAGACTATGAATAATACCATAATGAATCTATGAGACGGTTGAGTGACAAAAAACTTATAAAAAAGTAACATCAAATCCAATACAGCAATATAAAATAGGATTGAATAAATTGGTACGGAATGGGAAGAAAAAGGGCATTTTAACGATAGAAGAGATAAACTATATTAACCCCTTAAGGACCTCCTCCATTTTAAATAGCAGAGATCCACGGCACATATACAGTCAGGTCCATAAATATTGGGACATCAACACAATTCTAACATCTTTGGCTCTATACACCACCACAATGGATTTGAAAGGAAACAAACAAGATGTGCTTTAGCTGCTGACTGTCAGCTTTGATTTGAGGGTATTTACATCCAAATTAGGTGAACAGTGTAGGAATTACAACAGTTTGCATTTGTGCCTCCCACTTGTTAAGGGACCAAAAGTAATGGGACAAAATAATAATCATAAATCAAACTTTCGCTTTTTGATACTGGGTTGCAAATCCTTTGCAGTCAATTACAGACTGAAGTCTGGAACGCATAGACATCACCAGACGCTGGGTTTCATCCCTGGTGATGCTCTGCCAGGCATCTACTGCAACTGTCTTCAGTTCCTTCTTGTTCTTGGGGCATTTTCCCTTCAGTTTTGTCTTCAGCAAGTGAAATGCATGCTCAATCGGATTCAGGTCATGTGATTGACTTGGCCATTACATAACATTCCACTTCTTTCCCTTAAAAAACTCTTTGGTTGCTTTTGCAGTATGCTTTGGGTCATTGTCCAGCTGCACTGTGAAGTGCCGTCCAATGAGTTCTGAAGCATTTGGCTGAATATGAGCAGATAATATTTCCCGAAACACTTCAGAATTCATCCTGCTGCTTTTGTCATCAGTCACATCATCAATAAATACAAGAGAACCAGTTCCATTTGCAGCCATACATGCCCACGCCATGACACTACCACCACCATGCTTCACTGATGAGGTGGTATGCTTAGGATCATGAGCAGTTCCTTTCCTTTTCCATACACTTCTCTTCCTATCACTCTGGTACAAGTTCATATTGGTCTCATCTGTCCATAGGATGTTGTTCCAGAACTGTGAAGGCTTTTTAGATGTCATTTGGCAAACTCTAATCTGACCTTCCTGTTTTTAAAGCTCACCAATGGTTTACATCTTGTGGTGAACCCTCTGTATTCACTCTGGCGAAGTCTTCTCTTGATTGTTGAATTTGACACACATAAACCTACCTCCTGCAGAGTGTTCTTGATCTGGCCAACTGTTGTGAAGGGTGTTTTCTTCACCAGGGAAAGAATTCTTCGGTCATCCACCACAGTTGTTTTCCGTGGTCTTCCGGGTATTTTGGTGTTGCTGAGCTCACCGATACGTTCCTTCTTTTTAAGAATGTTCCAAACAGTTGTTTTGGCCATGCCTAATGTTTTTTCTATCTCTCTGATGTTTTTTTTTTTTTTCAGTCTAATGATGGCTAGCTTTACTGATAGTGACAGCTCTTTGGATCTTATCTTGAGAGTTGACAGCAACAGATTCCAAATGCAAATAGCACACTTGAAATGAACTCTGGAGCTTTTATCTGCTCATTATAATTGGGATAATGAGGGAATAACACACACCTGGCCATGGAACAGCTGAGAAGACAATTGTCCCATTACTTTTGGTCCCTTAACAAGTGGAAGGCACATATGCAAACTGTTGTAATTCCTACACTGTTCACCTGATTTAGATGTAAATACCCTCACATTAAAGCTGACAGTCTGCAGTTAAAGCACATATTTAGCACACCACCCATTGTGGTGGTGTATAGAGCCAAAAATGTTAGAATTGTGTCGATGTCCCAATATTTATGGACCTGACTGTATGTAATCAGCCATAAGGCTGATCGAATACATCTTACCCTTCAGATGCCGTGGTCAAATGTGACCATGGGATCTGATCAGACCGGAAGTGGAAGTCACGCGCTTCCGGTCCGGTATAAGCGTTCCCCGGCTGAGATCGGGGAACCTGTTACTTCTTTTAAATAGGCCAATACAGGCCACTAGGTGGCAGCATTGTATTGTTATATTCCAAATGAAGTGTTCAATGATATAGCCATCAATTAACACTCTGGGCAATTGAATGATTGCCAGTTATTGTCACCCAAAGTAAAAATAAAAGTTTTTATAAATATAAAAAATAAAAAAACCTAAAAGTTCAAATCACCCCCCTTTCCTTAAAATAAAAATACTTAACCAATAAAAATATAAACATCATGGGCATCGCCGCGTGCGGAAATCCCCATACAATTAAAATATATCAATATTAATGGCATATGGCAAATGGCGTAAAGGGAAAAAAAAATAAAAACAGCCAATTTGCTATTTTTCTCACTACCCAATAGTTTTTTTTTTTTTAAAGTGATCAAAAAATTGCACAAACTTCAAATTGGTATCACTGAAAAGAAAAGACTGTCCCACCCTCACGCAGCACCGCACACATAACTACAAAAAAGTTATAGGGGTCAGAATATGGTTATAACTTTTTTTTTTCCTCAAAGGTTTTAATAGTTTTCTTCAGTATTTAAAACGCAATAAAAATAATAGAAGTGTGGTATCGTTGTAACCGTACTGACGTGGAGTATGAAGATAACAGGTCAATTTTACTGCCTAGTGTACAGTGTAAAAAAAATAAAAATAAAAACCTTTTTCTGAATTTCGTTTTTTCCCAATACTACCCCATTTTTAATTTGTTTTTTCCGCTTCCTACTACATGGTATGCAACAGTAAATGGTGCCATTAGAAAGTACAACTTGTCCCGCAAAAAAATAAGCCCTTTTAAGGCAATTTGAATGGACAAATAAAAAAGTTAGGACTATGGGAAGGCGGGGAGTGAAAAACGAAAACCCCAAAAAAGAGAAATCCCAGGGTCCTCAAGGGATTAATATCCAACATCCTAGAACATCTATTTTTTACTATTTGCCAAAAATACATATGTCTGAAACCCACCCACCAGGAAGATCCATAATATCAGGCATTGGAAGTATGACTTTCAATTTGTCCAAATATGTGGAATTATTTTACAAAACTATGTCCAAAAACTCCCAGCTTATTTGAAGGACACAAAACATATTCTACAAATTCTGGTGACCATAGAGTGGAAATCTGAATACATCTTAGACACTTTAGATGCTACATCTCTCTTCACTATAATAGAAAATAATAAAGGTAGGGAAGCGACTGCATATTTTTTTAAATAAAGAGAATACATTACCACTTGAACAAATCCAATTCGTTGGGGAATGCATAATGTTTATTTTAAATCATATTTTTTTTATTTGAGGATGCTTTTTATCTGCAAACGTGGGGGACAGTTATGGGGACCAGATTCGCACCAAGTTTCGCTAATCTCTATATGGAGAGGTGGGAAGATCAAGTCATCTATGGTCTGATGGCCTACTCCGCGCGAATCTGGACCTCTGGAAGAGGTTCATCGACAATATTGTTTTTATGTGAAAAGGGGGGGGGAATTCACTTCGGGAATCCTTAATTGATATAAATAAATAAAACATTATTTACAATTTACGCCTCTATGGAGGCATGTGAGAGTCTCGCTGTGAGCTTGTTTCTAGCATTGTTCAGACCCTGTTCACACACCACAGGCAGTTGAGTGGTAGGACCCCATGCGTGCTGAGACACCGTCACGTGGTGCATGATGGGCTCCAATATGTTCCTGACTGGAAGATAATGGCAAAGTTCTCAGCTTTTAACATCAGCCTGAGGAATTAGCTAGTATTGTCAGTTGAGTATCATTTTGGTGTATTTTTTGCAGTGATTTGTGTATGTATATTTTTTCATCTGCACAATGTATCATTTTGTGTAAGATGTTCTTGTGGTGCATGCGGTCCGCCCCGGCATCCTCCATTGTCTGCATTGTTTTGCTGGGGATTGCCGTTGTCTGCGGACCGCATGCGGAGTAATTGCTCCCCCGGTTATAAACACGCTACAGTGTCCGGGTTTGGAGCATTTTCACCCGTTTAGGCCACTTTTTTCAGTGAGTAAGAAGCAGGTACATTTTCTAGATTTAACTATAATTATTCCAAATAATCAAATATTTACTCAAACATACTCCAAACCATCAGATAGCAATAGCTTTATCTCATTGTACAGTTGTCATTTACCTATATGGCTTACTAAAATCCCCACAGTCAATACATTAGATTGAGGAGGAATTGTACAACGGTAGAACAATTTGAAAAATAGGCAAGCAGTCTTCACATGCAATTTGAAGAAAAAGGTTATACAGTGCCTTGACTTTTTTTGTATTTTGTTACATTACAGCCTTAAGTTCAGGTCACCTCCTAAACAACCCTAATCCGGGCCCTAACTACCTATCAATATGAATAGACCTTGGAGGTAGGAATATTCATATGCTGTATACCTAGGCCCTTATATCCCTATAAGGCCCTGGAAAGAGGTTAGGACCAGAGACAACCCATTCCTCCCAAGATGGACGAATGGAAGTCTGTCTCAGGCACAGATACAAACAACAGGGAATATAACAAACACAAAACAATAAGAACAGACAAGACTTATCTGAAAGTAGAAAACTGGCAACTCTAGAAGCACCACAGAGTACAACCGACCAGCTAGTTAGAAGGCAGGAAGAAATCTATAATCTGCTACTTATGGGAAAGGTAGTTTACCAACAATCAACACCCAAAGCAAAGGGTGTGACATTCACCAAAGCACAGACACAATAAGATCCGCAGTGAACTTGTCAATTTAACCCACAAGTTGCCAGTCTCTCCGATATCCTGGTACCTGCCATGGGACCATCCGTGTGACAACAATAGTCTAAGTTGATGAAGTGAAATGAGAAAAATATATAAATAAAACTATTGTTTAGAAATAGAAAACATATGCACATTTATTTAACCCATTTGTTAGGAAGCCCATAAAAAGCTCTGGTGCAACTAATTACCTTCAGAAGTCACATAATTAGTGACTTGCAACAGCTAAGCAAGAGGCATCACTAACCAAACACTGCCATGAAGACCAAGGAACTCTCCAAACAAGTAAGGGACAATGTTGTTGAGAAGTATAAGTCAGGGTTAGGTTATAAAAAAATATCGAAATCTTTGATGATACCCAGGAGCACCATCAAATCTATCAGAAGTATCTGTTCATAGGATGACAATAAGCCGTACGCTCCATAGAGTTGGGCTTTATGGGAGAGTGGCCAGAAGAAAGTCATTACTTTCAGCAAAAAACAAAAAGGCACGTTGTGAGTTTGCAAAAAGGCATGTGGGAGACTCCCAAAATGTATGGAGGAAGGTCCTCTGGTCTGATGAGACTAAAATTGAACTTTTCGGCCATCAAAGAAGACGCTATGTCTGGCGCAAACCCAACACATCACATCACCCAAAGAACACCATGCCCACAGTGAAACATGGTGGTGGCAGCATCATGCTGTGGGGATGTTTTTTAGCAGCCGGGACTGGGAAACTGGTCAGAGTTGAGGGAAAGATGGATGGTGCTAAATACATAGTAACATAGTATATAAGGCTGAAAAAATACATTTGTTCATCCAGTTTGGCCTGTCATCCTGCAAGTTGATCCAGAGGAAGGCAAAAAAAACTGTGAGGTAGAAGCCAATTTTACCCACTTAAGGGGAAAAAAAAATTCCTTCCAGACTCCATTCAGGCAATCAGATAACTCCCTGGAACAACGACCTCTCTCTACTAGCTATATCCTGTAATATTATTACACTCCAGAAATACATCCAGGCCGCGCTTGAACTCTTTTAGTGAACTTACCATTACCACCTCCTCAGGCAGAGAGTTCCATAGTCTCACTGCTCTTACCGTAAAGAATCATCTTCTATGTTTGTGTACAAACCGTCTTTCCTCGAGGCGCAGAGGATGTCACCTTGTCATAGTCACAGTCCTGGGCATAAATGGATGATGGGAGAGATCTCTGTACTGACCCCTGATATATTTATACATAGTAATTAAATCTCCCCTCAGTTGTCTTTTTTCTAAAGTGAATAGCCCTAATTATGATAATCTTTAAGGGTACTGTAATTCCCTTATTCCCGTAATTACTTTAGTTGCCCTCCTCTGAACCCTCTGCAGCTCTGCTATGTCTGCCTTGTTCACAGAAGCCCAGAACTGTACACAGTACTCCATGTGTGGTCTGACCAGTGATTTGTAAATTGGTAGGAGTATGTTCTCCTCACGGGCATCTATGCCCCTTTTGATGCAACCCATTATTTTATTGGCCTTGGCAGCAGCTGCCTGACACTGTTTTTTGCAGCTTAGTTTGCTGTTCACTAAAATTACTAGGTCTTTTTCCATGTCAGTGTTACCCAGTGTTTTACCATTTAGTATGTATGGGTGACTTGTATTATTCCTACTCATGTGCATAACCTTACATTTGTCAGTTTTAAACCTCATCTGCCACTTCTCTGCCCAAGCCTCCCATCTATCCAGATCCATCTGTAGTAGTATACTGTCCTCTTCTGTGTCAATCACTTTACACAGTTTAGTGTCATCTGCAAATATTTATATTTGACTGTGCAAGCCTTCTACAAGATCATTAATAAAAATATTAAAGAGGATAGGACCCAGTACTGACCCCTGAGGTACTCCACTAGTGACAGTGACCCAATCTGAGTGTGTACCATTAATACCAACCTCTGTTTTGTATTACTGAGCCAGTTACTTAGCCACATACAGACATTTTCTCGCAGTCCGAGCATTCTCATTTTATATACTAATCTTTTATGTGGTACAGTGTCAAATGCTTTGGAGAAGTCCAAATATACGACCATTGATTCGCTGCTGTCAAGTCTAGAACTTATCTCCTCATAGAAACTGATTAAATTAGTTTGACATGACCGATCCCTCATGAAGCCATGCTGATATGGTGTTATTTGCTTATTTTCATTGAGGTGCTCCAAGATAGCATCTCTTAAAAAACCTTCAAATTGTTTACCTACGAAAGTTTACCGGCCTATAGTTTCCGGGCACTGTTTTTGGACCGTTTTGGAATATTGTCACCACATTTGCTATGCGCCAATCATGTGGAACACTCCCTGCCAGTATAGAGTCCTTAAATATCAGAAATAAGGGTCTGGCTATGATATTACTTAATTCTCTTACGATACAGGGGTGTGTGCCATCCGGTCCTGGCGATTTGTCTATTTTAATCTTTTTAGGAAGCCGCTGTACTTCTTCCTGGGTCAGACAGGGTACTTTTAATGGGGAATTTACTTTTACATTCTGCATTACATCTGACAGTTTATTTTCTTCAGTGAATACAGTGGAGAAAAAAATATTTAATAGCTTTGCTTTCTCCTTATCGCTCTCTGCAACTCCCCCATCATTACTCTGTAAAGGGCCGAAACCTTCAGATTTATACTTTTTACCATTTATATAATTGAAGAACATTTTCGGGTCAGTTTTACTCTCTTTGGCAATTAATCTCTTGGTCTCTAGTTTGGCCGCTTTTCTTTGTTTTTCACATCTTCTATTTTTGTCCTTATAGTTTTTCAGTGCTTCCTCACTACCCTCCTGTTTTTGTGATTTAAATGCTTTCTTTTTGTCATTTATTGCCTTCTTTACAGTTCTATTTATCCACATTGGTTTCTTGTTGTTCCTTAACCTTTTATTCCCATAAGGTATGTACCTCTCACAATTAGATTTTAGGATGCTTTTAAAAATATCCCATTTTAAGGCTGTATTTTTTTATTTTTGAGGACTTTGTCCCAGCTAGTTAGGCCTATGGCCTCTCTAAGTTGGCTAAATTTAGCTTTTTTGAAGTTTGGTATTTTAGTTCCTCAATGAAGAAAAACTTTATGGACAGGAACTACGTACTCTGCAGCCAGGTGTCCCCCAACCTGCACATCTGTTGTTCTGTCAGGTCTATTTGTTAATACTAAGTCTAGTATGGCCGTCCTTCAAGTCGGGATGGTCTTTGGTTATTGCCAAGAACCTGTTTCCTTTATGAGATGTACAGGTTTCAGTTTCCCAGTCTATATCTGGGTAGTTGAAGTTCCCCATAATAATGACCTCATTATGATTTTCCGCCTCGTCTATCTCGTTTAGTAGTAGATTTTCTGTAGACTCTGGTATATTAGGTGGTTTATAATAAACTCCTATCAATAATTTATTAGTGTTTTTTGCCTCCATGTATTTCTACCCACAGTGACTCCACATGTTTATGTCCCTCACTTATATCTTCTCGGACTGTAGGCTTTAGACAGGACTTTACATAAAGGCAGACCCCTCCCCCTCACCGGTTTTGGTGATCCTTTCTAAACAGACTGTAACCTTGTACATTAACCGCCCAGTCATAGCTATCATCCAGCCATGTCTCAGTTATTCCCACTATGTCATAGTCCTCCTAACACATAACGAATTCCAGTTCCCCAGTTGTATTAGTCAGGTTTCTGGCATTAGTATACATACATTTAAGAGGTTTATGTATATTTTTTACCCTACACCTTTCCTTCTGAACTGTTCTAGTTGCTTAATCCATTCCTCCCCCAGTCCCATTACATTGCCCCGGTCTCTATCTTCACTATCTTCCCCTCCTATAACATAATTACCCTCCCCTCCAGTCCCTAGTTTAAACACTCCTCCAACCTTCTAGCCATCTTCTTCCCCAACACAGCTGCCCCTTCCCCATTGAGGTGCAGCCTGTCCCTACGATAGTGCCTGTAGCGGAGAGAGAAGTCGGCTCAGTTCTCCAGGAACCCAAACCCCTCCTTCCTACACCAGTTCTTGAGCCGCTTGTTTACCTCCCTAATCTTCCGCTGCCTTTCTTGTGTGGCTCGTGATACAGGCAGTATTTCGTAAAATACTACCTTTGAGGTCCTTGCCCAAAGCTTTTGACCTAAATCCCTAAAATCTTTTTTAAGAACGCTCCACCTACCTCTCACTTTGTCATTGGTTCCGATATGGACCATGACCGCTGGATCTTCTCAAGCCCCTCCCAGTAATTTGTCAACCCGATTCGCGATGTTTGGAACTCGAGCGCCTGGAAGACAACACACGGTTCGATGATCCCAGTCTTTGTGACAGATTGCCCTATCTTTACCCCCCTCTCCCACTACTAGCACCTGTCTGGCCTGCCCTGCTCTCCTCATCCCCTGCTTACTGGAGCTGACATTCCCCTGACTGGCAGAGGAAGTGTCCGGCTACAGCAGTGCTCTCTCTGAACTGACTTCCCCCTTATCTGCCAACCTTGCAAACTTGTTGGGGTGTTTCAGATCAGGGCTAGCCTCCCCGGCACTCTTCCTTCTACCCCGCTTTCTAAGTGTTACCCAGCTAGCTACCTCACTTTCCTCAGCCTTCTCTCTACCACCCTCCCTCCCTTCTACCCCAAAGAGTGCTTTCTCAGTGAGCAGCAAACTCTTTTACAAATTGTCAACGCCTCTCAGTGTTGAAACTCGCCCGTTTAGATACTCGATGTGCGATTCCAAATGGGCAATTCGCTCACATTTTGAACAAATATATGCACCCTCAAACAGCTGTTCCAGGACTGTAAACATTAGACACGGTGTGCACTGGACTGCGCCATCAATAATGGAACACATACTAAATGGGGATTACGCAAGAAAGAGGAAAATACAATATAGTGCAGTGATAAGTATATAATACTGTAGTCCCCTTCTAAAGTCCCTGAATCTCAAGTCATGTAATCTCAAGCCACATTCCTAACACAAACACAATTGAAATCAAACACGAGACCGCTCACAAACTCGCGTTATTTGCCTGCTTTTATAAATGGAGCTCTTAAACCAGTCTGCTTTATTTCCTCTGGATTCAAAGGACTGAGCTGCCCTCAAGGCTGGATATTTAACTTCTCCTAATTAGACAGCCACACCCTAATTACTCACCTTTGCAAGACCCTGGACAAGGAAGGAAAAAAAAAAAAAAGAAGAAATTTAAACACAGTATACTCTCTGCTGCTTTGCAATAAACCTGGCAGCAAAAGCAATGCACACAAATAATTTAGCTCTCACAGATACTCCCTCACGTAATCTAAAGTCACACACTTGAAATCAAACACGCGACCGCTCACAAACTCACCTTATTTGCCTGCTTGTATAGATGGAGCTCTTAAACCAGTCTGCTTTATTTCCTCTGCATTCAGGGATATTTTTGAGCAACACCTGTACCATTCTGTGAGTGATTTGAGGCTAGGGTGGAGGTTCACCTTCCAGCAGAACAATGACCCCAAACACACCCTCAAAAACATTAGGAGCAAGGGCCTGCTGTTGACTCTCTAAAACATTAGGGGCAAGGGCTTGCTGCTGATCTGACCATCTAAAATATTAGGGGTGAGGGTCTGCTGCTGAGCTGACCATCTAAAACATTAAGGTTGAGGGCCTGCTGCCGAGCTGACCATCTAAAAAATGTTGTGGGCGAGGGCCTGCTGCCGAGCTGACCATCTAAAATATTTTGTGGGTGAGAACCTGCTGCCGAGCTGACCATCTAAAAAAATTTGTGTGCGAGGGCCTGCTGCCGAGCTGACCATCTAAAAATGTTTGTGGGTGAGGGCCTGCTGCTGAGCTGACATCTAAAATAAATTTGTGGACGAGGGCCTGCTGCCGAGTTAACCATCTAAAATAAATTTGTGGACGAGGGCCTGCTGCCGAGTTAACCATCTAAAAAATTTTGTTCGCAAGGACCTGCTGCCGAACTGACCATCTAAAAAATGTTGTGGGCGAGGGCCTGCTGCCGAGCTGACCATCTTTAAAATCTTGTGGGCGAGGGCCTGCTGCCGAGCTGACCATCTAAAAATGTAGGGGTGAGGGTTTGTTGCTGAGCTGACCCTCTAAAACATTATGATTGAGAGCCTGCTGGTGACCCTCAAAAACATTTTGGGTGAGGGCCTGCTGGTGACCCTCTAAAACATTTTGGGTGAGGGACCGCTGCTGAGCTGACCCTCTAAAACATTAGGAGCAAGGGCAGCCTCATAAGCATGTTGATATGATGGAGGAGGGGGACGAGAAAAGGGAGATTGAACCATATACCCTTTTTAGTGTTGGAAGGAGTACAGTGTTGTCGATACACAATAAAAGCCACATTTAGAGTGCCTTTTTGTTCAGCCGCTGTCCTCTGGTCGAGTAGAGAAGTCAGGGGTATTCCAGGCCTTGTTCATTTTTATATGATTCAGCTTGTCAGCTTTTTCAGTTAACAGGCGGATGCGCTTATCAGTTATTATGCACCCAGTAGCACTAAATACATTCTATGATAAAATGCTGGCGGCGGGGCAGGCCAGCACCTCCAAGGCCTAGAGTGCTAGTTCGTGCCATCTGTCCAGCTTGGACACCCAATAGTTGTAAGGATCACTGAGGATGCTGACACGGTCTGCTATGTATCCTTCGCCATCTTCCAAAATGTTTATCTCCTTGTGACACTAGGCCATGCATCAAGTTAAGGATGCTGGCGGGGTGTCATAAAACTGTCCCACGCCTTGGAGACTGTTGCACTGCCTCTGTTAGAACTGCTGTCTGTTCCCCTCGTCTCACCTCTTTGGTTGGCCAAGGAACTACGTACTCTGCAGCCAACGTTGTCATCTGGACATTTTTGGAGCAATTTTTCCACAAGGACCTTCTGGTATTGCACCATTTTGCTCATCCTCTCTACCACAGGAATGAGATATGAGAAGTTATTTTTGTAGCGGGGGTCGAGAAGGGTGAACAACCAGTAATCGGTGTTGATCAAAATGCGTACAATGCAAGGGTCATGGGAAAGGTAGCCTAACATGAATTCAGCAATGTGTGCCAGAGTCCCAACAGACAAGACTTTGCTGTCCTCATCAAGAGGATGACTCTCAATCTCCTCATCCTCTTCCTCCTTTTCTACCCATCCACGCTGAACAGATGAAATAAAACTTCCATGGGTACTACCCTCTGTAGCGGAGGCAACCGTCTCCTGCTCATCATCATCCAATTTGCATTGAGTAGATGACCTGAGGGTCGTCTGGCTATCACCCTGTGTACTGTCTTCCCCCATTTCCACCTCTTCCACATGCAAAGCATCCACCTTAATTGTGAGCAGCGAGCGTTTGAGTAGACACAGAAGTGGGATGATTACACCATCTGTGTTGATTCCTCAAAGTTGCGTAAAACCTCACAGAGGTCAGACATCAATGCCCACTCGTCACTTGTGAAGAGCAGAAGCTGACTGAAAATGCGACGACCATGTTGTAGCTGGTATTCCACAACTGCCTTCTGCTGCTCACAAAGCCTGAGCAACATGTGGAACGTGGAGTTTCAGTGCGTGCTCATGTCGGTGATCTGGCAATTGCAAGTGCTGCTGCAGCGTTGCCAGACCGGCGGAAGCTGTCGTAGACTTGCGGAAATGGGCACACATGCAGCGCACCTTCACTAGTAGCTCAGGCAAATTGGGGTAGGATTTGAGAAACCGCTGAACCACTAAGTTGAACCCATGGGCTAGGCATGGTATGTGTGTGAGCTTGCCGAGGAGGAGAAGCGAGGGTTGCAGCCACTAACGTAGGTGGTGGCGGAAACCCTGAAGGAAGTAGGGCCCGCAATCCTTGGCGTCGGTAGCACCTGTGCCATCCCAGGGTACGACTCGCTCTCAGCCCCCACACTGTCCACCCAGTGTGCCGTCAGATAAATGTAGCGTCCCTGGCCGAATGCACTTGTACATGTGTCCGTGGTTAAGTGGACCTTCCCAATAACTGCGCTAGTCAGGGCACAAGCAATGTTACGGGACACATGCTGGTGTAAGGCTGGGACTGCACACCGTGAAAAATATTGGCGGCTGGGGACATAGTACCGCGGGACAGCCGATGCCATCAGGTTGTGGAAAGCCTCAGTGTCCAAAATTCTAAATGGCAACATTTCCAGGGCCAGCAATTTGGAAAGGTGCGCAATATGGTCTGTGGGTGGGTGGCTGGGTATTTGCACTTTCGGTCAAAGGCCTGGGGTATAGACATCTGTACGCTGCGCTGGGACACAGAAGTGGATGTGCTAGCTGATGTTGCTTGCAAAGGTCCATGTGCATGGTGGGAGGCATCCGGGCCTGCGTCTTGGACACGGGATTGGCTAGCACGTAACACAGGGGAAGAGGAGGCAGTGGTGTGACCCGCAGACACTGGTTGTGGACCCAGGCATTCGGCCCACCTGTTAGGGTGCTTTGATGCCATGTGGTGGATCATGCTGGTGGTGGTGAGGTTGCTAGTGTTCATGCTCCTGCTCATTTTCGTATGGCACAGGTTTCAAATTACAATTATTTTATAGTTCCTCAAAAAAGCGCCATACTGCGGAACACCTACCCCTTGGCAAGGAAGATTTCCGCAAGGGTGGTGCTCCGGGGAACAGTTGCGGGCCTGTTTGGTGTGGCCCGCCTTCTCTCTTTTGCCACCTCACTGCCTCTTCCAGACTGTTGCGGTGCTGCGAATACCTCCCCCTCTGTACTGCTGTCCTCGCTCGGCTTGCCACCTTCCCAGGTTGGGACAGTGACTTCATCGTCCAGCACCTCCTCTTCCACTTCCTCACTCTGGTCATCCTCCTGACTTGTTGACCTAACAACAACCTCAGTTATTAACAACTGTGTCTAATACTTATCATGAATCTCTTGAGACACTAATTGCGGTTGACTTATTGGCAACTGTGTCTCATCATCATCATCCATCTCGTGAAACACTAATTGCCATTCCCCACTGTCATCTTCTTGTGACTGTGGATGCTCTAGAGTTTGGGAATCAGGGCACAAGATCCCCTTATGTCCCTCTTCAAGCGGGCTTGGCGAGATGCCCAAATTAAGGAATGGAGATGAAAACAGCTCCTCAGAATATCCAAGTGTGGGATCACTTGTTTGCCAAGACTGTCCATGGTGGGTGGAAGGAGTATCAGGGTGAGGATTCTGTTGACCAGACTCTTGGCTACTGAGACTGGACTTTGTGGAAGACAGGGTGGTGCTTAACCGACTGAAAGCATTATCAGCTGCAATCTAACCGACCACCTGGTCGCACTGGTCTGACTCCGAGAGTGGTGTCCTGCGCCACCCTGCAAACTGGGAGATGAAGCTAGGTATCGTGGATGAGTGTGTTTCTTGTGCTCTGGCAGCAGGCACAGTTTCTCCGCGCCCAGAGCCACAGCCTCTGCATGTACCATCAGCAGCACGGCCACTTCTCCGTCCCTTATTGCTCGCCTTGTGCATCTTAAATGGTATATATGCTTGCAAGTATGTCATACGTACAGTAGTGCAGGTTTTGTAAGTGTATGCGCAAATAAACTACACAGAATGTCCCAGATATTTTAACGATGCGCACACGTTAAACAGGAGGTATAGCGCAAGTAATGTCGCTGTCACCAGCGGCTAAAAAAAGATTACACTGAATGAATGTCACTGATATTTAGAATGCGCACACGTTAAACAGAAGGTATAGCACATGTAATGTCGCTGTCACCAGCGGCTAATAAAAGATTACACTGAATGAATGTCACTGATATTTAGAATGCGCACAGTTTAAACAGAAGGTACAGCAGAAGTAATGTCGCTGTCACCACCGCCTAATAAAAAATTACACTGAATGAATGTCACTGATTGGATGCGCACACGTTAAACAGGAGATATGGCGCAAGTAATGTCGCTGTCACCATCACCTAATAAAAGATTAAACTTAATGAATGTCACTGATATTTAGGATGCGCACACGTTAAACAGGAGGCATAGCGCAAGTAATGTCGCTGTCAACACCACCTAATAAAAAATTACACTGAAAGAATCTCACTGATATTTAGGATGCGCACACGTTAAACAGGAGGTATAGCGCAAGTAATGTCGCTGTCAACACCGCCTAATAAAATTTTACACTGAATGTCACTGATATTTAGGATGCGCACACGTTAAACAGGAGGTATAGCGCAAGTAATGTCACGGTAACCACTGCCTAATAAAAAATGACACTGAAAGAATGTCACTGATATTTAGGATGCGCACACGTTAAACAGGAGGTATAGCGCAAGTAATGTCGCTGTCAACACCGCCTAATAAAATTTTACACTGAATGTCACTGATATTTAGGATGCGCACACGTTAAACAGGAGGTATAGCGCAAGTAATGTCACGGTAACCACTGCCTAATAAAAAATGACACTGAATTAATGTCACTGATATTTCGGATACGCAAACGTTATACAGGAGATGTAGCGCAGGTAATGTAACTGTCTGCAGCAGACACGGTCTATGGAAAAATTACACTGGATGTCACAGATATTTTTAGGCTGCACACACGTTACACAGGAGATGTAGTGCAGATAATGTCGTTGTCACCAGCGGCGAAAAAAATTACACTGAATGTCACTGATATTTTGGATGATCTAACGTTATACTGGAGATGTAGTGCAGGTAATGTCGCTGCCACCAGCATAAAAAAAATTAGACTGAATGTCACAGATATTTCGGATACGCAAACTTTATACAGGAGATGTAGCACAGGTAATGTAATTGTCCGCAGCGGATACCGTCTATGGAAATAGTACACTGGTTGTCACAGATATTTTTAGGCTAAGCACATGTTAGACAGGAGATGTAGCGCAGATAATGTCAGCAGCCAAACAATTGCAAGCTATTTAGTGCAGGTTGCGCTAAAAATATATATTGCTGCCAGATACAACTATAGTCCTTAAAATGATTTTTGGAGCTCTTGTCAGCTCTTGAATGGTAAACGGTTTTGTTAGGGAGTTACGCTGGGTCAGTGTAAGGCTCGGTAGGTGGATAGAATCAAGGAACTTGTTGCTATTGGCCTCTCTTCCCAAGGAGGGATCAGGAAGATCAGAGGAAGGCAGATTGTACAGCTCCGCATAAAAAAGCTTGAACTGTTCAGCAATCTCTTCTGCTTTGAAAACTAGATCACCACTCAGAGCTTTAATGGATTGGACATGTCTGGAGTCCCTTCTTTGCTTAACTCTCTGCATCATAAATTTAGATGCCTTGTTTCCGTGGGCATAAAACTTTTGCTGTGCAGACAAAAAATATTTAGCTGAACGCTCATTTAAGAGGTTCTTTTGTTCCGTCCTGAGAGAAGTGGGTTCATCTAACTGTTGAGCAAGAAGAGATTGCTTGTGGGCTTTTTCCATTATGTGAATCTTTGCTAGAAAGGAAGTATATTTTTTTTCGGATTCCTTCTTCAGGAAGGAGCAGAGTCCAATTAGCCTGCCCCTAATATAGGCCTTATGGGCATCCCATAATGCATGGGGGGAGATGTCTGGAGTGTTGTTAGTTAAAAAATATTCATCTAGGTATGAAGTGATCTGAGATACATACTCTGGATTTCCCAGTAGGGACTCATTGAACCTCCAATTGGCCGTTCTGTTTCTTCCATCAGGGGGTTTGAAGTCACAGAAAACCGGGGAGTGGTCTGAGAGGGTGATATCTCCAATCCTAGCTAAAGTACAGAACTGTAAATGTTCCCTTGAGATGAAGATGTAATCCAATCTACTATAAGAGTTGTTTGGCGCTGAGTAAAAGGAGTAATCAATTGAGTTAGGGTTAATACAGCGCCAAGTGTCTAATACCCCTAGATTATAGAGAGTGGACTGAAGCGATTTAAGGGCTCTAGAAGGAATAGAAGACTTCTTCTTAGAGGTATCAATGAGAGGGTTAATGGGTAAATTAAAATCTCCTGCTATTATTAATATCCCTTCTCTATGTGACTCTATAAGTTTAAAGAGAGAGGATAACCAAGAAATTTGGTTCGAATTTGGGGCGTACAGGTTTACAAACGTGTATAAAGATTGCCCTATGAGGCCTTTAAGAATTAAGAATCTACCTTCTGGGTCCTGTGTGTGGGTCTTATATTGGAAGGCCAAACCCCTGTTAAAACCAATACTCACACCTCTCGAGGCGGCGCCCCCAGCTCCACAGTGATACCAGCTAGGGAATTTGGAGAAAGAAAGGTTAGGGAAGTTACCCTGTTTAAAATGGGTTTCTTGTAAAAAGGCAATGGCGCATTTCTCTTTATGTAGCTGGGAGAAAATTTGGCTTCTTTTGGAAGGGGATCTCATTCCCTTAACATTGTAGGAAACAATTCTGAGATTATTCATGTTGGATCATATTGAGAGAGGGAGAGGGGGATAAGGAATATTCTCACCTTACAGGTATGTGTAACTGACAACTGTGGAGGGGGAGCACCGCCTCGAGGTAGAAATTTTCCTGCAGTATGATATATTTGCCTGTTGCTGGGCCAATAATGTCTAGGAACCAGAACATAATTAAAGAAAAAGAAAACATTACAACAAAACAGTGAATACACTGACTTAAGGAAAGGCATCCCCAAAAGCCAGAGAGTGTGGGTTAGGTTTGAGCAGAGAAAGAGGGAAGAAAATTTTGAAGAAAGAAAGAAAGATAAGGGGGGAAGTTATACAATGAAATATTGTATCACCCAAAATGTAATATGGGATCCAAGACGGGGTCCAAAAGGAGACTTCTAAGAGAGAGGAAGCATGGGAAGAGATTGCAGCATAAGAAGGAGGGATTATGGAAGACATTAGGTGAAATAAAGGAGATGCAGTCAAGGGTTTCACTATATGGATTCTTCTCGCTCTCCCAGGGCTAGTCTTCTTGGCGTCGATTTAGAGAATCCTCTTCTGCCCCTTTGTGATTTAGGGGTCCGTTGCTTTTACCAGGATTCCAGGAGAGGAAGGGTTGGAAGATCTGTCAGATGTTGGACAGGATCCCAGTTCTGTATATCTAGAGGCTTAATCCCCAGGGTGGTGTAGGCCTGGTTCAGATCTTGGAATGAAGAAATGCTGATCCTGCGGCCCCTTTATGTGTGAATGAAAGGCCAAAAGGGAACGACCACCTATATGGGGTATTTCTTAATCTGAGCCATTCTGTAAGGGGCTTTAAGGAGCGTCTCTTTTTCAAAGTAGACTGTGCCAAATCTTGGAATATCAGGATGTCATGGTCATCCCATGTGACAATTCTTGCCTCTCCTGCTTTACTCATTACTGCCTCCTTAACTTGGAAATGCAGGAACTTACATATGATGTCCCTAGGAGGTGCCGTGGGTGCAGGTTTAGGCTTTAGGGCCCTGTGGGCTCTCTCCAGGAGCACTTCATGTGCCGAGTCAGGGCCCAGGAGGGAGAGACAGATTTGGACAATGGTGTTGTCAATGGTGGGCCTCATATAAAGAATTGATGTTAGCCTGTATCTTGTGGAGGGAGTGCTGTGATTCCTCCAGTGACTCAACGCGGCGTCCTATGTGTCGGACATCTTGCTTTATGACCAGGAGGTCAGAACTCAGGGGTTCCAGCGCCGCTGCCAGTGAGGAAGTGAGGGCATCTCTGAGGTACGTGCGGGAGATGGGTAGAGAATCGAATTCTTCCTCACCTCTATGAGAAGCGCTTAAGGAATCCGTTTGTTTGTGTGCAGCGGCGTGCGGCGAGGTCGGCGCCATCTTGGTTTCTCTGGCCACATAAGCAGAGGCAGCTTTCTTGATAAATTTATCAATTTCTCCTTCGGTTGTTGAGGATTTGTGCTGGTTAGAGGAGTCGGCTGCTTTAGAGCCTCCTATCTTGACCATCTTGAATCCGACAGTCTGTAAAACCAAGCTTTTAGGGTAATATAAAGACCGGAGCTACTGCTGCATGCGACCGAACGGATCAGGCGCTAGCTCCGCCCCCCCAGGACTTTTTGGTTTTTAACAAGTTTTAGCAATTTAGCGCAGGTTGCGCTAAAAATATATATTGCTGCCACACACAACAATAGTATATAACAAGTATAAAAGCTAAAATATTCAAATTTCACTCCCTACACTATCTCTCCCTTCTGCTCTCCAGCTCTCCCTGACTAATACTGAGCCAAACACGTGTTATTGGGTGCTATATAGCACTCGATGAAGCGTTCCGGACAGTCAATCACTGTAATGCCAGTAGCTAACATAGCTACGGCATTACAGTGAATGGCACTACTTACCTGCACGTTCATTGACTGCATAGCAGCCAGTGAACGTGCGGGGAGGAGACTCGAGCATCGCGATGCTCGAGTAAAATTAGTGTTCAGCCGAGCATGCTCACCCAACACTATTTATAAAATAAATGAATTAGAAAAAATAAAAATAAAACAAGTAGTAAAGCAAATCGAAAGAAATACCCTTCTTCAAAAGGTGGCTAGAGATATGGAAAGTAAAGAAAAGGATGAAGCTGAAGACAGCGCCATCCTTTACAGTATTATAAGCGAAAGCAATCTGGATAGGATTCACTTCACATTGCCAACGGCAAGTACTGATTGTGTCTTCTATATTGGTTGGATCTATTTTTAGTCAGTGCGGGTTTGGCTCTTTTAGCAAATAAATATATTTAATCTATGAACGATCTTTCATTACATATTAGGGGAGTGAGAATTGACATTAATTTAACACTATTATGCATTGCTATATATCATAGTGAGCAATAATGATGATGGGGTCCTGAAACACAGGTCCCCTGCCAATCATCACAATAAAGTCACATACATCCTTTTTTTTGTTTACAGTCACAGTGGCTGCTCTGTATGGCAGCTGTGCCTAATCTTGCTTGCTTGAATCTACTGGAGCTTCTGGAAGTGACGGAGGCTCCAGGGCCTGGAGCTGGAGTATATAGGAGAGGAGCACATATCAACTTCTTAATGGCAATTATACAGCATCAACAAAATTACTTTAGGGTTGTCACATGGACTATAGACACATCGGCCTGAGAGCTAACCCTATTGACTTCTATGGGAGAGTTTTCTAGGCATGATCTGGGACCTGTGCAGAGGTCATTGTACAAGGAAAGGATAGATACGTTTTGACAATCACCTAATGGGAATGGTGGATCCTGTCTTATCTATACACAGAGGTGATATCATAACAGGCAGAATTAGAATGACAGATAAGCAGTAAAGTGATCTGTACAGACTAAGTGGCACTTATTAATAGGCTTAGTGGCCTGTGTGAAAACTGCAGGATTTTAGGGTATTTGTTTAAATATAGATATTAACTTGGAAAATTATAAATAACATCATCCAAAATTCTTTAAAATATGTTAATAATTAAAAACAGGATTTAAACAATACGTAATTTCCGATGACACATTCCCTTAAACATTACAAACATTATATAACAAAGCAAACTCTGCAAATACCCTAAGGTCGAAGGAACTGCATACTCTTTTGCTAAAAGGCAAACCATCCTCGGGTTGTGCTTAGACTCCTCGATAGTAGATGGCTCCCAATATTGTGGAGAGAAAAGGGTTAAGGGCATAAATGAATCTACATACATTCTGAGGCTTAGGCTAAGTCTCGCTACCAGGGGGTAGAATAATAAACAAGAGTCCCAAGGGGCAGTCCTTGATAACGACAAGGTGGTTTCCTATCTAACTATTTTAACAACAATTACCATTGCCGCTGGGATCAGCTGCGTTGAGTCTATAAAAACCGGAGTAGCAGGAAAATATACCTTGGTCTGCAGCTCTACAAAAGAGTCCTGGTAACACAAAACCCAGACACGTTTTGGCTCAGATTCATTAGAGTCCTAGACAATAGGTACTTTCTTGGAAAATTGCTTGAAGAACTGGGACACAAGGGGCTCAGGTGTGATTGAGTCGATTCCTTGTGACACACAGCTTAGAACATTGCATAAACACATCTCAAGTGGTTTGGCTTAAACTGAACATTATACATGTGAGATACAGACACTAGGCCAAACAGAGTAGGGCAAAAAACATTTCAATTTGTCTCACCCTTTGATGACCTCTCTTAGGCTCCAAGATTCTGTAGGGACACTAGGAACTTCAGACCAGATCTGAACTCACAGGCTTTTTTGAAGCAACTGGATCATTAGATGTGAAATCCTCAGGTCTGTTATTGCTGGCTATGGTGCTCTCTATGCTGTACCTCCAGTAGAAATTCCATCTGTGGTCATCTGGTGATTTCCTGTTGTGGAATTAAGAACTGCAGGCTGAGTTTCTAGCAGTCCGTCTTCATCTTTAGGAGCACCACCCTGACTGTGGCCTAATTGGAAAGAAAGGTCTGATGAGAACCTCTGTAGGTATGTATTGCGGTGGGCCTCTATAGCCATCCATAGCTCCTCCATTGACTGCGGAACCTCAGGATCATCACCATAGCTCATAGCAGACCGGTTTAGCCTCGGACACCTCCCTGCCATCCTGGAACATGTGGAAGGGAAGTCACTCAATATTTTCTGCAAAGAGTTGCTCTATGCTCAGGAAACTTCATCTGCCCCAGGCGAAAGGCTTGTCTTGTTTTTAGGCTGTTTGCCAACAGGACCGCACACATGAGCTAGAACTTCCCAATCTCCTTCTTGCTCAGTCCTACTGGGGCAACCCCCTGTAGGTGAAGTCCCTTTTCTCTGCTTCCTGCTCTTTCTATTTATGTGTGGCAGTATTTTCTTGCTCAAGAAACAGGTCCGCATGGCCCGTGGCTGGGCGATTCAAGATGGCCGATTTACTCCTGTTCTGCTGCACAAAGCACACTATCGCTATTGTAGAGGCAAACAAGTTCTTGGGAACAACTGCATTGTAGCAAGAGAAAGAGTAATCAGAGGTCCATTGCTGCAAACTACTTGCTTAGCTCATTCTTGTACATCTGAGTAGAATTTACACTGTGTACAGATAATTGCTGGATATACTACAACTACTATTTGGTGCACAGTAAAGAGAGAATTTTGTTAAATTTAATCTGGCCAGGTTATCCTAACACCACATACCAGCCATTGCACCATTTCATGCCCTGACATTGGCACCCACACGGACATTTAACATCAAGGGCACACCCAAACTACCATCAGGCACGGAGCCCACAAATACAGTGTGCTCTGAGGGAACACAAGTTGCCCCTCCTTCACTGCACTGACCCTAGGGAGCAACAGCTTGAGGGAGTACACCGTGACACATCATTACCAGGGTCACTATCACTTCTTTCCTCTCCTCCAACTCCGAAGGGGCTCGCTGGAGATGCACATGACAACATATTTGTGCCACTTTACAAATCCCTAGTCAGACCACAAATGGAGTATTGTGTGCAATTCTGGGCTCCTGTGAACAAGACAGACATATGGTAGCAGAGCTTGAGAGGGTTCATAGAAGGGAATTTAAAGTAATAACTGGAATGGGTGGATTACAGTACCCAGAAAGATTATTAAAGTTATGGATATTTATTTTAGAATAAAGACAGCTGAGGGGAGATCTAATAACTGTATAAATATATCAAATGTCAGTACAGGGATCTCTCTCATGATTTATTTTATACTTTGGACTGTGACCATGACAAAGAGACATGGAAGGGGATTCTTTTCTGTTAGAGCAGTGAGATTATGGAATTCTCTGACAGAGAAGGCTGTGATGGTGAAGAGGGGCCTGAATATATTTCTATAGTGTAACAATATTACAGGTTATAGTTACTAGAATTGTGGAGAAGGGTTGTAGATTCAGGGAGTTATTCAAATTGGAATTGGGAAAGTACTTTTCTCCCCTATAATGAGTAATATTAGCTTCTACCTCATGAGCATTTTTTGCCCTCCTCTGGAAAACAGGCAGAACTGAATGGCCGTATATCTTTTTCCATCGATCATCGAACATCGACCGGGATGATTCGCGAACGCGATCGTGCGAACGAGATCAATTGTTTGCGAAAAGCAAGTTCGCGGCGGGCCCCATTCACTTTAATGGCAGGCGAACCTGAAAAACCTTCAGGTCATATTTGCAGCCACCAAATACCAGAGGAGGATCAATGGCAAAAATTCCCACAAAATATATGTATTTTAACCCCTTAAGGACTCAGCCCTATTTCACCTTAAGGACTTGGCCATTTTTTGCAAATCTGACCAGTGTCACTTTAAGTGCTGATAACTTTAAAACGCTTTGACTTATCCAGGCCGTTCTGAGATTGTTTTTTCGTCACATATTGTACTTCATGACACTGGTAAAATGAAGTCAAAAAAATTATTTTTTTTGCACAAAATAATACCTAATTTACCAAATAAATTGAAAAATTTGCAAATTTCAAAGTTTCAGTTTCTCTGCTTCTGTAATACATAGTAATACCCCCAAAAATTGTGATGACTTTACATTCACCATATGTCTACTTCAAGTTTGAATTGTTTTGGGAATGATATTTTATTTTTTGGGGATGTTATAAGGCTTAGAAGTTTAGAAGCAAATCTTGAAATTTTTCTGAAATTTACAAAAACTCAATTTTTAGGGACCAGTTCAGGTCTGAAGTCACTTTGCGAGGCTTACATAATAGAAACCACCCAAAAATGACCCCATCTAAGAAACTACACCCCTCAAGGTATTCAAAACTAATTTTACAAACTTCGTTAACCCTTTAGGTGTTGCACAAGAGTTATTGGCAAATGGGGATGAAATTTGAGAATTTCATTTTTTTGCCTAATTTTCCATTTTAACCAATTTTTTCCGCTAACAAAGCAAGGGTTAACAGCCAAACAAGACTGTATCTTTATTGCCCTGACTCTGCCGTTTACAGAAACACCCCATATGTGGCCGTAAACTACTGTACGGCCACACAGCGGGGCATAGAGTGAAAGGTGCGCCGTTTGGTGTTTGGAAGACAGATTTTGCTGGTCTGGTTTTTTGACACCATGTCCCATTTGTAGCCCCCCTGATGCACCCCTAGAGTAGAAACTCCATAAAAGTGACCCCATCTAAGAAACTACACCCCTCAAGGTATTTAAAACTGATTTTACAAACTTTGTTAACCCTTTAGGTGTTGCACAAGATTTAATGGAAAATAGAGATCCAATTTCCAAATTTCACTTTTTTGGCAGATTTTCCATTTTAATATTTTTTTTCCAGTTACAAAGCAAGGGTTAACAGCCAAACAAAACTCATTATTTATGGCCCTGATTCTGTAGTTTACAGAAACACCCCATATGTGGTCGTAAACCGCTGTACGGGCACACGGCAGGGCGCAGAAGGAAAGGAATGCCATACGGTTTTTGGAAGGCAGGTTTTGCTGGACTGGTTTTTTGACACCATGTCCCATTTGAAGCCCCCCTGATGCACCCCTAGAGTAGAAACTCCAGAAAAGTGACCCCATTTTAGAAACTACGGAATAGGGTGGCAGTTTTGTTGGTACTAGTTTAGGGTACATATGATTTTTGGTTGCTCTATATTACACTTTTTGTACGGCAAGGTAACAAGAAATAGCTTTTTTGGCATTTTTTTTTTTTTTGTTATTTACAAAATTCATCTGACAGGTTAGATCATGTGGTAATTTCATAGAGCAGGTTTTCCCGGACGCGGCGATACCTAATATGTATACCATTTTTTTTAATTTATGTAAGTTTTACCCAATGATTTCATTTTTAAAACAAAAAAAAAGTTTTAGTGTCTCCATAGTCTAAGAGCCATAGTTTTTTCAGTTTTTGGGCGATTATCTTAAGTAGGGTCTCATTTTTTGCGGGATGAGATGATGGTTTGATTTGCACTATTTTGGGGTGCATATGACTTTTTGATCGCTTGCTATTACACTTTTTGTGACGTAAGATGACAAAAAATTGCTTTTTTACACCGTTTTTATTTTTATTTTTTTACGGTGGTCATCTGAGGGGTTAGGTCATGTGATATTTTTATAGAGGCGGTCGATACGGACGCGGCGATACCTAATATGTATACTTTTCTTTAATTTATGTAAGTTCTACACAATGATTTCATTTTTGAAACCAAAAAAATCATGTTTTAGTGTTTCCATAGTCTAAGAGCCATAGTTTTTTCAGTTTTTGGGCGATTATCTTAAGTAGGGTCTCAAATTTTGCGGGATGAGATGACGGTTTGATTGTTACAATTTTGGCGTACATGCGACTTTTTTGATCACTTTTATTACCTTTTTTTGGGAAGTAAGGTGGGCAAAATTTCAATTTCATCATAGTTTTTTATTTTTTATTTTTATGGCGGTCACCGTTCGGGTAAAGTAACATGACTGTTTTATAGATCAGGTCGTTACGGACGCGGCGATACCAAACATGTGTAGGAAATTTTATTTTTTTCATTTTTATTCAGTGATAAATGTGTTTTTTGATTTTTACTTTTTTTCACTTTTTTTTACTTTTTTTTTTTACCCAGACCCACTTGGTTCTTGAAGATCCAGTGGGTCTGATGTCTGTATAATACAGTACTGTACTCTATATAGGGTACTGCACTGTATTTTACTTACACTGAACAGATCTATGCTTTTAGCACAGATCTGTTCAGCACCATGGACAGCAGGACGCCTGAGCAGGCGTCCTGTTGCCATGGGAACCTTCCCCGTCTGCTCAGAACTTCGCAGACGGGGAAGGGTGAGCACGGGGCTTCGGGGGGCTGTCTGGGGGCTCTCTCCCTCTCCATCGGGGGGCTGCAAAGGCACTGCAGCCCCCCGATCGGAGAGGGAGGGACCTCCCTGAGCTGTTAACCTTTTCCATACAGCGGTCCGTACGGACCGCTGTATGGAAAGGGTTAAACGGCTGACATCGCATCACCGATGTCAGCCGTTTATACCAGGGTGCCAGCAATGTGCTGGCACCCTGGTATACCCACTGAACACCAACGATTATTCAATGGGAGGCGGGCGGGGGATCGCGATCCCGCCTGCCGCACCGCCCACCTCCCGCAACGCCCCCACCGCCCGCAACCCCCCCCTGCACCTCCCACCGGGCTAAAATCATTCAGAGGTGCAGGGGGGGTGATAAATATATATTTTTGCAACACTAACATTTCTGATCGCCGCGGTCAGGGACCGCAGCGATCAGAAACTGCAGAAAGCGCAACAAACCGCAGGTCTGAATTGACCTGCGGTTTGTTGCGATCGCGGACATGGGGGGGTCACGGGACCCCCCCGTGCATTTAGCCGAGGTGCCTGCTCAATGATTTGAGCAGGCACCGGGTTCCGATCACTGCCAGCCGCACGGCAGTGATCGGAACAACACATGACGTACCGGTACGTCATGGGTCCTTAAGGACTCGGGAAACATGCCGTACCGATACGTCATGCGTCCCTAAGGGGTTAATCAGGGGCCATTTTTATGCATCTTAAAGGGAAACTCTCAAAAATGTGCCATGCTGGAGCCTAGAAATTTTTTGTTTTAGGCCACGGGAGTACAGGCCCCAAATGTTAGGCATTCACCGGACATGAATGATAAAGTGATTATGTTGCTGGAGGTATATTAGACGGTCATTGGATATCAATTTTACTTCAGGCCAGTGAAGTACAGGCCCCAAAAATTATTCATTCAATGTACAGACAAGAACAAGTGATTATGTGGCTGGAGGTATATTAGACGGTCATTGGATATCAATTTTACTGCAGGCCAGTACAAATACATGTCAAATACATATGTTTAAAAGAATTAAAAATATAACATTTTATTAAAAACATGGATAACAAAATCCCCCCTCTTGAAGAAACCCCAAATGATAATAAATTGCATTCGATAGCACGTGGTCAACACAGATGTTGAATTCCTTCGAGGCCCCAACAATTAGGCATTCACCGTACAGAAAAGATCAAGTGATTATGCGGCCGGAGGTATATTAGACCGTCAATGGATATCAATTTTACTGTAGGCCAGTGGACTACAGGCCCCAAAAATTATACATTCACCATACAGAAAAAGAACAATTGATAATGTGGCTGGAGGTACATTAGGCACTCAACGTATAACAATTTTACTGTTGGCCAGTTAGATTACAGGCCCCAAAAATTATGCATTCACCGTACATAAAAGATCAAGCGATTATGTGGCCGGAGATAATTAGACAGTCAATGGATATCAATTTTACTGTAGGCCAGTGGACTACAGGCCCCAAAGATTATTTATTCACTGGACAGAAAACATCAAGTGATTATGTGGCTGGAGATATATTAGACGGTCATTGGATATCAATTTTACTGGAGGCCAGTACAAATACATGTCAACGAAATCCCCCCTCTTGAAAAAAAAACAAATGATAATAGCTGAAATTTGATAACACGTGGTCGTCACAGATGTTGAATTCCTCAGAGGTCCCAAACATTAGGCATTCACCTTTTATGCCGCTGTATTTACATAAGACAGGGACCATTTTTTGTTCTGGTGGCGGATATGTGTGGGCTGGCATGAGGAAATTCAATAAAACGTGGTCGTCACAGGTGTTGAATTCCTCCGAGATCCATGCCTCATTAATTTTTAGAAATGTGAGGTAGTCCACACTGTCATGAGCTAGGCGAGTGTGCTTATCAGTCACGATCCCCCCTACTGCGCTGAACGTCCTTTTGGACAGAATACTGGACAAGGGGCAAGCCAAGAGTTCCATGGCAAATTGTGCCAGGTCTGGCCACAGGTTAAGCCTACACACCCAGTAGTTAAGGGGTTCCTCACTTCTCAGAGTGTCCACATCGGCCGTTAACCCGATGTAGTCAGACACCTGTTGGTCTAGGCGTTCCCTGAGGCTGGACCTGGAGGGAGGCTATCGATGGGTTGGCTGCAAAAATGATCTCATATCCGAAGTGACCAACACATCTTCAAACCTCCCTCTTCTTGCATGCGCTGTTGGATTGGTACTCGCAACTGTTTCTCTGTGGGTGGAAAGTCCTCTGCCATCACCCGCAACAGGAGAATGCAGCATCTCTCGAAGCAAGGCCTGAAAATGATGCATTCTGACAGCCCTCTGTGATACTGGTAACATGTCCGCCATTTTGTGTTTGTAACTGGGGTCTAAGTACGTTGACAACCACTACTGATCCTTGCCCTTTATGCTTTTTATACGGTGGTCCCTCTTCAAATACTGGAGCATGAAGGCCCCAATTTGCACTAAATTGGAAGCAGTGGAGCAGCCCAGGAGAATGTTGTCCTCGGTCTACTTCCCCCATCCACCGACACTATGGTGGAGTTGGGGACTAACCCAGACGTGCACCATGTGAAAACCAGTGATAGATGAGTGCTGCGATCCCAGAAAAGTTTAAAGTTTGCTCTTCTTGCTCCTCCTCCTCCCCAAGGCACCATCCTGCTCTGACTCCTCTTCAGACTCCTGCTGACTTGTCTTAGATGGAGTAGACCCCCTGGGAATTCATTCAGCATTGCGACTTCCTCATCTTCCTGCTCCTCGACGGCTTGATCAATGACACGACGCAATACACGCTCCAGAAAGAAGGCATAAGGTACGATGTCACTGATGGCGCCCTGGCTGCGACTGACCAGTTTGGTGATCTCATCAAATGGCCACAGAAGTCTGCATGCTTCGCGCATGAGCAGCCACTGGTGCGGTGAAAAAAAATAATCTCCCCAGAACCTGTCCTGCCGCAGAGTTCGTACAGGTAGTCGTTAACAGTGCGTTTCTGCTGGAGCAGCCTATCAAGCATATACAAGGTGGAGTTCCAGCACCACGTCGGGCAGTCACAAATAAGACGTCAGACGGACAAATGGTCTCGCCGCTGAATGTCAGCAAGGCGAGCCATGGCTTTGCAAGATCTTCTAAAATGGCCCGAGATTTTCCTGGCCTGCCGCAAGACGTCCTGGGACCCGGGGTATTTGGCAACGAATCACTGCACGAGTAAGTTCAGGACGTGTGCCATGCACGGCACGAGTGCCATTTTGTCCTGTTTTAGCATTCTCAGCAGATTGGCACCGTTGTTTTACACCACTTTACCAACTGTCAAATTAAGCGGGGTTAGTCACTGTTCGGCCTGTGACCGCAAAGCTGAAAGGAGTGCAGGATCGGTGTGGCTCTTGGCTTCCAGGCTCAACAGCTGCAGCAAAGCATGGCAACGTCTCACCTGGCAGGTCAAACAGGTTCTGGAGAGCTTGGGGGTGCAGCGGAAGAGGCGGTAGCAGTGAAAAAGGAGGAGTCAGCTGAGGAGGAGACGGAGGATGGAGTAGGAGAAGAAGAGACAGGCCTGCATGCAATCCGTGGTGGTAACACCAAATCCACACGGGTGCCATGGGTTACATGCTTGACGTCCGTCAGAAGGTTCACCCAGTGGGCAGTAAAAGTTATGTACCTTCACTGCCCGTGTTTGCTAGACCACGTGTTTATGATCAGATGTATCTTGGCACCGACACTGTATGCCAGAGATACATTCACTTGCCACTAAACATGACCATATAGCTATGGGATGCCCTTCTGGGAGAAATATTTCCTTCCGTGGACCTTCCATTGCGGTGAGCCAATGGCCACAAATTTTCTAAAGGCCTCCGAGTCCACCAGTTTATATGGCAGTAGTTGGTGGGCTAGCAGTTCCGACAAACCGGCGGTCAGCCTTTGGGAAAGAGTGTTATCCGGTGTCATCAACTTTTTACGTTCGAACATTTGGGCCATTTGAGCCTGCCTTTTGCCAAATGAACGTGACGATGGCACGGTGGAAGGTGGAGTGGAGGACAAATGGGAGGAGAGCGGAGAAGGAGAAGAGGCAGGACGTGGAGCGCCAGAAGTGTGGCTTTATGGGTTCTGACGGTGTTGCTCCCACTGGGCTCGGTAATAATAGGCCAGGTGCCTTCTTAAGGCGGTCGTCCCTAGGTGAGTGTTGAGCTTACCGTGACTTATGCGTTGACAGCACAGGCTGCAGATGTCAAAACTATTGTCAGCAGCTGACACGTTAAAATAATCCCACACTGCAGAGACATTTGCTGGTGTCCTGGGAGCGCCAGATGTGACCGTGCATGGTGGATGGCTCGCAGCAAATACATTTGCAGTCTGCTTTTTGTCTCCTGTGCCCTGCGAGCTCTGCCTGATTCTCCTCCTTCTTCTCCCTCTCTGCTGCTCCATCTCTCCCTCTGAACTCCACTCCTCTTACTCTCTTGTGGGCACCAACGTGACGTCCATCGACCCGTCATCATCGTCACCTTCACTAACAATGACATTAGAGATCTTGGAGTAGGCAGCAACAGCGGGGACCACCCTCCTTGTGCTAATCTGGGTACTCTTGACCCCTACCACCCCTGCAGAATGGCCTGCCTCTTCCTCTGGCTGTTATTTTCAAAATGACCCTGTGACAAATTACCTATAGAAGAGCAGTATTGGTGGAAGCAGGTATATAGAACCCCTTAATGAGTATTTGCTGGAAGCTGGTATATCAAACCCCTTAATCAGTTTATTTTGGGGCAACTGGTATAATACACCAGTTGAAATTAGTTGTTCCAGTAGTGTTTGTACCTCTGTATAGCTGCAGTATCTCAGCAGAACCGCACACAAATGCTGCACATGCACTATATATAAATTATATTATAGGTATATCACACCCCTGCCTCAGTTAGTTTTTTTGAGGGGCAACTGGTATATCACAACAGTTGCAATTAGTTGTTCCAATAGCGTTTGTCCCTCTGTATAGCTGTGGTATATCAGCAGAACTGCACACAAATGCTGCAAATGCACTATATATAAATGATATTACACAGATGTAGCAGGGCTAACACACACACTTTTAACTCAAATTTCTTAACTCATTGCGTTATCTTGAAACAAAAGCCATTGAAAAGCAATTGCTTAACACATTTAGTTGCAGAACCGCACACAAATGCTGCACAATACAAATGCACTATATAGAAAGTATATTATAGGTATATCACACCCCTGCCTCAATCATTTTTGGGAGGGCAACTGGTATATCACACCAGTTGCAATTAGTTGCTCCAATAGCGCTTGTCCCTCTGTATAGCTAAGGTATCTCAGCAGAACCACACACAAATGCTGCACATGCACTATATATAAATTATATTATAGGTATATCACACCCCTGCCTCAATCCGTTTTTTGGGGGTGGAACTAGTATATCACAACAGTTGCAATTAGTTGTTCCAATAGCATTTTTCCCTCTGTATAGCTGCGGTATCTCAGCAGAACAGCGCACAAATGCTGCACAATACAAATGCACTATATATAAATTATATTATAGGTATTTAACACCCCTGCCTCAATCAGTTTTTTTGGGGGGGGGCAATTGGTATATCACACCAGTTGCAATTAGTTGTTTAAATAGCGTTTGTCCCTCTGTATAGCTGCGGTATCTCAGCAGAACCGCACACAATGCTGCACAATACAAATGCACTATATAGAAAGTATATTATAGGTATATCACACCCCTGCCTCAATCATTTTTTTGGGGGGGCAACTGGTATATCACACTAGTTGCAATTAGTTGTTCCAATAGCGTTTGTCCCTCTGTATAGCTACGGTATTTCAGCAGAACCACACACAAATGCTGCACATACACTATATATAAATTATATTATAGGTATATCACACCCCTGCCTCAATCAGTTTTTTGGGGGGGCAACTGGTATATCACACCAGTTGCAATTAGTTGTTCCAATAGCGTTTGTCCCTCTGTATAGCTGCGGTATTTCAGCAGAACCGCACACAAATGCTGCACATACACTATATATAAATTATATTATAGGTATATCACACCCCTGCCTCAATCAGTTTTTTTGGGGGGCAACTGGTATATCTCACCAGTTGAAATTTGTTGTTCCAATAGCGTTTGTCCCTCTGTATAGCTGCGGTATCACAGCAGAACCTCACACAACTGCTGCAGAATATAAATGCACTATAATATACTTTCTATATTAGAAAGTATATTAAAAGTATATCACACCCCTCAGTATATCACACCTATTGATAGCACACCTATACCAGTTAAAAGGACTTTTGTGGCCTTATTAGCTAGCGTTTGGTGTCTCTAACAGTCTGTCTCTGCTCCACACAGCAGCCTCTCCTAACACAGGCAAAAGACTGAATGTAAAATGGCGGGTTTATTTATAGAGTAGGGGGTGTGTCCATGTGCTGAAACATCTCAATTGGCTGTCCTGTCCCACCTGATGGATGTGTCATGGGTCAAAGTTTGGCACAATGCTAAATAATATAGCACCGACGGACATCGCCATATGTTCGCATGTTCGGCGAACTGCAAACAAGCAAAGTTTGCCGGGAAACGACCGCCGGGCGAACCGCAAGGCCATCTCTAATGGGAGGCATGGTTGTGATGTTAGAGAAATACAGTCACCACAGGGGGTACAGTCACCAGAGGGAGACAGAAAAAGTAGCCCAAGTGCATTAGTAAGTTGCAGGGCCTGACAGGGGAAGCACAGGGAAAGAATAAAATTTATATCCAGATAACCCCTTTATGTAATGTAATGTGATGTTATGTCATGTACTGTGAATGTTTTGTATACTCCCAGAATAGCTCTGCATGGTAGTGATAGAGGTAACAAATTTCTGATACAGCCCTTTGCAGTAGTTTGCTCGGTGGTGGCTAGTTTTATCCCTAATTCTAGAGTGTTCTAGGAAAGTCTGAGAAGGGAGGTCAGGGCCGGCCTTAGGTGTTCAGGCGCCCTGTGCGAGCTAACCTTGTGGCGCCCCCCCCCCCCCCCAAAAAAAAAAAAAAAAAAAACACTGCTTGTTGCTGGCATCATGGCATAGGCTGGCTGACTATCCAACCAAGTAGTTACCAGCCCGCACACCTCAAAGGCCCGGCCCGTGTAATGTTATACTTCCCCCGCTTCCGGTCGCACCGGACATGACGTGAGGATGTGTGCAGCGCCGCGCAGGCGCACAACGACAGCTTAGGGAAGTTTCACAGCAGAGTGCGCATGCGCCAGGAGCCTCGCAGGCGGTTAGGGTAGGGAAAAACTATGGGCCAGTGCGCAGGCGCAGTGATCGGATGGATGTTCTCAGCTGGACACCGGCCGACACTGCGCATGCACCGGGAGTCTCACCAGCGGTTAGGGAAGGGAAAAATTACATACGGGCCAGTGCTTTTTCCTTACCCTAACCGCTGGTGAGGCTCCCAGCGCATGCGCAGTGTCGGCCGGTGTCCAGCTGAAAACATCCATCCGATCACCACACCTGTGCACTGGCACATAATTCCCCCCAGTATAATAAACATTGGTGGCGCAGTGCGCCCCCCCAACACCCCAGTATAATAAACATTGGTGGGGCAGTGCACCCCCCCAATATAATAAACATTGGCACAGTGCGCCCCCCCAATATAATAAACATTGGCACAGTGCGCCCCCCCAGTATAATAAACATTGGTGGTGCAGTGCACCCCCCCAACACCCCAGTATCATAAACATTGGTAGCGCAGTGCGCCCCCCCCAATATAATAAACATTGGTGGCGCAATATAATAAACATTGGTGGTGCAGTGCGCCCCCCCTCAATATAATAAACATTGGTGGGGCAGTGCGCCCCCCCCTCAATAAAATAAACATTGGTGGCGCAGTGGGCAGTGCCAATGAGGGTTAAAAAATAAAAAAATAATTAACTCACCTCCTCTAATTGATCGTCTCCTGTTCTTTCTTCAGGACCTGTGGTGACATCACTGTGCTCATCACATGATACATCACATGATCCATCACCATGGTAATGGACCATGTGATGAGCTCAGTGACGTCACCACAGGTCCTGAAGAAAGAACAGGAGACCGGCAGCTGCGCGATCAACTGGAGGAGGTGAGTTAATTTTTTTAATAATTTTTTAACCCTCATTGGCACTTCCCACTGAGCCACCAATGTTTCTTATACTGGGGTGTTGGGGGGGGGGGGGGGCGCACTGTGCCACCAATGTTTCTTATACAAATACAGGAGGCGGGTGCCGGAATCAAATTGCCGGCACCCGACCTTTGTGACAGGGAGCTGCGATCAGCGACAGTTAACCCCTCAGGTACCGCACCTGAAGGGTTAACTCAACTGCAGCTGATCGCAGCTCCCTGTCATAGAGGTCGGGTGCCGGCTATTTGATTCCGGCACCCGCCTCCTGTATTTGTATTACAGGTCAGTTATCTTCATTGGTGGCGCAGTGGCCACAGCCCCTCCCCTCCTCCTCCCGTCTCTCTTCTTATTGGCAGCGGCGGGGGCAGCAGCAGCAGCACAGGGGGAGGGAGAGACTCCTTCTCCACTGCACTGCTGAATAGAACATCGGCGGCGGGGCAGAGAACTATCATCTCCAGCCCTGGCTCATCTCAGTGCCTGCCCCGCCCCGAGGGAGAACACAAGTGCCGCCTCGCCTGCCGCATATTACATTGCGAGCTGTCGGCCGCCCGGCGCCCCTGTTGCTATGGCGCCCTGTGCGGCCGCACAGCCCGCACACCCCAAAGGCTGGCCCTGAGGGAGGTAAAGGTGGAAAGAAGCTATGCCATGTGCTCCTTCTTCTTAAGCCTCACGATTCAAAGATAGATCTCTGTGTGAATTACTGCAGCAAGAAAGATAAGGGAGTGAATTGGGAAACTTAGAACCTGCATGGCTGAGTGAAAAGAGTCCATTAGTAAGGTAGCCACCATTGAGGGCAATACAGACTTTACTGCCATGGAGGGATTACAGTTAATACACACTTAAAGGGAACCTCTCACCAGTTTTATGGTGTCCTAACTAAGGGCAACATAAATAAGTGACTGATTCTCTTAGCACAATGCTGGGTCACTTTCTTTAATTGACCCAGTCAATCTGCCAACATCTTGTATTGAAAAGCTCCAGCTCATAATGATGAGTCCTGAATATTCATGAGCTCCTTACTCTCCCCGCCTACCTGCTGCTGATTGACAGTTATTTTCCATATGACTCAGCAGCAGGTGGGCAGGGGAGTGGCTATAGGTCTGAATTAAAAAAAACGCTGGACTCAAATCAGCTCATTAGCATTCGGCATGTGGCATCTTTGTGTGTATATTATGAGATAACCATCTGTCACACCAGTAAGTGAATACATCTAAGGTACTTTTTAGTAGTTAATTATTGTATATAATTAGTTAGATTATAATCAAATATCCACATGACAGGTTCCCTTTAAGCAACGTCCTGTCCAGATGTATCATTCAGATTGTATGCCACCGTACGGATTACAGGTAGTGATGAGTACAGTTTTCAAATATTTGATTTGGCAGCTTCGCCGAACTTGATCAAGAAATTCAATTCATTACGAACTACTTTGTCACAACGATCACATTGCCACCCCCCCCCCCATTATTGAACCCCTTAGATGCCGTGATCAAAGCTGATTACGGCATCTGACAGCAACATTGAGGCCTTTTAGGGGTTAATCAGGGTTATAAAAATACATACTGTACTTACATCATCCATTTGCTTGCGAATAGGCTGTCACGGCCATCTTGATTGAAGAAACTGCATAAAATATCACACACGGTGACATGTGTAAGGGTCAGCCCCTAGAATACTGTTATTTGCACAGATATCTACAATATGGTGCTACATAGACTGTAATGACTTATTTCAGCCACTAGAGGCCACTGTGGCTCTGAGAATGAGGAAGCTGAACTGTTGCTGAGATGCACAAGAGGTAGGAGGAGCCAGAAGTTTCCGGGGTTTGAGTCCTGGCTAGAGGTGGGGGTGTCCAGAGATCTGTGAGAGGATGGCTGCCATGTTAGGAGCCAAGTAAAGGCTAGTGATGGGACATGGAGCCTGACTGATGGAGTCCTGAGAAGCTGGCTGTGCTGGAGACAGGCCAAGATAGACTCTGAACTGAAGTGCTGCAGCTGTGACCCAGAGAAAGAGACTTCACTGTGTGTTCAAGAAGAAGTGGGACCGTGTAGAGACCCGTACCAGACGATTACCAGCTGGATCCTTCCTGCCAGAGGTGGAGAGCTGCATCTGTTGTGACCAGAGAGAGAAAGACAGACAAGCAAGCGACCGGACCTGGATCCAGACTGCATCTTATGGGATCCAAGAGAATCTGCAGAACTGTGAGTGGCACCGGTGCTGATCTGTGATAGGTTATAGAGACAGGGACTTAGTCAGTGCGCTGTAGAAGCGTCCCCTGGGTAGCAGGGCTAGATAGGAAATAAGTGTGGAGAGTAGCCTGCAAGCTGACTGTTTGCTATTTAGCTTATTCTGTGTCTATGCAAAATCTCATTACCACTGTTGTTGTTTTATGTTCACCTGTTCATACCATTCCTGTCATTGACCCATTGTGCCTCTGGTGCGGTGGTACTGTATTGTTACTCAGCTTTTCCGGCAGTTTCATTTTGCTCCTTAATAAAGCCGGCTTTTGCTTCAGTCTCCTTGTCCGCTGTACTGTACTTAAATCCTGCTTTGCGGTCTCTCCCTCCTCTGACCGCTACACATGTAACGTCATCACATCATCATGCTCGCCAGGTGCAGTGACGTCATCACTGATGATGCCATCGCGCCCCGACGTGGTGACGTCACAACACTCAAATTGCGGGTGGTTTCTTCAATCAAGATTGCCACTGCGGCCTCTCCTCGAGCAAATCGATGAGATAAGTATCTATTTTTTTAACTGCCATTTTAGAAAAAATTGATTTGTTACCACGAAGTGCGAGGCAAATAAAAATTTTCCTGAAATTCAGATCAAAGTCTACTTTATTAACTTAGATTCGCTGAACACTAATTACAGGCATATTGCAAAAGCACTGTTGCCAGCTATAGATTTAACTGAGAGAGACTTTAGCAACATAAAGAGGAAAGAGGGCCATCACTCTTCCCATGATTACCTAAATCCATAAAGTGCTATCTGGGAGAGAATTGCACTGTTTACAGTTTGAACTGTGTTTTACTATAGTTGGATGTACTACAAATCCCATTTTGCACTACAGTAAAATGAGACATTTATTCTTCTACTGTACTTTTGGGCTCGCTGGCCATTGCACTCTACAAGCCCTGCTTTGCACCCATTCAAAGGAGTCCGAGAATGAGGGTGTGCCCTGAGGAAATAACGGGTGCCCCCTCCTTTCACTCATGACCCTAGGGAGCAACGGTAGATATCACACAAATATTTAGACAGCACTCCGTGATGATGATGATGATAATAAATGGTAATTTATTTAATATTATTTCAGCCGGAAACAGTGGTACATCAGTTGCGTGCAACGTTTCGGGCTAACATACGCCGCACAGTGCCGGCTATACACAAGCTTTGGTCCTACTAGTGCCTGATGAAGGGCGTATGTTAGCCCTAAACGTCGCATGCAACTGATGTACCACTGTTTCCGGCTGAAATAATATGAAATAAATTACCACCTATTATCATCATCATCACGGAGTGCTGTCTAAATATTTGTGTGATATCTACAGTTCTTGAGGTGGAGCTACAGAACACAACTCGGACGCGCACCCACCCTTGCCATTTTTTTAAAGTGTTGTGGCCTATTGATTTGAACATAGGGAGCAACGGTGTGAGGACAGACACTGTGATTGACTATGACAGCAAGAGCCACAACCATTCCTATCCTCAGCTCTGGCTCCTTATGGGCTTGCTGTATCAGCATAAGCTGTCTGGCCAGTAGAAATAGTAGTAGTAGCAACAGACCACAGTTCTCCCTAGCTTCCAATAGGTGCCATATACTTATATTATTGAGGACAAAGAGGATGACATTGTGGACTGGATGGGTCACTTCTCCTCTCAGTTATAGTTGTATGATGTTGAGTTCACCTGACACTGTTCCTTGGAGTCAAGGGTAACAATACTCCCATTGCTGCTCCTTTTTGTAGCCCCAGAGAAGCTTTTCAGTCGAACCATCCCTGTTTTTACTGCACCTTCCTATTAGGGTCCATTTACACATCCGTATGTGTTTTGCGGATCCGCAAAACATGGACACCGGCAATGTGTGTTCTCGCATTTTGGGGACTGCGCATCGCGGACAAGAATAGGACATGTTCTATTTTTTTCGGGAACGGAATTGCAGACCCGGAAGAACGGATCCGGAAATGCAGATCCGGACAGCACATAGTGTGGCCCCATAGAAATCAATGGGTCTGCAATTCCATTCCACAAAATGCGGAACAGAATTGCGGACGTGTGAATGGACCCTTAAAGCGACTTCTGTTTTCCTAAGAAGAGGCAACAAAAACCCATGCTCTATGGAACATACTCAAGATAGTCTCCCTGTTAATAACTGGTGTGAGAACGGTTAGCAATTGGACTTCCATGAGGAGGAGTTATACCTGTGATTTTGAATGCATAGTTCAAAGACATTTTACCTCAAGCATTGCATTGTTATATCCGTGTTGGCAGACATACTACTGCATCAGACCATTTATTTCAAATACATTTTACTACTAAATTAAAGTCATAACAGTGCAATTGAAGGCATAGTGTAAAGACATTTTACTGCAAATATTGCTTTGTTATGTCTATGTCAATGACTTGTGTGAGAACAGTCAGCAATTGGACTGGCATGAGGAGGCGTTGCATTGTTATACCTTTGATATTGAATGCATAGTTCAATGACATGTTACATCAAACATTGCATTATTATATCTGTGTTAGCGGACACATTATTGCATCAGACTGTGTATTTCAAAGGCAATTTACTGCTAACATTGCATTTATAGGCATCATAAAAAATGTCTGGAAAATGGAAGAGTGCTACATGAAAGACCCAGGCCTTATCATCCAAGAGTCAGAATGTGGGTAGTAGTGATAGTAGTAGCACCAGCCATCCAGCCATAAGTAGTAGTAGTGGCACTTGTAGCTACACTGGTAGTGGTAGCGGCAGTGGTAGCAACAGTGACACTCAGGGCAAATACAGAGCAGGGAAACAGGAGGAGGACCAAGAAGTTCACGATGACATATCAAAGTCGTATAAAAGTAATAGGAAGGGTGAGGACTATGAAGATGATTTTGTGTTTGACAGGTCCTGGGAGACATATCCGGATATTGAGGAGAAGGTGACATTAAAGGAGAAGTGTAGTGGCCGCAGGGCAATAAAGAACAGATGCAATGTATGGCCAAAACCTTCAGGAAAAATGTCAGGGAACTGGTGATGCTGCTGATACTATGAGTGTAAGCTCAAAACGTGCCAGACCTAGTCCAAGCTCGGCTGCCTCTAGCCCAGGCATCCTCAAACTGCAGCCCTCAAGCTGTTGTAAAACTACAACTCCCACAATGCCCTGCTGTAGGCTGATACCTGTAGGCTGTCCGGGCATGCTGGGAGTTGTAGTTTTGCAACAGCCGAAGGGTCGCAGTTTGAGGATGCCTGCTCTAGCACTATGCGATCAACTAATATATAGTGTTTTTTTCTCCACAAGAACGACACACAAGGGAACAAGGGATTACTCACAATGCCATGCATGCAGCCAATCAGCAGCCAGCCAGACAATCCTGTGATGTCACAGCCCTATAAATAGCCTCAGCCATCTTGGAGTCAGCCATTTTCCAGTGTACTTAGTGCAGGGAGAGATGTTAGCAGGCACTGGGGACAGTGCTAGGAAAGACTTGAAAACTTATACAGTATTTTGCTCAATAGAAGTTCAGGGAAAAAGCTTTAGAAGTGTAGGGAAAGGATAGGGAGGAATTATTACACAGTATTGAATCAGAACAGGGTTCAATAGGGGTGTTTACAGCCTGGGTAATAGGAACAATCCTATTACACCTTGCTGCACTGACTGGGGATCCAAATTGCCATTATACTGCTGCTCATTTCCGGTTTGCAATACCTCTGTAATTCCAGCAAACCCCATTATTGTTATTGGGGTCTTATTAGCGCTTGTGCAGTGCAGTTATATATATATATATATATATATATATGTTCTAAAGCCTTTTTTTTGGTGTGTATTAGTGGGGAAAAAGAGATAGACCTTATTAGCCGTTGTGTGGTGGAGTGAGAAAATTACAACCCTTTTTGGCGTGTATTAGTGGCAAAAAAATATATTCTTTGCGTTTCACGGCCGCAGTTATATGTTCTAAAGGCTTTTTTTGTCGTGTATTAGTGGGGAAAAAAGGGGCTTATTAGCCGTTGTGTGGAGAAGTGAGAAAATAAAAGCCCTGCTTGCGTAGTGACAGCCGAATTGTCACCATTTGGAAGAGGGATGACTACTGGTTCTCCAAAAGGTTAGACCCTCGCTACCAGTCCAAAATGGGGGCATTTTTTTTACACCCGCTGAGAGGGAGGACAAACTGAAGTACTATAGAGACATCCTATGTAGTCAGATTAAAAAGTACAAGTAAATATAACATGATGACAGGAGATCCAATAAAATAGCACTGCTGGACAATTCCTAACCTTCCTGAGTCACAGGTAAACAAGTGTAAACAAAATTCATAAGGCAAGAAACATTAGTTAAAATTACTATTACGAATGAGCACAGTGGAATTAATGCCTAGAGATAGGATAGGAATTAGTGACAAACTAGGGTGAGATAACCACCTCAAAATAGACTCCGATCCTGTATAAGGAATGGTACATAGTGAAGTTAATGCTCAATAAGTGAAAAGTAAAGTGCAGAAGAAGCCTGAGGGGATAGCTACTGCTTTACCATTCTTATCCTGGTATGTGACCTGTTCAGATTCGGTTTGGCCATTTAGTTATACTCATTGCACTTTACTTTTCACTTATTTATTGAGCATTAATTTCACTATGTACCATTCCTTATACAGGATCGGAGTCTATTTTGAGGTGGTTATCTCACCCTAGTTTGTCACTAATTCCTATCCTATCTCTAGGCATTAATTCCACTGTGCTCATTCGTGATAGTAATTTTAACTAATGTTTCTTGCCTTATGAATTTTGTTTATATTTGTTTACCTGTGACACAGGAAGGTTAGGAATTGTCCAGCAGCGCTATTTTACTGGATTCCCTATCATCTTGTTATATTTACTTGTCCTTTTTAATCATGATTAATAAAATCAATTATTATACTAGGAAATAATTTTCACTCATTTTTTGATGGGAAGAGATATATTTATTGAGTGTTCCTAAGAGGTTTGGTGAGATTGTTGTTGGATCTCGTTTTGTGCACCTCCACACCATGTCACCTTGCCGCTCTGTGGTCTCCTGATGCTGCTGCCTGCTCCACACTATGTCACCTTGCCACTCTGTGGTCTCCTGATGCTGCTGCCACCCCCACACTATGTCACCTTGCCACTCTGTGGCCTCCTCATGCTGATGCTGCCACCTACACGCTCTGTCACCGGGTCACTCTGTGGTCTCATGATGCTTCTGGCACTCCACACTATGTCACCTTGCTACTCTGTGGTCTCCTGATGCTGCTAGCACCTCCACACTATGTCACCTTGCCACTCTGTGGTCTACTGATGCTGCTGCTACCTCAGCACTATGTCACTTTGCCACTCTGTGACCTCCTCATGCTGCTGCTGCCACCTCCACACTATATCATTGTACCACTCTGTGGTCTCCTGATGCTACTGCTACCTTTACACTATGTCACCTTGCCACTCTGTGGTCTCCTGATGCTGCTGCCACCTCCACACTATGTCACCTTGCCACTATGTGGTTTCCTGATGCTTCTGCCACCTCCACACTATGTAATTGGGCCACTCTTTGGACTTCTCATGCTGTTTCCACCCTCTCCACTTCATGACTGGGCCACTATTTTTCCTTTTTTGGCCTGGTTGACATCATCATTTATTTGACCCTTCTTCTGATCTGTTAGAATGAAGGGAAAATGAGACACACAATGGATCCTGTCTGTGTAGCAGCTTTAAGGCCTGTATAGTCCCATCAGAATTGGTTTATAATTTGGTAGCCAAAAGCAGGAGTGGGTACAAAACACAGAAGACATGCAAATATTACATTCACATGTCATCTCTGTTTTGGATACACTCCTGTTCTTTTTTGGCATTAGCTGATGGATTACTGACCAAATGCTGACCGAGTGAAGGCAGATGCTCAACAGACAAGATCCATTTTTTGGGGGTTATTGTTCGGATGGATCAGAGGAAGGGCAAAATAATCAGTGACGTCAACACAAACTTACTGCTGACACCCTCTCCACTCTGTCAGGGTGGTTCTATTTGTATGAGTGTTTAATAGAACAGGTTCTGTAGACATCTATGTGGAATCAGCTGAGGATGGTGCAAAAGAAGTGCGCTCTTTCACGCTATAGTAGGATCTTGGGCCTCTGCGCGTTTCTTTATACCTGACGCTAGCATCGACCTGTAAGGCCCTCTTTCACACGACCATTTTTATTTTACGTTTACGGGCTGTTTTTTGCGTTTCGTATATGGTCCGTATACAGAACCGTTCATTTAAATGGTTCCACAAAAAAACAGAATGTACTCCGTATGCATTCCGTTTCCGTATTTCCGTTTTTCCGTTCCGTTGAAAGATAGAACATGTCCTATTATTGCCCGCAAATCACGTTCCGTGGCTCCATTCAAGTCAATGGGTCCGCAAAAAAAATGGAACACATACGGAAATGCATCCGTATGTCTTCCATATCCATTTTGTTTCTGCGGAACCATCTATTGAAAATTGTATTCCCAGTCCAATTTTTTCTATGTAATTACTGTATTCTGTATATGCCATACGGAAAAACAGAATGGAATAACGGAACAGAAACGGAAACACAACGGATCTGTGAAAAACGGACCGCAAAACACTGAAAAAGCCATACAGTCGTGTGAAAGAGGCCTAAGGTTGAGTTCACACTTGAGTTATTTGGCCACATAACTGCCCAAAGAAGTGGCGACGCCCATCATCTGCGTATCATACTGACTCATAGTATTGTTTCACTACCACAGCAGACTCACTATGCGTGTTGCTGCAAGACACAGTGTTCTTAACCACTATACAGGCTTTCTGCAGCCAGGAAATAGCTGTTTTTTAACTCGATTCGCCACAAATTAATTCGGATCGAATCTTTTTGGAAAATTAGGCAAACAGACCGAATTGAATTTTTGAGAAATTCGCCCATCTCTAATTAAAATATCCGACCTCCGATGAGGCGAAGTAAATTAGCGAAGTCCCACGAGACTTCGTTGAATAACTTTGTAATTGATTTGTAAACTGAAAAAACAGGTTAAAACTTTGTCGAGTTCGGGTCCAAGTTTTAAACTGTTTTTTCAGAGTGCTATAAAAATGCAAATTGCGCAATCGCTTGGTGCAAGCGAGTGAAAATGACTTTTTGACGCCAGAATTCTGAAGTGAAGGTATGATAAATCAGGGCCATTGTCTTTGTTGAAACCCATCATAGTACTTTTAAATGCAGTAATTTGCCCTACATTCCAGCCTTTCAGATATTAAAGTAATATCCACTCAGGAATTTTGAGGTCAGAATGCAACTAAACATGTTCAAACTTGCTATACAATGTATTTAACATTTGCTGCCACTCTGGGTCTTAATTAACTTCATAGTACAGTGTGAATTATGTTTATTTATTAATTCTTTAATCAAATAGAAGAATCTTTTACTCTATTCCATGACTGAAATATTAGCATTACTTGTAAATATTCATGTTATACAGTAAAGACATACAATGATAAGTTTGCAAATATTCTTGATTTTCCTCGCACCATACACACAGCAGGAGGATACCTATAACTTTACAAGTTTATTCTACTACTTACATGACAATAAATGCATGGAATATTTTAAGTATTTATACAATTGACTGTTTATATCTGGTTGGGCATATGCTGTAGATCAGGGATCAGCAACCTTCGGCACTCTAGCTGCTGTGAAACTACAACTCCCAGCATGCAAACATGGCCGGCTGCTCTGACAACTCACATAGAAGTTAATAGAGCATTCTGGAAGTTGTAGTTTCAGAACATCTGGAGTGCCGGAGGTTGCTGATCCCTGCTGTAAATGCACTGATTTCTTTTTTAGGGTAGAACACAGTCAAGTGAAGAGTCAGACTCTGATACTCTGAATGAGGAAGAGTGTTTCATGTAAAAGTAGCTGCTACATCAACCCTTATTAGAATCTTAAAGTGTAACTGTCGTTCTATTTTCATTTTTGTATAGTATAGGGGCAGTGATTTAATTACTGAAATCGTGCATTTCTATTCGAAAAATAGCTCTAAAGTGGCCCATTTTGAGCCTTAGCAACGCTTCTCTGTCTTCTGTTTACATAACACAGTCAGTGTTAGCAAGTCTCCACTGTTATGTAAACAGAAGACAGAGGAGCGTTGCTAAGGCTTAAAATAGGCCACTTTAGAGCTAATACCACTTTACTGCAGTTAACTCATTCTAATCCTGCCTATAATGATCTCACCTCTGTGTACAGATAAAACAGGTTCCACCATTCACAATAGGTGATTGTCAACACTTATCTACTCTTTTCTTGTACAATGAAACCTTTGCACAGGTTACAGAACATGCTTAGAAAAATGTCCTGTAGAAGTCAATGAGGTCCCCTCCAACCATTATGTCTATGGCTCATGTGGCTGCCATAAAGTAATTTATTTTAATGATTTGTAAATACTGAACAGTTCCGGCAAGATGGCGACCCCCCATAATCATGTTCAGAAAATGAAATAAAAAAAATCTACAATCAGAAAATAAAAACATTACAAAAAAGGAGATGTGTTGCTATCTGGTTTTAACTGGCAGATAACATTTTTGGTGACACATTTCCTTCAAGTCAGAAAGAGGAGAGATTTAAATGTATAAATTACATTATCTTGAATTTTCTCCCCCACAAAAAAATATATCACTCTAGTCAACGTATCCTTCCCTATAACATGCTGCCTGCAGATTGCACTGCATTTTATGGTAACAGGTCCTCTTTAAATATATATGTTAATTCAGGGGTTTACAGTGTAACAGCCCAGTTTTACGTTATTCTTCTATTATTTTTATTTTTAGGAAATATTTGGATTCAAATCAGAGAGGTGGAGGAAAGTTCTGTGTCTTCTGGGTTACATGTTTTCTATAGGACTCCTTAAGTTACTCTTTTATTGGAAGCCAGAGCTGGATGTTTGGTGTCACTGTGTTCCATGCAATTTAGCAGACGCTGATACGATCTTGCTACGAACAACTGTGAGTACAGTGTATTGTCAGTTATGAAATTACTATGAATAGTATACATTTATTGCACTATAGTACAAAAAGAGAAGTAATTCCCAGGCCAACTTTTTTTGATTGGTACATATTTTGGCCCAAAGCTTCTACAGGCTAGTATTTATGGCGAATATTCTTATTTTAAATTTTTATTGCGAATATCGGCACTTCGAGAATTTGCGAAGATCTAGAATATAGTGCTATATCTTCGCAATCGCGAATATTCTAGATTTTTTTTTATCAGTAGCCTCACTACTTCTTGCTTGTAGGCCAATGAGAAGGCTGCAATATCTTTGTCTGAGCTTAGTAACATCCCTAGCAACCAATAGGAAAGTTGCCTACCCCTTACTATATAAGATCCTCCCCAGCAGCCATTTTCTGCAGTTTTTTTTTTTTTTTTTGCAGTTCTGAGAGAGAGCAGTGTCATTGCTGTACTCTGTGCATTGCTGAATCATCTGGATCCTTATTCAATTACATTAGATAGTTAGTTAGCTCATATATATATAATACAGATAGTTAGTGGGAGATAGTCAGTGTAGGTTATATCCTGATATAGTGTAGCAGATAGGTTCCAGTGCAAGTTGTTAGGTAGTGTGATAGGAATTACAGTTTCTCTGCTGTCCATGCATACATGCTACAGACATAGTGCTTTCACAACAATACTTAGTGCACCAATCAGTAATATCTACTCAGACCTGATAAAATATGAAGTTGCATGTATTATATGCGCATCATTAGTGCTGATTTGCGCAATCGTGAATATATTGGAGCACTCTATTTGCATATAAAGCTATTGTTCTGCCATACATGCGAAATGTAATAAAAAACAGTGCTGTAATGTAAAATTACTTAGAGCGATCAGGAGTTCTTCCTCACAGTCACGAAAGTTGCTGCCAACCATTTTCTCCAGTCTCAGGAAACTTCTAGCAGCTTGAAAAATTTAGCAAAAGTAAGCCACGCCTGTATTGCGCGCGCAATGCGAACATATTACATTGCCAATTTTCGCAATCAAGAAAATACTGACTGGAGATCATGAATTCTAGAATTTGCTAATTTATGGCGAATGTTAGGCCTAAAATTCGCAAAATATCGTGAAAACGTATATTGCCTATGCTGCTCATCACTACTACAGGCTACCAATATCTGTTGCTTGAAAAAGACTATGCAGCTATGTCGCACTTACTTGGTGAATAAACCACTACTATAAAAAGAGGCAAGGAGTGCTACAGTTTCTTCTTTTTCAATTGTTGGCTGGGGCCAACACTGCAAGCATTGCCACTTATTGGATCTGGAAATATACGGTAGTGTTTCTATTGCATTTCTTTTATGAATAAACATTTTTGGCACTATATTACAAAAAGAGAAGTAATGCCCAGGCCAACTTTTTAATGATTGGTACATACAGTCAGGTCCATAAATATTGGAACATCGACACAATTCTAACATTTTTTTCTAACATTTACATCCAAATCAGGTGAACGGCGTAGGAATTACAACAGTTTGCATATGTGCCTCCCACTTGTTAAGGGACCAAAAGTAATAGGACAATTGGCTTCTCAGCTGTTCCATGGCCAGGTGTGTGTTATTCCCTCATTATCCCAATTACAATGAGCAGATAAAAGGTCCAGAGTTCATTTCAAGTGTGCTATTTGCATTTGGAATCTGTTGCTGTCAACTCTCAAGATGAGATCCAAAGAGCTGTTACTATCAGTGAACAAGCCATCATTAAGCTGAAAAAAAACAAAACAAACCCATCAGAGAGATAGTAAAAACATTAGGTGTGGCCAAAACAACTGTTTGGAACATTCTTAAAAAGAAGGAACGCACCGGTGAGCTCAGCAACACCAAAAAACCCGGAAGACCACGGAAAACAACTGTGCTGGATGACCGAAGAATTCTTTCCCTGGTGAAGAAAACAACCTTCACAACAGTTGGCCAGATCAAGAACACTCTCCAGGAGGTAGGTGTATGTGTGTCAAAGTCAACAATCAAGAGAAGACTTCACCAGAGTGAGTACAGAGGGTTCACCACAAGATGTAAACCATTGGTGAGCCTCAAAAACAGGAAGGCCAGATTAGAGTTTGCCAAATGACATCTAAAAAAGCCTTCACCGTTCTGAAACAACATCCTATGGACAGATGAGACCAAGATCAACTTGTACCAGAGTGATGGGAAGAGAAGATTATGGAGAAGGAAAGGAACTGCTCATGATCCTAAGCATACCACCTCATCAGTGAAGCATGGTGATGGTAGTGTCATAGCGTGGGCATGTATGTCTGCCAATGGAACTGGTTCTCTTGTATTTATTGATGATGTGACTGCTGACAAAAGCAGCAGGATGAATTATGAAGTGTTTCGGGCAATATTATCTGCTCATATGCAGCCAAATGCTTCAGAACTCATTGGACAGCGCTTCACAGTGCAGATGGACAATGACCCAAAGCATACTGCAAAAGCAACCAAAGAGTTTTTTTAAGGGAAAGAAGTGGAATGTTATGCAATGGCCAAGTCAATCACCTGACCTGAATCTGATTGAGCATGCATTTCACTTGCTGAAGACAAAACGAAAGGGAAAATGCCCCAAGAACAAGCAGGAACTGAAGACAGTTGCAGTAGAGGCCTGGCAGGGCATCACCAGGGATGAAACCCAGCGTCTGGTGATGTCTATGCGTTCCAGACTTCAGGCTGTAATTGACTGCAAAAGATTTGAAACCAAGTATTAAAAAGTGAAAGTTTGATTTATGATTATTAGTCGGTCCCATTACTTTTGGTCCCTTAACAAGTGAGAGGCACATATGAAAAACTGTTGTAACTCCTACACCGTTCACCTGATTTGGATGTAAATACCCTCAAATTAAAACTGACAGTCTGCAGTTAAAGCACATCTTGTTCGTTTCATTTCAAATCCATTGTGGTGGTGTATAGAGCCAAAAATGTTAGAATTGTGTCGATGTCCCAATATTTGGACCTGACTGTATGTTGCCTCAAGGCGTCTACGGGCTACCAATATCAGTCTTTTACTTTGTGTCTATCTGTCCTACAATCTTTCTGCAGGGAGAACTTAAAGACTACATAAAGAAGTTGGTCATCCAGGTCAGACTTAACAGAACAATGAAACCTGGGTATCCAGTTATTAGTGATGCAAATTCAATTATAAGCAGATCCATAATGGAGCCAGAAGGGAAGGTAAATTTGCCCTGTCTGAACAGCAATGCTAATTATGATAATGATGGTGTAAACTCCAGAGCGGAGCAAGTGCCATAGCTAATGGGTGCTTGCTGTTTAACACAGTATAAACCTAAGACTAATTTCTGATATAGGCATTAATGCCGATTGCAGCCATTTAACCCCTCAGGTGGCATGGTCAAATTTTACCACATCTGAAAGGTCAAAAAAAACTAGAACTGCGTGCTTCCTGAGCAGGAACATCTCACTCTGGCTGAGATTGGGGACCAAGGCGTTCCATTGAAGTAATAAGTCAGAGTCTGCACAAGGCTTCTAGGTTTATTGCTGGCATATTCCAATTCAGGCCTGCAGGTGACAGCACTGTATTGGTATAGACTGATTTTTGTATATTGTAATGGATAAAATTCCATTACTTTATACAAATTGCAATCTAATGATTGCATGTTGGGGGTCACATGGGACCTAAAAAAATATAAATATATATATTTTTTAAATATCTTAAAATTAAAATCACCCCTCATTCTGCAAAATGTAAATAAAAATAAACAGTAAAAAAACTAAACATTATAGGTAGTGATGAGCGAATTTCAGGATAAATTTGATTCACCACAAAGACGAATTTCCTTGTGCTTCGCAGTAGCGAATCGATTTAAACTGAAATTGTGTAAAAAAATAAAATAATACCCACCTGATCCATTTGGTCACGACGGACTAGCCGCCACCATCTTGCTTAAAGATCTCGGCAGAAATCCTGTACAAGGTAACATATGATGACGTCATCTTGGGCCACGTGATATTTTGCGTCAGACCCTCAAGCAAGATGGCGGCTGGCCCGTTGCGAGCAAATTTATCAGGTAAGTATTATTATTATTTTTTATTTTACACTCTCTTATTTATATCAGATGGCGCGAATATTCATGAAAGCGGCATCTGAAGGGTACAATAACAGGGAGCGGCACAATCGCCACTCTCTGTCATTGCACTCACTACTTACAAAGAAATGTGCTTTGTGATGAAGTAATTAGTCACAAAGCAGATTTTTTTTTTAAATTTGGCAAAGCAGCTGAATCAAATTTTTTAATACTTCATTCATCACTAATTATAGGTATTGCTGCACACAAAAATGCCTGTACTATTAATATTAAAACATTTATCCCATATGGTGAATGGTGTAACAAAAAAAAAATCAATATTGCCCATTCACTTCGATTTCCACAAAAAAAGATGGCATTAATAAAAACAACAGCTACAACTTCACATAGCTCTATAAATGTAGCTATATACAAAAGTTATGGGGGTTAGAACATAGCATTAAAAAAAAATATTTAAAAGTTTTTATTTTTTTTTCAGTATTAAAACACAAGAAAAACTATAAAAATATTGTATTGCCATAATTATACTGACCTGGAGAATAATGGAAATGTTAGTTTTACTTCATCGTGAACCGTAAAAACAAAATCCATAAAAATGTGGCGGAATTGCATCCTTTTTTCTATTTCCACTGTATTTGGAATTTTTTTCCACCTTTCCACTAGATAATAAAACAAAGTTATGTCTCTGGGAAGGCAGGGAGTTAAAAAATAAAGCCACAAAACAGGAAATTGTTATGTCAGGATGGTGTTAAAGTGTATCTCCCAGATATAAATTAAAAAACAATTGCTGTACCACTTAACACAGTAGCAAAGTGCATTTCCTTATAGAAATACAAAAGCATAGGCACCCATGCTGTAAAGTCCAATTATTAGTTGGAAAACATTAACTGTGCACCCCTAAGCTCCTCTCTCCAAGAATGATTGTGTTTAAAAAAAATAAAAAAAAAAGGATTGTCCTGATGAAACAATAACATTTAAGGCACATGATAAGGAAATGTGCCATAGCTAAAGATATTTTAAATATATTAAAAGTCCCTTTACTTTACTATATATTTTTTACTGATATTTATGATTTATGCAATTAGGTGAGATACATTCAAGTACAAAAAATTCGTTATGTCTGGATCCCTTCTGAGAGCAAGTTTGTGAAAACTGGGTAAGCACCATAGACCAGACAGAAGATATTTAAAAATATATTATATCAATCCATAAAATATGTCATGCATGCTATTGTCTTTTTAGTATTCTGGAGGAAAGCCTCTCTTGCTCAGACATACACTCAAAATACGGTTTTGGCCTAAGTAAAGAAGAACAGGAAGTCAGGTAAAACACCCCATAATATTTACCAGTTTGATTCTTCAGTTTAAAATATGAATTCCCTTACGTCCTCAACAGCAGCACAGATGGGGTTAACTGCCCCTGTGGACTGGTAGGACCGGCGGAATTTTAATGAGCCCAAGAACCAATAAACGATCTTCAGCTCCCTGAAAGGGAGAAGATCACCCCCCAGCCCACCGTGTTTTTTTCTGTCCTCTGGACAGGTGGACTGGCGTGTCGCTCCCTCTCTGGGAGCTGAAGATTGCTTAGGGGTTCTTTTCCCCTCCTTAAGCTTAGCTCGCTTACTATGGATCTCAGTGCCTTTATTTTAGGCCTGATCATGGCGATTTCGGTCTGGGGTACCGTCGGGGAGGGGGGCGTCCCCTCCCCTCTTCTCTCATCATCTGTAGACGGTGCTCCGTCCCTCCGTTACCGCATGTGTGCGGCGCTATGGGCGCCGCCATTTTCCGGAAGTGACGCGCCCTAGGTGCGCTACGTCACTTCCGGTTTTCCGAAGCTTTGCGGTGATGTATAAAACTCACCTTTCTTTTAAACTGGCTCCCTAGAAGGACATCCTGGACTTAGGATTAGTCTGGGGAGACAATTTTCGTATAGGTAGAGCCAGTATAGGCTCTGGTTTTTCTACAAGAGAAAAAAAAAAAAAAAAGGGAGTGGTGCTGATCTCGTTTCAGGAACCCGCCCATTGGGCGGGGCTTCCTCCTTTTAAGCGCCCAGAGCCCATCAGTCAGTGCTCTGGTTGCGTTGCTTTCACAAGTTAGCTCCAGAGCTCTCCTGTGCTTTGTGATATTCCTGCAGTATTGCTTTGCTTGGGTTTTGTACTTCCTCTTCTTTCAGCTCTATTTCTTCTAGTGCTGGTGGGCCCCCTTAAGGTCTGGTTTTCTCCACCTCCTGATATTGTAGGTGTTATGACCTGTTTTGTTTCTTCCATTACAGACTATGGCTTCCCCTAAGGAGCAGGATCAGCGGAAAGCTGGGGCCAAGAGGAAGCATTTGGCATGTTACGAATGTAACACACCCCTAGATGACAGCTGTCCTTACTCCAGATGTGAGAGTTGTCGCACGGCATCCACGGATCCCACGATGCAGGAGATGTTCCAATGGACCAAGACATACGTGGATGATTCCATCAAGGGAGTAGTTCAGCTGCTTAATGAGAGGCTACCAGGTCCCTCTCAGACTCCCATGGAGGTGGTCGCACCGGTCGAAAAACCTACCCCCTGTTCAGTGGGGTCTTCTTCTTCTGAGGAAGAAGAATCTACTTCTTGCTTTTTCCCTACAGAAAAGACGCAGAAGTTACTCAAGTCCATCAGGTCGGGGGACCAGGATGTTGACATGGGGGAGTCCTCCGATCCCGCCGGTCGGACACAGCGTGTCTTTAGAGCGGATGAGACCCTCCTCTCTGTGATGGGCACAGAGTGCAAAAATCCTGAGAAGGGTCCAGTGCTTACCAGAAAATTCAGACTCATGTACCCGATGGCTAAACCCTTGGTGGAATCGTGGGGTTCCGTTCCCAAGGTGGACATGGCTATAGCCAAGTTGTCCCGGCGCACTCTAGTCCCTGCAGACGATGGGTCTAGCCTGCAGGACCCTCTAGACCGGAGGGCAGAGTGCACCCTTAGGAGGGGTTACGTGGCGGCCGCTGCCTCCGCATCTACTTCCATTGCGGCCACTGAGGTAGCCACCTATCTACGCTCTAGGCTTAATCAAATCCAGACGGATGTGGACCAGAGCGTATCAAGAGACGACATCCTGGCAGCCTTCAAGTCAGCCAACCTGGCTATGGACTTTTTAGTTGATTCCTCCCAGATGCAGCTGAAGCTGGCCGCCAAAACTATGGCCCTAGTTTCAGCTGCCCGCAGACCACTCTGGCTGAAACCGTGGATCGCGGATAACGCATCCAAGTTTAACCTTTGTGGGCTCCCCTTCGAACCAGATAGGTTATTCGGGTCCGAATTGGACAAAATAATGGAGGGGCTCTCCGATAAAAAAGGGAAGAGCCTCCCCCAGCAGCCCTTTCGGGGACGCCCCAGACAGGAAAAGAAGGGCGGAGGTCGTCCTGGGCAGCAGTCTAGGCGCAGAGATTGGGGGGGGCCGTCTCGTAAATATCCGAGACGCCCCCGCAAACCCACCAGGGAGGCAAAACCCTCCTGACTATGGGCCTCCTCGAGGCTCTTGGATAAGCCCTGCTGCCCCTGCAGTGTCTCCTCTAGATTTTCCCGTACCCCTCCCCCAGATTCCCGTGGGGGGCCGTCTTACCCATTTCAAAGACTCTTGGAGCCGGTTGATTGCAGACCCCTGGGTCCAGGACATAGTTTCCGCCGGGTACCGGGTAGATCTTATCTCTCTCCCCCCAGAGAGATTCATCGCCACACGAAACTTCGGGTCTGCCAAACAGGTGGTCCTAGAATCTTACATTCAGGACTATATTTCCAAGGGAGCCCTAGAGGAGGTACCGGCAGGGGAGAGGGGCCTAGGGATTTATTTATTTACCAGTGTTCCTGGTTCCCAAGAAGACAGGAGATCTCTGGATGATCATCGATTTGAGATTCCTCAATCGATTTATAAGGAAAACAAGGTTTCGCATGGAAACCATAAGGTCAGTCAGCCATATCCTCAATCCTGGGGACGTCATGGCTACTCTGGACCTCAAGGATGCGTACCTTCACATTCCGATCCATTCCGCTTCCCGGAAACTCCTCAGGATCGCGGTCCAGATTTCAGGGGTTGCAGGCACTTTCAGTTCGCCGTGCTTCCCTTCGGAATCTCTTCTGCCCCCCTCATCTTCACCAAGGTGGTGGTTTCGGTGGTGGCAGCTTTGAGACTCCAAGGACTGACTATTATTCCTTATCTGGACGATTGGCTTTTCATAGCCTCTTCAGTTCCGATCCTTACCCACCATCTTCAGGTCGCAGTCTCTTTTCTCTTCCGCCTCGGCTGGATTATCAACTGGCAGAAGTCGAATGTGAGCCCATCGACTTCAATCCATTACTTAGGATTCGTGGTCGACTCTGTGGAGATGTCCCTCCGGTTGACTCCAGAAAGGAGAGCGCGGATTCAGGACCTGGCAAAGGTCCTTTATGTCCCTCGTCGAGTCTCTATCCGGACTCTCATGAAGATGCTGGGGCTCATGTCAGCGGCTGCGGATGCGGTCCCTTGGGCGCTATGGCACCTCCGTCCTCTTCAGTCGGAGGTCTTACACCTATGGAACGGCAGCCCTGCGGGGCTAGATTCCCTGTGCTCCCTGTCCGGTCAAACCCGAAATTCCCTCAGATGGTGGTTTCAGCTACTAGCAGGGAAGTCTATGACCCAACCAGCTTGGGTCATATTGACTACAGACGCGTCCCTTGTAGGCTGGGGCGCTCACCTGGACGGATCCCCAATTCAGGGATCTTGGTCTCCTCTGGAGCGGTATCTTTCCTCTAATCTTCGCGAGATGCGAGCTATCCGGCTAGCCCTCCTTCACTTTGCGCCTCAGATCCGGGGCAAAGCAGTGAAAGTCCAGTCAGACAATATGACTGCAGTTCTCTATATAAACAAACAGGGAGGCACAAGATCATTGCCCCTTCTGTCAGAGATCGGGGTAATTCTTCGGTGGGCAGAGCTGAACCTTTCCCATCTATCTGCCGTTCATATTCGAGGCTCCCTCAATATGATAGCGGACCGCTTAAGTCGAGGATTACCGACCATGGAGTGGTCTCTGCATCCGGAGATCTTCAGGCAGCTAGTTCACAGATGGGCTATGCCAGAAGTGGATCTCATGGCAACCAGGTTCAACGCCAAGGTGATGAGGTTCTGTTCCCTCTACAGGGAAGACAACCCCCTGGCGATAGATGCTCTGTCAATACCGTGGAGGTTCAGGCTGGCTTACATCTTCCCTCCCTTTTCCATGATACCGAGGGTATTGATGAAAATCCGTCAGGATCAGGCCTCGGTAATAGCCATCATACCGTTTTGGCCCAGAAGATCCTGGTTTACCCAGCTCATTCAGATGAGTCGGGGACAATACTGGAGACTCCCCCCGGAGCAGACCCTGGTGTCGTGGGACACTCACCTCTGCCCAGATCTGCACAGGTTCAACCTGACAGCCTGGAGGTTGATCAGTCCCTTCCCAACATAGAAGGGCTTTCCGAGTCGGTCCTGAGAACTTTGTCGCATTCCCGAGCAGAGTCTACAAAGAAGGCCTACTCCAGGATCATGAGAATCTTCGAGGCATGGTGTGATTCCAGACAGGTGGCGTCTGCAGATCCGCCCCTTCCTGCGATACTTCAATTTCTTCAGGATGGATTAGATAGAGGCCTATCTCCAGCTACCTTGAAGGTACAGGTTTATGCCATCTCGGCCTGTCTCAACAGGCCACATTCTCGGGACCCACTTATCAAACGCTTCCTGAAGGGAGCTGAAAGACTAAAGCCTACTATACTGAAACCTATCCCCCAGTGGGATCTTTCAGTAGTGCTCAGGGGGCTAGCATCTCCCCCCTTCGAGCCCTTGAAGGAGGTACATTTTAAATTTTTGACTTTAAAGATGGTCTTTCTTCTGGCTATAGCTTCAGCCAAAAGAGTTTCTGAATTGCAGGCTTTCTCCGCAATTTACCCGTACATTATTTTTCTACAGGATAGAGTACTCCTGAAGTTTTTACCTTACTTCAGGCCTAAGGTGCCTACTTTCCAGAACATCAATCAGGTAATATCTTTACCAGTTTTGTTTACAGCCTCCTCCTCTGATACTCCAGCTAGAGACCCGCTGGATATTTCAAGATGCCTCCAGATCTATGTGGATAGATCTAGTGAGTTCAGGATAGATGAGAATCTTCTTATCCTGTTTGCCGGTAAGTCTAAAGGCCGTAAAGCGTCTAAAGCCACCATTAGTCGCTGGATCAAGGAGGCCATTATGGAAGCTTTCGTCTCCCAATCCTTAGATCCTCCTGAGTTTGTGAGGGCCTATTCTACTAGGGCGGTCTCCACCTCGGTTGCGGAGAGAAGACTCCTCCCCTTAGAGTTGATCTGTAAGGCGGCCTCCTGGAGCTCTGAGTCAACCTTCATCTCCCATTATAGGATAGATGCTAGGATGGCAGAGTTTTCGGCTTTTGGGCAGACTGTTCTTAGTTCTGCCAGGCATGAGGACCCTCCCTAGGGGATTCTTCTTGCTATCTCCCCATCTGTGCTGCTGTTGAGGACGTAAGGGAATCGTTAATTTCTAACGATAATTTGTTTTCCCTTAGTCCTAACAGCAGCACACAAATATCCCACCCTAAATACATTATGCTTGTTAAAAACACGGTGGGCTGGGGGGTGATCTCCTCCCTTTCAGGGAGCTGAAGATCGTTTATTGGTTCTTGGGCTCATTAAAATTCCGCCGGTCCTACCAGTCTACAGGGGCAGTTAACCCCATCTGTGCTGCTGTTAGGACTAAGGGAAAACAAATTATCGTTAGAAATTAACGATTTATCTTTAATTGTTTTGCTAGTTTCATGTAATTAAACTGATTCATTGAATAATGAAAGTTGATGTATCAATTTCTGTCATTTTATACAGTAAATGTGTATAAATCATGTTTTTATGTTTAACATATTTGTAAAGAATGTTTGGCGATATTATTTTAAATTTTTAATGTCAATATCTATATTTAACCCCTTAAGGACTCAGCCCTATTTCACCTTAAGGATTTGGCCATTTTTTGCAAATCTGACCAGTGTCACTTCAAGTGCTGATAACTTTAAAACGCTTTGTCTTATCCAGGCCATTGTGAGACTGTTTTTTCATCACATATTGTACTTCATGACACTGGTAAAATGAAGTCAAAATAAAAATACCAAATTTACCAAAATTTTTAAAAAAATTGCAAATTTCCAAGTTTCAATTTCTCTACTTCTATAATATAGTAATACCTCCAAAAATTGTTATTACTTTACATTCCCCATATGTCTACTTCATGTTTGGATCATTTTGGGAATGATATTTTATTTTATGGGGATGTTACAAGGCTTAGAAGTTTAGAAGCAAATCTTGAAATTTTTCAGAAATTTTCAAAAACCCAATTTTTAGGGACCAGTTCAGGTCTGAAGTCACTTTGCGAGGCTTGCATAATAGAAACCACCCAAAAATTACCCCATTCTATAAACTACACCCCTCAAGGTATTCAAAACTGATTTTACAAACTTTGTTAACCCTTTAGGTGTTCCCCAAGAATTGATGGAAAATAGAGATACAATTTCAAAATTTCACATTTTTGGCAGATTTTCAATTTTAATATTTTTTTCCCCAGTTACAAAGCAAGGGTTAACAGCCAAACCAAACTCAATATTTATGGCCCTGATTCTGTAGTTTACAGAAACACCCCATATGTGGTCATAAACCGCTGTACGGGCACACGGCAGGGCGCAGAAGGAAAGGAATGCCATACGGTTTTTGGAAGGCAGGTTTTGCTGGACTGTTTTTTTTTACACCATGTCCCATTTGAAGCCCCCCTGATGCACCCCTAGAGTAGAAACTCCATAAAAGTGACCCCATCTAAGAAACTACACCACTCAAGGTATTCAAAACTGATTTTACAAACATCGTTCACCCTTTAGGTGTTCCACAAGAATTAATGGAAAATAGAGATACAATTTCAAAATTTAACTTTTTTGGCAGATTTTCCATTTTAATATTTTTTTTCCAGTTACAAAGCAAGGGTTAACAGCCAAACCAAACTCAATATTTATGGCCCTGATTCTGTAGTTTACAGAAACACCCCATATGTGGTCGTAAACTGCTGTACGAGCACACAGCAGGGCGCAGAAGGAAAGGAATGCCAAACGGTTTTTGGAAGGCAGGTTTTGCTGGACTGTTTTTTTTTACACCATGTCCCATTTGAAGCCCCCCTGATGCACCCCTAGAGTAGAAACTCCAAAAAAGTGACCCCATTTTAGAAACTACGGGATAGGGTGGCAGTATTGTTGGTACTAGTTTAGGGTACATATGATTTTTGGTTGCTCTATATTACACTTTTGTGAGGCAAGGTAACAAGTAATAGCTGTTTTGGCACAGTTTTAATCTTTTGTTATTTGCAACATTCGTCTGACAGGTTAGATCATGTGATATTTTTATAGACCAGGTTGTCATGGACGCTGCGATACCTAATATGTATACTTTTTTTTATTTATGTAAGTTTTACACAATGATTTCATTTTTGAAGCAAAAAAAAATCATGTTTTAGTGTTTCCATAGTCTGAGAGCCGAAATTTTTTCAGTTTTTGGGCGATTACCTTGGGTAGGGTATGATTTTTGTGGGATGAGATGACGGTTTTATTGGCACTATTTTGGGGTGCGTGTGACTTTTTGATCGCTTGCTATTACACTTTTTGTGATGTAAGGTGACAAAAAATGGTTTATTTAGAGTTTTTATTTTTTATGGTGTTCATCTGAGGGGTTAGGTCATGTGATATTTTTATAGAGCCGGTCGATACGGACGCGGCGATACCTAATATGTATACTTTTTTTTTATTTATGTAAGTTTTACACAATAACAGCTTTTTTAAAACAAAAAAAAATGATGTTTTAGTGTCTCTATATTCTGAGCCATAGTTTTTTTTTTTTTTAAGCGATTGTCTCACGTAGGAGCTCATTTTTTGCGGGATGAGGTGATGGTTAGATTGGTACTATTTTGGTGGGTAAACGCCTTTTGGATCGCTTGCTGTTGTACTTTTTGTGATGTAAGGTGACAAAAAAATGGTTTATTTAGCACAATTTTTATTTTTTATTTTTTACGGTGTTCATATGAGGGGTTAGGTCATGCGATATGTTTATAGAGCCGGTTGATACGGACATGGCGATACCTAATATGTATACTTTTTTTTTTCCCTATTTCTTAGCAATTTTTTATTACTTTATTTGGGGAAAATTACATTTTTGTTTATTTTTACTTAAAACGTAAAAAATTTTTGGGGGAAAACTTAATTTCTTCAACTTTTTTTTTTACCCTATTTTTTGTCCCACTTTTGGGGGTCTAATCCCTTTTACAATGCATTTCAATACTTCTGTATTGGAATGCATTGGCTGTATGAGTAATTCTGTGTGTATTACTCATACAGCTTCCGGCCTGTGAGATCCAGGTGGCTGGATGGCACCGCCGATCGCCGCCGCAAACCTCAGGTAAAGCCGCAAACCGCAGGTCTGAATTGACCTGCGGTTTGCTGCGATCGCCGATGAGGGGGGTCATATCCCCCCCCCCCCCCCGTCGTTGTGACAAGATGCCCGCTGAATGATTTCAGCGGACATCCTGTTCCGATTAACTTTAACCCCCGCCGCGCCGCAATGTAGTTTTAAAGTTAGGACGTACCGGTACGTCATAGGTCCTTAAGGACTCAAACAAAAACCATAAAATCCTTCAGTTTTCCCACTGGCCATTAAGACTAATATTAGGTGCCACTTTTTGATCTGAATAGATCACTTTACTGCTTATCTATTAACAGAGGTGATATAATTACAGGCAGGATTAGAATGACGGATACGACAGGATCCACCATTCACAATAGGAGATTGTCAAAGCTTATCTATTCTTTCCTTGTACAATGACGTCTTTACGGGTCCCCTCCTGACCATTGTGTCTATGGCCCATGGGGCTGCTGTAAAGCAATTTTTTTAATGCTTTGTACATGCTGTTAAAAATAGCTCAGGGAAGATGGCCGACCCATAATCATGTTCAGGAAACAGAATAAAAAAATCTGAAAATTAAAACAGATTAGAAAAAAGGAGATGTGTTGCTATCTGGTTTTAACTGGCAGAAAACATTTTTGGTGACACATTTCCTTTAAGATCTCTATTTGCTGTTGGTGGAAACACAGCTGGTGAAAATCTGTCTCCTTCAGGTACATAGCTCATTAGAAATGAAAGATCTACCATACTGTAACTAACCATACAGTTGTGTGAGCAGCACATGATCAGGTTTCTTGAAAACAGAAACAGAACATATAGCAAATTGCATAACTTACAAGTTACAGTATTTAAATCTAGAACACAATACATCTGTGTCTTACTGCTATTTTTGTATGTGTTTGGGCAGGCGACAAATCTGTGGACTAAACACAATTACAGTGAAAATCATTCCTGTGTGGAAACTACTGTCAAAAGAGGTAGGTTAATAAATCTTTATATAATATAGCATGTACTGCATAAGAGGTTACTGCATATGACACAAAATCATCATCAGCATATAGTATGGAGCAGCAACCACAGCAGTAATAATAAAAATTACAAGGAAAAAAAATGAATAGGGAAGAATTTAGGAATTTCGTACCATAGCAATAATTTTGCTAGTGTAAGTGCTCAAATTGATCAGTCATAAACAGCAAAATACAGTATATTGTTATTTCTCAAATAGTAAAAATATTTTGCGTCAGATTTACTAATCCTATCTAGTGTTTAGAGTTTATATTTAGGGCTCGTTCACACGACCATGTGATGCCCGTTGCCGTATTGCTGACCGCATTTGAGGATCCGTAAAACACGGGCACCGTTCCGTGTGCATTCCGCATCACGGATGCAGACCCATTCACTTCAATGAGTCCTCTAATCCGGAGATGCGGAACGGTGTGGAACGGAAGCACGGAGCAGAACACTACGGAAGAACTTCGGAGTGCTTCCTGGGGTTCCATTCTGTGTCTCCGCACTGCAAAAAGATAGAACATGCTCTATATTTTTGCAGAACGGAAGGATCGCGGAAGCATTCAAGTGAATAGGTCCGCGATCCATTCCCCATGCGGCTGGGCCACGGTGGGTGCCCGTGCATTGCGGAACGCAATTTGCGGTCCACAGCATGAGCACAGGCTTTACACGGTCGTCTGAATGAGCCCTAGACAGTCAAAAAAATTGCAAAACAGTCAAAAAAACATTATACATGTTGCATCTCATTTATATCAGTTGTTATTTGTGTAATATTATTGAGTTGATACATGTAATTAGTTCTCCTACAACTTTGTACTTCTATACTATTTTACTACTGCAAAGGGACAACTTTCAAAACAGGAGCACACTTCTCTAATCTTTAAAGTATTTCCACAATGAATGTGAATATTAATGGAAAACTATAATAGCCTGGAGTCTTTAAAGGGGTTTTCTGAGACTTAAATAATGATGACCTAGGCCAGTGATGACACATTCATCGGTTACATGGCCTAGGCGCAGCTCAGCCCCATAGAAGTGAATGGGGCTGAGCGCAATACCTAGCACAACCACCATACCATGTACAGCAATGTAAGCACAAAGGAGGCTGTGGCGCTCACAGGTGATTGGCGGGGATCCAGGGTGTCAGACCCCAAAATATTTTTGGGGGACAGCATAATGTGGGACGGCCACCGCTATCAGGCTGCAGAAAGCCTCAGTGTCCACAAGCCTAAATGGCAACATTTCTAGGGCCAGCAATTTGTAAAAGTGCGCATTTATTGCTAAGGCCTGTGGGTGGGTGGCTGGGTATTTGCGCTTTCGTTCAAATGCCTGGGGTAATGACATTTGGGCGCTGAGCTGAGACACAGAAGTGGATGTGCTAGCTGATGGTACTTGCAAAGGTCCAGGTGCATGGCGGGAGGCATCCAGGCCTGCGTCTTGGACTGGGGATTGGCCAGCACGTAACACAGGGGAAGAGGAGGTAGTGATGTAACCCGCAGACACTGTGGACCCAGGCGTTCGGCCCATCTATTAGGTTGCTTTGATGCCATGTGGTGGATCATGCTGGTGGTAGTGAGGTTGCTAGTGTTCATGCCCCTGCTCATTTTGGTATGGCACAGGTTGCAAATGACAATTCTTTTATTGTCCGCTTTTTCCTAAAAAAAGTGCCATACTGTGGAACACCTACCCCTTGGCAAGGGAGATTGCTGCAAGGGGGTGCTCTGGGGAACAGCTGCGGGCCTGTTTGTTGTGGCCCGCCTTCTCTCTTTTGCCACCCCACTGCCTCTTACAGCCTGTTGCGGTGCTGCGGATCCCTACTCCTCTGTACTGCTGTCCTCACTCGGCTTGCCACCTTCACAGGTTGGGTCAGTGACTTCATCGTCCAGCACCTCCTCTTCCACTTCCTCACTCTGGTCATCCTCCTGACTTGTTGACCTAACAATAACCTCAGTTATTGACAACTGTGTCTCAACCTTTATCATCAACCTCTTGAGACACTAATTGCGGTTGAATTATTGGCAATATCTCCTCATGTCCCTCTTCAAGCGGGCTTGTTGGGAGACACAAATCAAGGAATGGCGATGAAAACAGCTTCTGTGAATATTTGCCAAGACTCTCCATGGTGGGAGGAAGGATTATCAGGGTGAGGATTCTGTTGACAAGTCTCTTGGCTACTGAGACTGGACTTTGTGGAAGACAGGGTGGTGCTTAACAAACTGGAAGCATTATCTGCTGCAATCGAACCGACCACCTGGTCGCACTGGAATGACTTTGAGAGTGGTGTCCTGCGCCGCCGTGCAAACTGGGACATGAAACTAGGTAACGTGGATGAGTGTGATTCTTGTGCTCTGGCAGCACGCACAGTTTCACCACACCCAGGACCACAGCCTCTGCGTGCACCATCAGCAGAACGGCCACTTCCCTTACTGCTCGCCTTGCGCATATTAAATGGTAAATATGCTTGCAAGTATGTCACATGTACAGTAGCTCAGGTTTTTTAAGTGTATGCGCAAATAAAGTACACAGAATGTTACAGATATTTTAACGATGCACACAAGTTAAACAGGAGATGTAGCACAGATAATGTTGCTGTCCGCAGCGTCTATGAAAAGAGTACACTGAATGTCACAGATAATTTTAGGAGGCGCAAACGTTATACAGGAGGCACAGCGCAAGTAATGTCGCTGTCACCAGAGGCTAATAAAAAATGACACTGAATTAATGTCACTGATATGTAGTATGCGCAAATGTTTAAAAGGAGGTATAGCGCAAGTAATGCCGCTGTCACCAGTGGCTAATAAAAAAATACACTGAATGAATGTCACTGATATTTAGGATGTGCAAACGTTATACAGGAGGTATAGTGCAAGTAATGTCGCTGTCACCGGCGGCAAATAAAAAATTGCACTGAATTAATGTCACTGATATTTAGGACAGCACTACTGTAAAGTGGGCACTAAGGAGGTAGGACTACTGAAAGGGATGCACTAAATGGGCTTAAATGTTGTTATCCAATACTTTAAACTGCCCCCCCCCCCCCATATGCCCAGGCCATTCACAGGGAATATACTTACCCTGCTCCCCGTTCCCTGCGCCGTTCCTGGTTCCCGCACCGCCACTGCTGCTTCTCCCCATGCGCAAATGAAAACATCCGGTGTCAGGGGAAGCAGCCAAAGGCAGGCAGAGATGGGGACAAGCCTCCCTAGCATCACGGGTGACGCTAGGGAGCCTCTTCCGTGTCCCCGCCTGCCATTGGCTGCTCCCCCCTGACACCAGATGATCATTACATACCCTTGTCTCTGCCAGGATCAATTTTAGGTGCTTAGCAGAATTAAATTTGGTGACATGGTGCCGATTACGTGTTTGGCTATTGACAGTTAGCCTCTGTCACCTTTGTTTTTAGTGGTGTCATAAAAAGATACTGCTATGAACTGGAAATGTATCTTCTTAGCAACTAATTCATGTTCCATTTGAGTTCTCATGATGGTCGGTTTCGAATATGGAGGCCTCGGGGTGAACACTTTAATCCTGCCTTTGCTGTGGAATTGACACTCTTTCCCAGCTACTGGTGTGATGATCTGACAAGCCATTGCATACGTCAGTCGGTCACCCCTACTAGTAGTGGTACAAGCAGGGCTTTTTTTCTCAGAGAAAAGGTGGTGGACCGCCCCCTAAAACCGCCCCTTTAGAGAACAGGGATGCAAGTAAAATTGCCAGTGACGGTCGTGACAGCCAGGCTGCCAGTGCCCGCGGCCGCCGTCACCCTAGTCCACACATGGGCAGCGCAGCCTGGCCTGGCCCCTTCCTTCCCTCCCAGTATAAAATGCCCCTATACAGAGCCCCCATATAAAATACCCCTTTTTTTTTGCCTCTGTAGATGTCCCTATAGTGCCACCCAATAATGTGCCAGTAATAAGTGCCCCAATAGATGCCCCCCAATCATGTACCAGTAAGATGTGCCCCCATATCATGTGCCAGTGAGATGTGCCCCCATAGATGCCCCCAAATCATGTGCCACTAATAAGAGCCCCCCACCATCATGTGCCAGTAGCCTGAGTGCCCCCCTATCATGTGCCAGTAGCCCCCCTATCATGTGCCAGTAGCCCCCCTATCATGTGCCGGTAGCCCCCCTATCAAGTGCCAGTAGCCCCCCTATCAAGTGCCAGTAGCCTCCTATCATGTGCCAGAAGCCTCCTATCATGTGCCAGTAGCCCCCCTTATGTGCCAGTAGCCCACTTATCTCTTATGTGCCAGTAGCCCCCCTTATGTGCCAGTAGCCCCCCTTATCCCTTATGTGCTAGTAGCCCCCCTTATGTGCTAGTAGCCAGTAGCCCCCCTTATGTGCCAGCAGCCCCCCTTATGTCTGTTCCAGCCCAGCAGCCCCCCTTATGTCTGTGCCAGCAGTCCCCCTTATGTGCCAGTAGCCCCCCTTATGTGCCAGCAGCCCCCCTTATGTCTGTGCCAGCAGCCCCCCTTATGTCTGTGCCAGAAGCCCCCCTTATGTGCCAGCAGCCCCCCTTATGTGCCAGTAGCCAGTAGCCCCCCTTATGTGCCAGTAGCCAGTATCCCCCCTTATGTGCCAGCAGCCCCCCTTATGTCTGTGCCAGCCCAGCAGCCCCCCTTATGTCTGTGCCAGCCAGCAGCCCCCCTTATGTGCCAGGATTGTCATTTTTACATATAAAAAAATAATAATAAACTTATACTTGCTTACCTCCTCCAGAATGCGATGCAGGCCTCTTCCGGCCTGTGTTCCTCGCTGGCTCAGGCGGCGCGATGACGTCATACAGATGAGATGACTTTGAAGATGAGTGAGCGCTTCCACAATGGAAGCGCAGCGCTCATCTCCTGCTGTGCCCTGCCGGCGCCCCCCTTCTGACAGCGCCCCGGACGGCTGCCCGGCCTGCCCGCCCCAAGAAACGGCCCTGCAGTAACTAAAGGGGGGCGGGGCGAGTCGGCAGAAAATAGGTGGCGGAACGCTGTTCCGGGGTGTTCCGCCAGAAAAAAAGGCCTGGGTACAAGGAACACCAACAGCTCATCGATATGTACAGGACGTCCTGGGGTCACATTTGTTGCATCTCATGGCAGGGCTTCCAACTGGAATTTTCCAGCAGGATAATGCTCGCCAACACAAATGAAGGATTTCCCAGAATGTCAACTCCAGATTGCAACATGGCCTGCCCAGTCAACAGCTTTATCACCAACTGAGTATTTATGGGACCAGCTGGGACACAAGCTTCTGCACCCTACGCGTGTGCAGGATCCACATGCCCACATCTGCAATATCTGTCAAAATGCCCAGTCATTTCTCATCTTGTATCAAGGCTAGAGGCAGCCCAACAGGGTACTAGATCCTCCTTTCAGTTGCTAATTTTTTCCCAATGAACTTATCCTTTCTCTCAGATATAATCACTTACATATGTCAACATTACATTCACACATATAATGTTTCATTCGATTCCAACTGTTCCTTCCTGGTGTGTTATTGTTTTGTCAATGTGTGTAAATGGGTAATAACACTTTTTAAAAACCAGCAACAACCTTTTTCCCAGCAAGGCTGTGGGGAGACCAAGATGGCCACCAAAGCCCAGTGCTGTTCTCTCAAACTGTTACTGCTGTAGGTCATGAATTCATTCAAATTCATTCATACCTCTGGTAGCTGCGGGCTCAGGGCAATGATCAGAGACTGTGTCAAGTGGTCTCTGATCACGTGAATGCTGTGATACAGTGTATCATGGTGATCACAGAAAATGGCAGCAGCTGAGCTCTCAACTAAGAGAGGTGGGAGAAAGTCCCCCGTGCCAGGATCGGGTTCCCCATAATCCCAATAAGGAAAAGCTGGGTCCCTATCCTCACCCTCTCTACCCCCTAAACAAAGATGATGTGGCTTTGTACATATGCGTAGTGAAAAAGCTGGCTGGAGTTGTCTCTCCTCTCACATAGGATCAGGTCCCCGAGCACCCCAATGGGGGCAATATGGTGCTAATTTCTCCCATGAGTGCCCCTGTAATAAAAAAAAAATGCACACAAAATGATGCAACCATGCACAGTAGTTACTGTGCTCAGGATCTTCCTGCAGCACAGTAATGATCAGGAATAGAGTTGAGCGAACACCTGGATGTTCGGGTTCGAGAAGTTCGGCCGAACTTCCCGTAAATGTTCGGGTTCGGGATCCGAACCCGATCCAAACTTCGTCCCGAACCCGAAC